>NC_140175.1:36997383-37247383 GCF_963971535.1 Notolepis coatsorum
CCCCGCTCTGTCTCCTGTTCTTCCTCTCTCTCTCCCTCTACCGGACTGCCCGGTAGTACAAACAAATACAAATCGTGAAATATCGTGAAAATGGTAAAAAATTAATAAAAGGCAGTACAGATGGGGAAAGGGCGTGGCGCTCAATGAGTTAAGGGGTTAAACCCAGTTATGGGTTATTTTTGTGTTTTATCGTTGAGTGTGAGTGTTATTTGAAATAACCATTTTGAAAAAACACAACATGATTTCCAGACACACTTGAGACATCAGTTGTTGTTGTTTTTATCCTTTATTTAACCAGGGTAATCACATTGATATTGTCACCTCTTTTTTCAAGTTGGCTCTGGCCAAAAAGGCAACATATAGAAAATGTTAACATATAGAACAAACACAAATAAAAACAAGATAGTGAGAGCACACAAATACAAAAATAATTGAAAAACATTTCAATGAAAAAAGACAATGTTAAAAACATGATCACTCCATGGCAAGAAGGTGTCCAATCTTTTCTTTAAAATGATATGCTTCAAATCAAAAGGCCCCAAGAGACAACATAAAATGTATGTGTAACTGGGGACTATTTATGACTCTCTATAGCATGCTGCAGACAGTGCTCCAATGCCCCACCATGGAAACAGACGTGTTGGCAGCCACTCCACTAAAGTAAATCCTGAACAAGACACACTGTACTCCACACTGTATCTGATCCAGTGCTGTACACTTGACCAGTGTGATACATGATTATAGCCAGGCCGTTTTGTGAAGTGTTGATCTTAAGGCCTGAAAACACAACTGCTATTGGGGGGGGGGGGGGGAGGGTGGCATATTAACTTTTGAGAAGAGAACAACTAAATGAAATAAGTGGTGGGTAGAAATAATATTTATTTTAATATTTATTTAATAAAACATTACATTTCAATAAGGACATAAAATGTGACTAAAAACCCATAAGTGTTATTATACACAAGGTGGGAAGGTGGTGTATATAGCTATAATATACCAGGTCCGAAGATGGTAATACACTATTAGGTGAATGGTTACTGTGTGAAAGGTCAATGCACGAGAGGGTCCGCCTACAATAGTAAGGCAAGCGGCAAAGAATCCCCTTCCTACATGGGCCCCTAATAGCTTCCTAGATGGGCCCGTTGCCAACTTCTGGATCCAGGTGCTGCGTTGCATTGTCGAGATGTATGCCATTGTCAAAAGCCAAAAGTCTGGTGCACTATTGTTCTATGGGTGATTACAATAAAATTCTGAGAGATTCCATTTCCATTGAATCTGTTTTCATGGTTATATAACTATTTATACATGCATGTGACATCACTGCAGCATACATACTATTCTAACCCAGTTTGTCCTGAAAACAAACATGATTGTGCATTACAGTGTTGAGGTTAAACATGCATTATTACACTACAGTATATATATATATACACCAGGCAAACCAAAATTAGGGAAAATGGTTTAGACCTCACAGGGCTCTCTTTTTACAATATACCGTAAATCCTCAAATATAGGACGGGTCTTGTATTTACCTCAGCTGCAAAGAGCACCAGGCCTTTATTAGAGAGAGGCTTACTGTATATAAGAGGCAGGCCTTAATTTCACAAACTGGCCAATTGTAATTGTGATTGATTGATTGATTGATTTTATTTAGACATACAGATCACATGAGTATTTGATTTTGTCAGAGTGAAACTGTGGTGGATTAATGTAATTCACACACTGAAGTTGGAACTGTCTATAGGTTGCGGGGTCCGGGGACGATTTAGCGTGTGGTACTTTCTCTCGACTACCTCAGTCGAATCGAGTTTCAGTAACATGCAGTAGCTTTAGCTAACGCTATCATAGCCACCATGATCTGTAATGCCAACTGGACAACGCCAGCCCCGCCTGCCAACGCCATATAGATAGCGAACGTTAATGTTTGCAAAACAAAGCCAACGTCATCCAGCTGACACCACAGATCTGGCTATAACAACGTTAACGCTAAAGCTAACGCTAATGCTAACGCGAGGGAAACGTTAATGTAGTCAGTGTAGCGGGAGGCAGCACTTAATTTGCATTGGCAAGAGTTTATCTCATTCTATATCACGGCACGAAAAAGAATTTTTTTTTTGCGACCTTGTATTGGAATCCGGCCTGTATTTGTCTGCATGTATCAAACCCCCGGTTTATATAAGAGGCTCGTCCCTTATTTCGAGTACCCTCCACTATTAGAGGATTTACGGTATATAATGTTTTTAGCCTCTTAACACATTGAGTGCCACGGACGCTTTTTGTCGTTAGTTCATGCCGACCTTTGAGTGCCCCCGATGCTATATAGCGTTTGTTTGTCGTTTTTTTTTTATTGGCGATTTGAATTCATATTTCATCAATCGAGCCTCGGGTTAGTGCTGCAGAGTCTCTCTGAGCTCAATTGGAAAGATACCGCCCCCTATCGTCTCTCCCTGTGTAACTGCACCCCATTAGTTTAAACTTTAGACTGATGCAGGGGGAGTGGTCAGTTTGCTCATTTTACTTTTCCGTCAAGCCAACTGAAGAGACCAAGTGATCGCCGGCCATCAGAACAGCGTGGATTATGTATTTACAGTACCAACACTGTAATCAATAAGCGTGATAGATATTTGGAATGGCGATCAGGAATTGGAATAATCTTTTTGGATAACATCTGATCTCAGGAAAGGAATTTATTTGACCAGTCTTAGGATAATCAGAGCTTTTTTCACAGAGATATAAGCTTTTGCCCTATGCGTGTGTGTGTGTGTGCACGGTGATCGCTGATGAGGAAATGAGAGAATCTATTTTTCAGCCCGCCTCTATAGCGTGCATAAGTACACATATACTATCGATAATCTAGCGTTTATTTGAAACGAAAAATTACAACGTTTTTGTGTATGCTAGAATTTTCCAGTAAATGCCGTTTATCACGGAATCTATATATTTTCCTTGAAAACGAGGGCTTTTCAAAATGCTATAAAACTAAAATGAACCGATAAAAAAACAATCCGTTTCGACAATGTTGACTGCAAACAAGTCATTGATAAACGACAGGCAGATTAGACACATAGCCATAATTTAAGAGAGAGATTATGCGTTCACAACGCTATCATTGAAGTGGGTGCTGGCATTCAACAGGGTTTCCAATGTTAATGGCTGGCACTCAAACTGTTAACAGGCGCCCCAAAAATTGGCCATTTTTGTTTTCGTTTTTGAGGACTGCATACTTTTTTTGCAAACCAAAATACTATACTTTATACTTATACCACATGCATGGGCCTGGTCTCTTTTGAAAGATGACATTGTGAAGTTTCTGATACAATAAGGAAAACTCACCTTTAGTGCTAATGAAATAGAGTAACATAGGTCTGAACTTGAGTTGTAGAAAAACCTTTTTCTGTAATAGTTAATATTCCAGAAGTAGTATTTCCCAAGATTGGCTGGAGGCTTAAAAAAGTGAAGTCTTATGTAGTACATGTCCAAATTTCATAAAATCCCGTTCAGAAATGAGTGATTAGGAGTGATTTAGGTAAACTGTGTACAAAAGAAAATGCAGTTTTCTCATAGACTTCAATTCATTCTGTGTTTTTTCTCTTCCTGTTTTCGCTTGTGACTTTTCACCTAGATACCTGATTCGACATCCCCAGCTGGGATATCACTGGAAAGCCACACCCATTGGCTACAACCCTGTCTAATCATTTCCGAGATCGCCAAATGATTGACGGAACTAGAGCCCCAAGAGTCGGGAGTGGTATTTGTGCAATACTGTGTACTTTGCACAAGCCTCAAATATCGGCATGTAACTCGAGAACCACTGAACGGGTTTTGTCACCTGAAAGGGATATCGACAGGCACCAAATGGGGCTTTAATTCGATATATATATTGTATTACAAAATATGCACACCCGAGCCACTAGTGGTCGCCAAAGTGCCAGTGGGCAAATCGTCCTCAAGAGGGCCCACATGTGAATGAATTAATGAATGAAAACTTTATTTAACAGATTGCAGAATGGGTACAATACAGTACGGCTCAATACACACAATTGTTAAGGGGATGCAGACCTGAGAAAGACGTTTGTCTTGTTTCCATCAGGGTCCCCCATTTTCAATTCATATAGACATTTATGACATACACAACATACATGACATTTATGGCATAGGGACATATAGGTATTTAGTACTGATACATTTGTGACATAAGCGGTATTCAAATATACAGTATTGTTACACCCTAGATCCTGACAGCGTATATACATATGATGGGGAGGGGACTGTACATTAGGAGGGGGTAGGTGGGTGGGAGAGAGATATACATACGGCGGGGAGGGAATATATACATGCGGTGGGGAGGAGACTGTCTATTAGGAGGTGGTGGGGGTTTTGGGCATTTACGGTGGCCAGTTTCGAATTGCAGCCTCCCGTAGGTGCTCTTTAAGAGCGGTTTTGAATGTGGGTAGGGATTCACATTCCTTTACAGCTTTGGGTAGGGCGTTCCACATTGATGTGGCATAATTGCGAAACGTATTTAGTCCCTTGTTTGAGCCGAATCTGGGTTTAACATGATTTGTTGAGCTTCCTCTGGTGTTGTGACCAGGCCCATTGCAAGTTGCTGTACTCTGTCGTCTACTCTAAGCCATCCTAGGTTGTCAAAGTGGGCAGGGGTGAGGTGGGTTCTGGGGGTAAGGTCAAGTAGTAGTCTGACCAGTTTGTTTTGTGATGTTTGTAATTTTGTTTTAAGCACCTTTGAGGTGCTTTGGTACCATGAGGTGCACGCATAGTCGTAGTACCCTTGAATGAGTGCTCCTGCCAGAGTCTTCAGGGTATTCTTGTTTACCAGAGAGGAGATCCGGTACAAAAATCTAGTTCGTTGGTTGACCTTTTTTATTACATTGGATGCCATTTTGTCACAGGAAAGATTTGCCTCTAGGATGGAACCCAGGTAGGTAATTTCGTCTTTCCTTGTGACAATATTGTCACCCACTGCAACTGAGAAGCCGTCGGTCTTGCTGAGTTTGTTATTTGAACCGAAGAGAATGGACTCTGTTTTGCCCATGTGTAATGATAGTTTGTTATCAGCGAGCCATATGCAGATTTTGCCTAGTTCCGAGCTGAGGGTTTTTTCAACCTGCAACTTGTTCTTGTCAGAGACCAGCAGGGCTGAGTCGTCCGCAAACAGGCACAAGTTGCAGTCACAGGCTGACGACATGTCATTTGCATAAATTAGGAAGAGTAGCGGTCCTAGTATGCTTCCTTGTGGAACACCACAGCTCACTGTGAGGGGGGGGGGATAGAGTACCGTTTACCTCTACCATCTGTTCTCTCCCCTCCAGGTAGGATTGCATCCAGCTCACTGATAAGCTATCAAAACCAATTGCTTTTAGCTTGTCAATCAGAATGGAGTGATTGACAGTGTCGAAGGCCTTTTGTAGGTCCAGCATGACCATGCCGCAGTATTTGCCCGCGTCCACCTCTTGTTTGATGTGGTCGTTCAAATAGAGGAGGCATGTGTCAGTGGAGTGGGACGTTCTGAAGCCAGATTGGAATTCGTAGATTCGATTTTTTTCCGCCAGGTACTTTTCGACCTGTTCGAAGACTATTTTCTCCATGACTTTCGAGATGGAGGTAAGAATAGAAACAGGGCGGTAGTTGCCTGGGTCTAATTTGCTGCCCTTTTTGTGCAGAGGGGTCACTCTCGCAATTTTAAAGTCCTTGGGGACGTGTCCCTGTTTTATAGAGAGGTTTCTTATGTGAGTGATGACTGGGGTGATGGCGGCTGCTGCGTCTCTGAGGAATTTGGAGGGGATGTTGTCATGGCCAGTGGCCTTGTTAGGTTGGAGGGCGCAAAATTTTTGGAGTACCTCATCGGTTGTTACCATTTCAAGTTTGAAGTCGTCTTTGTGGACCCCTAGGTTTTTGTAGTATGCTACTATGTGTTCTACCCCATAATGCCCTGAGTGGGAGGGTAGTTTGTTTACCAGTGTTGTGGCTATGTTTGTAAAGAAGATGTTTAAGTAATTGGCTACATCCAGCTTGTCTGTGATGAGCGTGTACTGTAGCCTAGTTGATTATTGAGTAATTTCCAAAGTTCGCAGGGTTTGTTTTTGTTTTCCTCAGTTTTGTCGTTGATGAAATTTCTTTTTGCGGTTTTGATCATGGTGTTTACGTCATTTCTTAGTCTGTTTCTTTGAATTTTTAGTTCAACCACGTGGGCTTGGAGTTCACTGTTTGAGCTTTTGGAAAGCTTTGTCTGACTTTTATGAAGTTCAGAGCATTTTTTTTCTCTGGTTTTCATAGCGGCCAGTATTTCAGTGTGCATCCATGGCTCAGCGCGATTTTTAACCCTGGTGGTTCTTATGGGTGCCATGTTGTTGAGTATTGCTGTGAATTTTGTTTTGAATCCAAGCCATGTTTCTTCAACCTGTGTACCACTGAGTTCATCTGACCAGTCCAAGCTCCCCAGTTCTAGGTTAAAGGCCTCTCTAGAGTAAGTTTTGAGGTCTCTAGATGTGACTGTTTGACAGCCGGCCTTCTGTTTTAGCTTTTTGCGGGTACAGAAAATCATATAATGATCACTTAACCCGCATGCTATCACCCCTTTATTGGAGATCATGGACTTGTCAGAGGTCAAAATGAGGTCAATGGTGGTTTGTGTCGAATCACATACCCTTGTGGGTTGGGTGATTAGCTGGCTGAAACCGTGCAGATCAGAAAATCTACTGAAGGCCTTGAAGACGGGTGCTGCTTTACGCAGCATATCCGTGTTCCAGTCCCCAATAAGAATTTTTTCTACCCCCTCCACCCCAGCTAAACACCCATCAAGTGTGTCATAAAAGCCACTCTGTTCTGGCGGTCTATAGATTGTGCCTACTAGTACTGGTTTCGCCCTGTCTAATAAGATTTCAATCCAAACAGTTTCAATTTCGTCATGGTTAAGGTCAATACGGTTGATGTATTTGGTATCTTTGTGTATATACACGCAGACGCCACCTCCATACTGGTTTCTATCCCTCCTGACTATTGAGTAGTTTTCAATTTCAATCTCTGGATCCTGTACAGATGAGTCTAATTTCGTTTCTGTGAAACACAATATGTTAGCCTTACCCTTGCAGCTTAAGAGTTAACCAAAAAAATTAAGGTTATTGCTATTTTGGTTCTGACGTGCACTTGCCACTTGGGTGTATTTGTCTATGTGACTATTTGCATGTGCAAATTACAGGACCTTTGTTTTATTTATTTGTTTACATGAAAATCCCCATTAATCTACAAATAATATATCCAAGGAAGACAGTGAATGGCATAACATCTCCTCCATCTTGTTCTCTCTGTTAATGGAGGCAAACTGCCATCCTCCTAATTAATTAATTGCCCAGTATGTGAGCTGTTGTCTTGCGTTACTTCCTTCCCCACTCACACTCGCCTCCCAACCCCCCTGGTGCACCACAGCCTTCCAGTCCACAAGGACAAAGGAGCACAACATGAAAGAACTGGCCTTCCCTCCACGTTCCCCCAAACCAAAGCCACCCTGCTTAGACAATATTTATTTTTAACACATATATTAATCTTCCCTATCTCCCTAACGAACATAGACAGGGGAAAATAAGGGAATATACATTACATTTTTACATTTACATATAGTCATTCAGCTGAACGCTTTTATCCAAAGCGACTTACAAGTGCTGTACAACAAGTCAGCAGGAAGGGTACAACTCTGGATGCTAAGGGTGAGTAACATTGTTCGTCAAACAGTGTTGAACTTTAGTGCTACATTATTGAGTGCATATTAGCATAGTAGGTAGTAATATAGGCAAGGAATATTCCTTAGTTAGCAAAGTGCATGACAGTAAAAGACGTAATTTTTCTCTATTTCTTTCGTTCTTTCTTCATTTCAGATATTGATTCAAAAGTGTGTTTTTGGTCGACAGTGGACAATTGCGCAGGTTTCGGCAGTCCTGACTGTGGTGGGATGTTCGTTCCACCATCTTGGAGCGAGGACAGAGAATAACAGAAAAGGCAGTCCACACCTACTGCCTTTTAACCCACCGACCTACAATCTTGTGGTGCAGTTGCAGGTAGTTACAATAGATTTAATTGAAAAATGCAAGTTGTAGGATAACTTACAACACTACACTACAACATAGCTTGCCTAGCCTACGAACCAGGACAATCCCAGAACAGAATAAAAGGGTAAGTATCTTTACATGAATTGTTATGGCTTTATTCTTTTAAAATCTCAATAATGTTGTGGGTCCACCAGACCGCGAACATTGGCTGAGTGACCAAAACGTGAACACCACACAACCGCCTTGTGTATGTCAGGAACACTGATTCTACTCACAGGGGAAGATAAGGTGCAGTGTGTTCTTAGGCGGCTTCCGTTTGTGGAAGTGATGATAGACACACGCTGTCGTCTCTGTTCTGCAAGATAAAAGGGACACAGGAAGTATTGCGTGGACAGACGAGTGATTCTAATGAGGCAAAGATCTAATGTGTCTTTCAACAATACATATTGAGAATGAGGCATATTTAGGAATAATTTGGGCAACCATCAGAATTGTAATATTCTATTTTTGTATTGAAAAACAACATGCAAGTCACCCATTGTAGGTATATGGTGGAATAATCAATATTTCTGAGGGTGGAAATTAGGTTAGGAGCAAAACAATAGATATGGAAGTAGCTCTAGTTATGTGAGTTCAAGTTTAGTTTCTTTAATAGTTGTCATACAGAAGTACAGAATACTTTCATACAAAATGCTTCTTACTGTTACGCTCCAGAGACTGTGCTAGACAAGATAGTATCAAATATTTAGTTAGTTAGTGCATAGTTTCAAAGGTAGCACTATGAGTAATCACTGGACAACAATTGGTTGGTAATCATTGAACAGCCATTGGTTGGTAATCACTTAAGAGCCATTGGTTGCTGAACCTGAGTCTGACCTTATGACGCCATAAGTTGTTTGTGTCAGCTCTTACACCTACAATACGTTTTAATTCTTGTTCAGACCGTCTAGCAATGCTAGAATATAATCCTAATTTGAATGTAATAGCCCATTCATTATCTATGGAGCAGCCCCCTGTTACATCCCAATCACATTTAAAGGTCATTCATTTTTAAGTCATTCTTGACAACTCAAATTAATTCAAATCTAGACAAAAAAAATATCTATTTTTGATAGGTACAGAAGGGAAGAAGAGCTTTAATTGCATATTAATAAAAAAAATACATATGATACTGAATTGTACGTTATATCACATTACATTATATAATCATATTATAATTAATTTGCATATTATATTGAACTATATTTGCAGTGTGTACTATTATATTATTATATTATAGTACATATATTATAGTACATATAATATAATATAGTATTATATTATATTAGCGGCACGGTGGTGTAGTGGTTAACACTGTCGCCTCACAGCAAGAAGGTCCAGGGTTCGAATCCCGCTTGGGGACCAGGTTTCCATGATGCCAGTTACCCAGGTGGGGTATCTCCCAGGCCTTTCTGTGTGGAGTTTGCATGTTCTCCCCGTGCTCGCAAGGGTTTCCCCCCCCGATAAGATAAACCCAATGGAAAAACATGCACAACAACAAGATCGCTAACGCTGTGGCGTCCTTGACGAAGACGGACAGGAGCACTTGGATTGGTCCCCTGGCGCGGCTCACGTGGCGCCTGTCTGCTCCCGGCTGCCCTTGGGGGGGAAGGACGACGGGATGGGTTAATCGCAGATACGCATTGTATGCATGGTTCGCATGTGTGCCAAATGGTGACCTCGGAGCAGGTCCTAAATTATTATTATTATTATTATATATTATGGTACTATATTATATTGTATATATCATGTACTATATATCTCATATCACATTATATATGTGTTGTATACACAATTTTCTATTTTTTATTATTACTTTATCTTTTTCCCCCTTTCTTTTTCCGTTTTTCTCCCATCCCAATGTTAGTCGTTATGCCAATTCCCAATCCCCTACCTGGTCGTTGCGTGCTCTGCCCCCTACCGTCGGTCAGGGAGGGCGGAGACTATCACATGCTTCCTCCGACACATGTGTAGCCAATCCCCACTTCTTTTCACCTGGCAGCGCGGACTCTCACTGGGGGAGTGTAATGTGTGGAGGACACTACCTCTCCCAGGATCCGACCTCGCTGTGCAGGCGCCCCGACCGATCTGTAGGAGTCGCTGTTTTACAACGACCAGGACCCACCCTCGCCGGGTTTTCCCACCCTCTAACACTGCCAATTGTGTTAGTATGGACGGTCGGCCAACCCGGAAGCACCACAGCTGGATTCGATCCCACTGTCTCTGTGGTGGTGGGCAGACGCTTAGACCGCTGCGCCACCCGGCCGCCCCCTGTTGTATACACTATTATGTACTATATACTATACTATTATATACTGCAGGTATACTATACTGTAATGTGTACTATATGTGTGTACTGTAATGTGTACTATATGTATGTAGCCTACTATGTATGTATGTATGTAAATTAAAAAAAATTTAAAGAAACGTAAGTCTTCAGGGGTAGGGCCCGACAAGCCTAGTGCTTCTCCCTAGCCCTTTTTGGACAATTGGACAATGCTGCAATAGCAGCTGGTAAAACTTTGGCGATTTATGGAATGACCGTTGTTATGTGTCCAAAGCCGGAAATAAAAAATAACTGAACTGAACTGAACTGAACTGAACTGACAACGGTACAATCAGAGATAGTGCACATCCCTCTCTTCGCAGAAGTAACCACTAGGAGGAACACTCACTTCAATAATAGAGCATTTAGGGGTATTTTGAAAGGGAGCCCCTGCCATGACTTTCAGCACCACGGACAGGTCCCATTTGGGTCTCATCCTCCACGAGTCCTGGAGAAATCTCTTAACCCCGAAACCTTTGTGACAGGAAGAGATTGCACACGGATAGACTTTGATGGTCGAGTGTGGCCTGTATCCAATACTTCCTGTAAAAAGGAAAGCATATGAGTCACCTGACATGACAATGGACCCATATCCTTCCTCTCACGCCACTTCTCAAACAAAACCCAATGCACCACATAGGCTTTTAAAGTTGACTCAGCCCTGGCGTCAGCCCATAGCTGCTCTCAGAGAGGCCAGACTAGAAGCGTCTCTCTCATAATGTCTCTGCCTAGGGGCCAGACTAGAAACGTGTCTCTCAGAATGTCTCTGCCTCTCAGAGAGGCCAGACCAGCAGCATCTCTCTCAGAATGTCTCTGCCTCTCAGAGAGGCCAGACTAGAAGCGTCTCTCTCAGAATGTCTCTGCCTCTCAGGGGCCAGACTAGGAGTGTCTCTCTCAGAGCATAGGAATGGCCATCATATACTTTCAACATAATGTTCTAAGCCCTTACACACTCTAAATACACACTCTAAACTTAAAGATGTGAATAGGTGTCTAAACACAATGTTTATTACAGATGTATAACTAGAAGAAACAGTGCTGATCAGCATCTCACTTTAATCTTCAGGATGACCACTTCTATGCATCTACTGTTGACCTATTATCTCCCCTTTATGGTGTCCGTCCACGTATATATACGTGTTTCGAAAAAGAGCGTTGTGGACCAGAGCCACGAGTACTGTATATACGTGACGAGTTGTTATTGTTTTATTCCATATTTATAACGCTTCTTAGGTACCCGATCCACTAGCAGGATATTTTCACATATTTGATTTTCGAAACATGCAGTACCCGCTTAGGGGCGCCATCGCTCCACTGCAGTATCATTATGTGGATTTAAAAAAAAATGCAAGTACAGCTGGTTCTGTGGGCGGATCTTAGATCCTTGATTCTAAAAGAATACCCTCCATCTTGGATCAGCTTGCAGAGCGTTTCTTTCAGCGTGGAATAATGGGATTTATGATTAGCCAATGTGCATATCGATCTACCAGAATCCGATGACTGGTGAGGAAATGCTGCTGGCAGGATAATATTACCCCAAATTACAGCTGGATTGGACATTGTTTTATAACGTAACGTGATCGGTCAATGAAAATGCTATATTGAACGCACACTGTATTGCTAATCAATAATAGTTATCGGCGTTCCCCGCCGCCCCCATTTCATCCATAGATGTTCTGTAATAGTCCGGATGCTACGCAGTTTGTTTTATTTCATTTGTATATATACAGCAGAAATGGCGTTTAATATAACGGCGCCAACGTTTAGCCTATTTTGCAGCCTCCTGCAGAAAAGCCTAGACTAAAAGCGCGATATACCTTATATTCACAACGCTATAAAATGACAACCAACCGATGGATTTTTATTTTCTTTAAGCCATTATGAAGGCACGGTTTATGCACTCAAGTGACAATGAGAATGGACAGATAGCAATAATATAAATGATATATAAAGCTCTTAGAAAGTACATCGGTTTGTTTAAAATCCGCTGTCCTCTGAGGCCTAAATCGCCGAGCCCCGCCGGTCGCCATAGTGTTTGTCCAGTCCCACTATAAAAAAGACAGACATGGGTTTATGGCGGGTCTCTTAGGGTTAAAAGTAATTGGATCCTTGGTTACACAGCCTTCTAAAAACACACAAGGTACTGGCTAGCACAAAATGGTTTTTTTGGTTGATACACAATATGTGGTTATTAAGTTCAATGCAAACACATTTCTGAGCACAACGATTTATATTTTACTTTCCAGATCATTTGCTGCCGTTTATCTAATGTATTAACTGACATGAACAAGACCACTTGTGTAAATAAAACAATTAAATTGGAAATCCACAGATTGATGCATAGCTTTTAATTTCATCTAATTTCAAACCTTTATTTCAAGAAGCTGAGTTTTCCCTTGTTTACAACAAGTTTACAATCAACAGAAAATACAAATAAACAAATAAACATAACACAATACAAATTTAAATAAACAACAAAATCTGTTAAAACTGAAATGATACTCTTTAATTCTGTAAATGTTGGAAGAATTTATAGTAGATCATTAGGCGACATGGTGGTGTAGTGGTTAACTAGTGGTCGCCTCACCCCAAAGAAAATGCATGTGTGTGTTCCTACCTATGTGTGTCGCCCATCGCATGTGTGTGTCGCTGTATGACTATGTTGCAATGTGTGTAATGAATAAAGACTTCTTCAAAGTCCAGTTTTTAATCTTTACGAAATCAATACATTTTCAACCAAAAGAAACATGTAAATACTTTTTACTCTTGGTTGAATTTAAGCAAACGTTACCAGCAAAGCTCCTTACTTATGTGCCATGTCCAGACTGATGGTCCAGTTCGTGCTGAGGCTGAACTGAGCTGTGTGTAAGCCTCAGTGCTTTCTGATCGATCGGATCAGTAGCGTACGCCTCGCTGAGAGTCCAATTATGAAAGATCTGTGGCACAAATCAATATAAACACATTGACATTGCATGTTCTGGAATGTCTGTGTTGACTGATAATAAATATGGTGAAGGAAGCTGATAAGTATAAAGTATTTTGACAGGTGTGTGTATCTTTATTGTGTGTGTATGTGTGTGTGTTTGTTGTGTGTGTGTTTGTTTATTGTGTATGTGTGTGTGTTTATTGTGTTTTGTGTGTGTGTGTGTGTGTGTGTGTGTGTGTGTGTGTGTGTGTGTGTGTGTGTGTGTGTGTGTGTGTGTGTGTGTGTGTGTGTGTGTGTGTGTGTGTGTTTATTGTGTGTGTGTGTTTAGTGTGTGTGTTTAGTTTGTGTGTGTGTGTGTTTATTACGTGGGTGTGTGTGTGTTCTGTTTGTCTGTCTGACTCCATCCATTCGTGTGAGGAGGACATACTGTGTGTTTGATTTCTTCTGCGGTAAGGGCTTCAACAGCTCTTGGCAACTCTCAGAGACTGCTGGCACAGTACCTGAACTCATCGGCGTCAGTGCCAGGAGAATCCGCCCGTACAGAACATGCACGGCTGGCACGCTGTCCAACACGATGAGTCAGAAAACACACAGAGTGCAGCTCAGGGACGATCCTGAGAGAAAAGCTGACCTGCATGTCCAAAGTGAGTGCCTCAGAATCAGCGTAACGGGCAGTGGTATCTTCATAAAGACCTCTGCTGTTGTTGAAAGAGTAAGTCTGTTTGAATGCGTGACCCACATAATGACCAGAGGTTGAAGATGATGATGATGATGAATAGTTTATTTTCGGTCTTTGTTTACAGATCAATCAAAAACACATATGTGTGGACTTACATTTAAAAAAAAAATTAATCACAAATGTACATATTCAAAGTAAGCTCACACACAAAATCCAAACTCAATGACCGAAAAAAGGAATAGGCTGAAGCACATGCTTATTTTTGCCTATCCTTTACAATTCTTAAAAACTAAATATACTTTAATATAAGAAAGAAAAACTTTAAATATGCTGCAAGATATAATTTTTTAATTTTCTTTTTTAAGGGAAAAAAAGTTTGATGTTTTACTCAAAACTGTATTCCTGAATTATTTGATCCTTTAGGGCCTTTTTAAATCTCCCCTGAGAAGTACACAACTTTAACCCGTCACTAAGACTATTCCACAATTTAACTCCCAGGTTGCGCTCAGTGACGTCAGAGGTATGCTACTATGAATACTATAGTAGCCCACCACCCCCACTCAACAAATGCATCAATGATTAAAAGTGACTCAACTGAAAAGCTTAAATTAAAGAAACAAATAATGAATATGAATGTATTAATGTATTAATGAATGAATGAATTAATGAGTCCATGTAACCAACTTCTGATGCTGTTGTTTTTAGTATACTTTTTTGTATGTAGTTTGTCTTTTGATTGACTGTAGTGTGCGGTGTGTGGATTGAATGAACCTATTTAGACCTAAAGCGCCTGCTAATAATGCATTATATGTATACAAATGTGTTTCCCGGTTTTAAGGGGAACTCCACCCAACTTTTTACGTTATTTCCATGGCCTAGGAAAGTTCAATACATGTGAATATGAGGTACTTTCCCAAAGCCAGAACAGAATACTGAGAATACTGTGATGTGTTCAGGTATGAACTCTGGAGCTTCTCCATTGACAGTGAATGGGAGAGGAATTTGTGAATCCACAGAATGTTTATTTTCTTTTTCTTTTTTTTAACAACCAAATTAGCTTTATTCTATATTAGTATTATCCGTTCTGAAACAAAGAATGTATTAACAATTAGCTGATTGTGTTGTAATCAGCAGCACAAGAATTTGGCCCGTTTTTCAAAAAGCAACAGGGCTTTTGAAATCACTGCGCCCAGGCAGCCGTGGTTCGGCAAAAAATAGTATATATCTGCTTAGAAAACGAAAATGTCTAATTCTTTTTTTGTATTTATCCACGTGGTAAATACACAGGTCACAACATGTTTACAGGAACGTTTTGGAGTTGTATTTGGAGTGTATTTTGTGACTGTTGAGAACTAGGCTACACTGGCATACCTACTTCCAGTGAATGACGCTAAGCTATAGGCTAACTGTGCGGCTGTTCCCTAAGCCTAATGCGTGCATGCACAGAGAAGAAAAGGGTATGTATCTGCTTGTCTAACTCCAGGGTAGATGGCAAATAAGCAAATTTCCCCAAAAGTTGGCATGTTCCAACCCTTAGGAGTCAACGGGGCGTATTGCTCCCGTGGGCGGAGAACAAAAGAATTAGAATGTCTTCTAAATGCTCTAAACGTACATATTTTCAGAAATCGATAAAAATAGAAAAATTTAAAAATTTTACTCAATCAGCGCCAGACCCGAGGAAAGTCGAGTTAACTCGCCAACCGTTCAGCGCCAGACCCGAGTTTAGTCGGTTTTCATTGTTATTTCTTTTATTCGATATTTTTATTAATTTCTCTCACACAGACCTTGGGGTTACCATAGGGAACCCCTCTGAGATCGCTAGAGTGCAATACCAGCCGCATCCTGATAGGTGGCAGTATCGCCCACCCTTCAAAACTTTTTTTTCATACCCGATGTGTTTCGATGCATGTGTTGTGGTGGATTATGTTGGCAACACGATGGACACCAATACTTGAAATCGCGATCAGACAATTGGAATATTCTTTTTGGGGTACCTCCTAGGTAAGGTAAGGACTATATGACATCAATCCTGCTTTGATCCAACCATGATTTCACATCGATCGCAACGACCATGTGTAACGTACTCCAGAACGTATGCCGTTGGTGACGATCAAAGCATAAAAAACGCACCCCCCCCCCCCTTTCATGCATACATGATGAAACATAATACCTATTATATACATTTGATTTGGAAATAGTAGCGTGTCCAGGCGAGCAACGCCAACACTTTTAGTAAAATTCACGTATTCCTCCATAGCACCGTTTTATGGAATTAGCCAGGATGACTCTGAAACTATACTTATATTCACCATGGTATAACACGCGAACGAATACATGAAAGAAATAATTATTTTTCACATATTGAACGATGGATAGTTGATGTCAAATGAGCCATAGTATTGTATCCATAGCTATAATATAGTATATAGATATAGCCCAGCAAACACCATCACACATTCCTATCTCTTAGAGCGGTGGCACAGTAGGAACGAAGATGCTCTAGGCCCGCTGCGCTGAATGAGTTAAGGGGTAGACCCTCATTTACAAATGACAAGAGAACAAATAGTCAAAGAAATAATAGAGAACAGATAATACTTTTTTTGCATGAGGTGAAACACAATTAAACACAGTAAGATTGTTTGCACAAACACAGTAAGTATTCTGAAAAAACACATCTGATTTCCAAAATGCCCAGCACTAAACAAGGTCACATTTACATCAAAGTTAAGTGTTGCAATTCAATTTCAATATCAGTCTGTTCAGAAAGACATTTTCGTTTTAAATAAATACATAATGTAGATTAACATTTTGGTCATGGGTAAAGATAAATCAATAAAACTAAACAAACAAACAAACAAACAAACAAACAAACAAACAAACAAACACTGAATGGTAAAGTGATGTTCCCCAATCCAAATTCAGTAGGGAACTCTATCTGGTTTAGTTCAATCTGGGTTAGTGTAAATGTACCCACAAAGGAAACGGATCTGATTTTCACAATAGAGGTAGTTTGGGCAAAACATTACCCAATTGGAATTGAATTTGTCTTGAATTCTTCTTGGCTTTCAATGTGGATAAAAATCTATATTGATGCAATCAAGGTATGTGAGAATGACGTCCGGAGGCGGGACGGGAGACAATGCCATCCATGTACTCGTCATGGCAAAACTCTCCTGAGAGAAATGACAAGGGAAAAGAGAGAGCATTGAGGGAGGGATTACTTGGGGACAAGCACAGAAGATGTGAGGCACCTATTGTAACATATTGTAAAGGTTTTCTCCTTTACTTTGTAGTGTGTGTCTAGCAGCCCATAGAACCGATTAGTAACATTCTATGAAACTCAGTACAGTGATAGAGGACTATGTCTACGATCCATAGAGCAAATTTGGTGACCCCACAACTTTTCCTCTATTGCCACCATCAGACCAAAGTCCAAATGTTTAATGTATTAAAATCAATGGTAGCTACAGTATATGCTACAGGTCTGCAATTGTCCACCCAAATGAGGGAAAACATTTGTATACTGGTACCTATGATAAATTAAGAAGGGCACAATGCTGTTTTAAGCACTTTGCCCTCGTCTGCCGGCTCCGAGGTGCATTTTCACCGATCAACCAATACATTGTTGGAAAGTTGAATTTGCTGCCTTTTGATCGTCAACCTATTGCATGCTCCCAGTCTCGAGTTACAAGACCAAACATCCGACGAGCGTCATTTGACAAGCCATTCGGACAAGTGACCACGTCCGGGTAGAAGAAGCCAGGGAAGTCCTTTGTTTTGACTAGAGCCTCGGAATCAATAGAAGCAGACAGCCATTTTAGATAATCATGCCGAATTAACGCCGGTACACACATTAAAAAAACCTTTGTAAACATAAATCTTTCGTGGGATTGTTCTAAACCTTGGACCTGTAAGACTTCAGGCTATGGAACCATTATATTTTCCAGCTCCTACCTCTCAGCTGGAACTTAAAAATAGGCATCTGACAACAAGTAAACAGAAATGTACTTCAGTGTGTTCAAACCTCTTTAAGTGTTATTAGTGAAATATTTGGGGGAAATATTAGAAAAAGGCGAGGTTTGACGTGAGAAAATTACGCCGCCATGTTGTTTGTAGTCCTATGAGGAGACTCAGGAGAGGAGACCCAGGACTTTCAATGGGCTTTCAAATAAAAAGAAAATACACTTCCTAGCTCACGCCAGCCCCTGTCAATCATCTGACTTCTAGATTTACTTTTTTATTTCTCTTATTTTTCGGGATAATATCCCACAAACCTGAACATTATTGCCATAAAACAGAACGCAGTTCGTTTCTCTACCTTTCTGTGAACGTCCAACAAAAAACGGCGTTGCAATCTGATGAAAAATGATGGAGAAATGTACATTATAAAAAATGAACTGTACTTAACAGTAGATTAAGAGGTTAACTCTATTTCATTAGCACTCGGAGTGATTCTTCTTTGTTGTGGAAGAAAGATCAGAATGTCTCCTTTCAAAAGAGACCAGACTCATGCATGTGCTATAAAGTATAATAAATCGCAAATTACTTTGGGTATGCAATCGTCAGGCGTGTTGTGCAAAACTAGACCCATTTTTGCTTGGTGGCATGAAATTATGCAAACATTTCTCTGCCACTCATTGTATATGATTGACTGGCTGGTAGGTGAACTTGTTTTCACGACCCAATCAACAGTGGCGGCTGCTGCATTGAATTGCACTGAATTGATAATATCCCTTATGTCGTTGTGAGGAAGTACTTACAGTATAATTCTAACAGTTTAAATTACCTTCTCCTTCTCCATTATAGTGGAAAGGTGGTGGCGTCTGGAACTTTAGACATGCAGCTTGTTCTCTGGTTTGCTGCAGGGCATCGTCGGATATTAACCCATGCCGTGCTGGAGGAGAACAACAGGTAACAAAGGGTGAGCGAAATTAGACGTATTCAAATATTTGCATATTTGAATACGGCAGTTATGGCAGTCCTACCACCATAGTAGGGTGGTCAGCTACCGCATCAACAAGGAAATAAATGATCCGTCATGTTACAATTTTAATAACGTTATCAAACGGCAGGTTTAACCTAACTAGCCCTTTGCTATGAGGGTTGTGCTCCATATACCACCACAGTTAGAATGAACAGAGGTATTGCACAGAATATTTAGAATGTCCATTTGTCCATGTTTTTCCAATGTTTTACCTATACTCTACCGCTGCACAGAAATTAGGCATTTTCTTTTTTAAAGTGGTTACCAACGGTTACATGCAGCCATTTTAGAAGAAAGGCAACTACACAAATGTGCTGTACAAGGCCTCTATTTGGGGGACCCTGCAGTAGGGTACAAACTGGAACAGCACCACTGTCTGATAACATCAGCTCCTTACTGTAGACCAGCAGGTAGGTCACAGGGTCATATCCTGGGATAGAGGCCACCATGCTCCACACCAGGCAGTCATCACAGGTCTTCAGGAACTGGGCCGATGCGGATGCATTGTATTCTACAAGGGTGAGACATTCATTAAATATTAGTTGAGATTTAAAGTAGGGATGTCCGATATTATCGGCCTACCGATATTATCGGCCTACCGATATAGGCATTCAAATGTGATATCGGAAAATATCTGTATCGGTTTTCAAATTAAATTTTTTTTTCATTTCTATAACCTTTATTTACCCAGGCAAGCAAGTAAGAACAAATTCTGATTTTATTTATTGTCAAAAGTATGCATAATGTTGTGTTAATTCCACAACAAGAGATATGTAATGTTAATTACCTGAAATTATTCAATTTTTTGGGGGGGGAAACCCTGCATATATCGGTATCGGTTGATATCGGTATCGGAAATTAAGAGTTGGACAATATCGGTATATCGGTATCGGTAAAAAAGCCAATATCAAGCATCCCTAATTTAAAGGTATCCAACTGAGTTTTTTATTGTTGTCCTATAGTCTCTGCAAAGCTGAATACATTGGTCCTCATTCTCGAATGGACATGCATGAAAAGTTACCAAGGAATTCCTTCATAACTCGATTTAAAAACATATTCAGCATTCTCAAAACGGCTTCGTATTGTAAATTTGTTGTAGGATTTATGTAGGATTTACAAACTCGAAAAGGCAGTCGTAAGTCGGACATAAGTCGGACAGACTGGTGTGCGCCCTTGTTTTTAACAGCTTTCTTTAGGAGAAATCCTTGGGGATTGTTGTGTCACTTAGATTCTATAGACATCCGCAGAATTAAATAATTATAATGATAATAAATATGACAATATGTGTATAATTAACAATTACGTTTTTACATAGTCATGAGTCTCATGACTCAACGAACAATGTGCACAAATAAATAAATAAGAACTGAACCCAATTGCGTTATTTATTGTTGGTTTAATTTATTTCTTACATTGCTTGCGCACATATGAGCCAGTGGAGAAACGACTTGGTGATGATGTATAAGCCAGATGCACTCAGCGCACACACGCACACACGCACACGCACGCACACACACACGCACACACACACACACACACACACACACACACACACACACACACACACACACACACACACACACACACACACACACACACACACACACACACACACACACACACACACACACACACACACACACACACACACACACACACACACACACACACACACACACACACACACACACACGTACTGTATACACATGCATATTTATTTATTTTCAGACAGTTTGTTGAGTCATGACTATAAATGTAAAATGTATTGTATGTTACTCTTGCACTTTACTGTTACATCTGCACTCTGGATGTTGTATTGTACTTGTATCTAATCTAATCTAATCTTGGTCGGTCACAAATCGCTTCCACGCTACCTGCTGGATATTTCCCCCATAAGGGTCAACACGAAGCAGACAGGCAGGATAGCCTCTCCTTATAAGGAGCTGGCAGGGCGTTTCTGTATGCAAATGAAGGTGTACGAGAACGCGCTTCCAGTTTAAGAATGAGTGATGTAGTGACTTTTTACCAAGATAGGGCCTCATTCTCAAAAATTTTCATAAGTACCTTTGTAAATATCTTGATAAAAAGTTTGTACTAACAAAGAAAATCCTCCTGAATTCCTGAACGCGTGACATGGTCTCCCTAAGTGGCCAAAATCATTGCAGCTGGGTTCCCATGAATGAAAAACGTCACTCATTATTTTTTTTTTATCTACTTTTTTTCCCCATTTTTCTATTTTTCTCCCGTCCCCAATTTCGCATTGTCCAATTCTACCCTCCCCTGTCTCGAACATTGTTAGGCCATGCCTCCCACAAGCCGGCTGCAATGTGGACGAAGCCTTGCATCTCGTGTCCCCTCCGGTACTCGAGGAGGCAGCCGTTGCATCTTTTCACCTGCACAGCGCAATCTCTCAGCGGCGAGGGTCTGCGTGGGAGGGACACGCCGCCCTCGTCGCTTCCTGATTCTACTGCGCAGGCGCACCAACCGACATGTAGGAGTCGCTGTCCACAACGTCCGATCCCCACCCACCAGCTTCCCACCCCCTAATACTGCCAATTGTATTAGTATGAACGACCAGCCAAGCTGGTAGCAACGCCGAGAGCTGGGCTCGAACCCAGCATCTCCTGCGTTGGTGGCGAGCGCCTTGCCCACTGCGCCACCTAGCCACCCACGTCACTCATTCTTAAACTGGAAGCGTGTTCTTGTACACCTGCATTTGCATACAGACACGCCCCCGCCAGCTCCTTATAAGGCGAAGGAGGCATGTGCAAAAGATCAAGAGGGTCAGCATTGCATCTGCACCGTGCTGACCCATTCAACAGGTAGAGCGGAAGCGATTTGCGACAAGTACAATACAATATCCAACCAGAGTGCAAATGTAACAGTAAAGTGCAATAGTAACATACAATGCACAGGTGATCTGGTAAAAGGCTTAATTTGGGATAAATAGTTGGTGATTGTGTTCAAGTTGATACTACAGACATCCTCGGAATTAAATAATTATAATAAAGATAAATATGACAATATTTGTATCATTAACAATTACGTTTTGCATTTATAGTCATGACTCAATGAGGCATCATGAGCATTACACACACACACACTGCAAACTAAATAAATAAGAACTAAACCGATTTCCACGGATATAGCTACTCTGCTACTGTATAGTGGCATATACTGTATTAATATGCCATATACCATCTTCTTCTCTATGATATTATTTATTGTTGGTTTGATTTATTCCTATTGCTAGAAATAAATAAATGTGTGGAGAAACGGCTTAGTGAGGCAGCCTCAGCGACAGCGTGAAAGCACACACACACACACACACACACACAACACACACACACACACACACACACACACACACACACACACACACACACACACACACACACACACACACACACACACACACACACACGCCATTCAAACCATAGTACTGATATAACATGTGTCTCTGTGCCTTTTTTTTTTTTTTTTTTTTTTTTTTTTACTTTGGCAGTAGTACAACATTGGTACTGAAAATACACATGCACCTTGGATATACATTATACAGGATATATGCATGGTACTGTAATGGTTGAATTCTACCCAATAATGCCTTTGCCAAGTTGCAGGAAATCATTAATACATTTAGAATGAAAATTGATCTGTTTACCATTGCTTATCATAAGAAAAACATTCTCAATCATAAGTATATTTTTGATAAAAGTTTGTTATTCAGCCTTGGGCCAACCATGGACAGGCCATGGATGCAAGTTGCTTTGCCCACAATAATATAGCTAGAGTTACAATGCGTAACGAAGGTTATCCTATAACCCTAGTTATAATTATGGCGAGCGCTCTGCTCTATTGGAACTGTCCCTTTAATCATATGCTATCATGAAAACTTTCAACCACGTGTACGCACCCACCTGCCTGACCATGCCCACATCCGCTCACATATAAGCAGGGTCATGGCCATACTACCAGCTCCTTCCCCAGTCTTTCACCGCCGAAATGGAAGACACGTGGGGTCCTCAGTGAGTCAGAGCAGAGCGCTCGCCATAATTCATATAACTAGAGTTATAGGATAACCTTCGTTATATTTCATTTATGGCTTTGCGCTCTGCTCTATTGGAACACAACAGTGGAGCAGAGCAGAAAGCTTGACAGATGTACCCGCTGAGGCCCCCATCAGAATACCAGGGAGGATCCCGGCCCCCCCGCCCCCCCGAGTGAGTGACGGGAGGGAGATCGGACCCGACTGTGCGAAGAGAGTTTAGCAATTCAAACGCACAGGGTGAGCAGACCGTGGGGCTTGCCTTTGTTTAGAAGGGCCCGCGACTACTCGGACGCGCATCCCGCATGACACAAGGGAACGGATGTGAAGCAAAAACCCCCATCACAGCCCCCAACATCGCGGGTTCAGGGTAAAAAAAACCCAACCCCGTGGCAAGGCCGTAGCAGCGGGGCGCGGAGGAGGCCCCAGCCCCAGGCCACATCCCGGGGGTCAGGACCTCCTGAAAAAGGGGGCCTGGCGAGGTCAACAAGGCAGCGGCATCGAGACCCCACCAGACGGTCACTGGTGACACCACCCCTCACATCACCAGCGTATCGGACAGGGCCTAAAATAGGTGAAGGCCCATCTCCCCCTGGCACGCCGTTCCGAAGCGCTCCCAAGGAGGCTTCCCCCCCACAATGTCGTGGGGCCAGCTGGTGCACCAGGGAGACAACCCTCCAAGGAGGTTGATCCCTCAATCCAGGTTGGCAGGTCTTAAGAGCAGAACTCGACCTGCGCCCGGAGCACTGCGGACTAGACAGGCGCCTAAGGGGCTTACTGTAAGAACAGTATCCCGGCGGAAAGGCTGTTTGGTATGCCGTGCACCATGTCACAATCTCATGGGGCCACGAACCTCGCGGAGTCGGAGTTCAGCAAACAGATTCCACCACGAACTCTGACCCAGCCAATTTATTAATCCCGCAGGGTCGAGGTTCAGAGAAAGCCCCGACATGAAGCGCGCCAGCTGCGCAATGTTGGAGGTCGCAGCCAGGCTCTGGGTTGAGGCGATGAAGATCTGGTCACTCCACATAGCCAACTGCTTTTTTAACGGCTCCCACACCATCTCGGGGCAAAGGATGGATGCCATCGAGCTATCAAGTCGAGGCACCCCTTCCTTTAACCCCTGGACCAAACCCACCACTCGCGTGAAAAGCACGTAGGTGGAGGTAAGGCCGACGATGCAGGGAATTACCTGTCCCTGCGCCATGTAAGCCTCCATCAATGGGAGGACTGGGCAGACAACGCCCGCCTCCCTCACAGGACGGCGTTGCCAGAGATTACCTATCAAGTCGTCAGGAACAGGTGCCGGCAGTGGCGTCGGCAGCGGCACACCGTTAGCACGGGCGGCTGCCGTCATGAGCTCGGGGAACAAGGCGCGCAACTCCCTTTGCACATCTTTTTCCACTTCGCTCGCATCCCTCGTGTTCGGGAGGCTACACTCTCCATAGGATAGGTGGGAGCCAGCTTCCGGTGCGGCTGATAGCAGGGCATCTCGTCTCGGGGGGTGGAGACTTTAACCCTGGCCCGGAGTACGAGGCTCTCCAGAAAGACACAGCACCCTCTGCCACTCCCCGAGGGGGAGAGTGCTCTGTCTCCACCGGAGCTTCGGACAGGAATGCCCCCGCCCCCTCCATGTAATCCTCAGTTTCCATCGGACGCGATGGAGAGTAGGCGAGGGAATCCCCGCTCAACACAGCCGCTAAGCTGTCCGCCCCCGCTGCTCATTGCCGTATGACGAGAACGGGCAGAGGCGAAGAGCCTGCGTCGCAAATCCCCGGCCACCAGAGGGACTGCCAGCCTACCGGCTGACTGCCCTCCAGCGGGGGGGGAAACCAGAACCGGAACTCGGCCACCTCACAGGAGATGGGAGCTTGACGGTCCTAAACTTAAAGTTAAACTTTTAGCACTAAACTTAAAGCGGTGCTATACACGGACTTCACAGTGGTGAAAGTAGGGAAGGAGCTGGTAGTATGGCCATGACCCCGCTTATATGTGAGCGGATGTGGGCGTGGTCAGGCAGGTGGATGCGTACACGTGGTTGAACGTTTTCATGATAGCATATGATTAAAGGGACAGTTCCAATAGAGCAGAGCGCAAAGCCATAAATGAAATATAACCATTGTTCAATTTGCACCAAAGCTGTGTAACTAATTGTATCAACCCACACGACATCACCTTATTACACATAATTGAGGTTGTGGGTAAATAATGTCCCAAGCCCCTCTACACTATAATTTGAATAGGAGATATTCAAAATATATTGCTTTCTGATGGTGTATGGCTCTTGCATGGGCACTTACTGCTGACCTTAGTACACTCCCACCCCTCAAAAGGGCTCCAGAGGGTTAACTCACCAGGCAATGACAAGTGGAGTGTGTTGTTAGCCAATATCATGTTATGGAAATAGTGATAGACGCACTTTATCGTCTCGTTCCTGTAAGATAAGTAGAGGTACAGTGCATTATATAGGAGCTTTTCTGAATCTACAAGCCACCTGTCTATAAAGCTGTGCATTACTGCTTCAGCAACCCAGGACCTTGGATGTCATAATCCAAATAAATTGTATGGACAGAAAACAACATAAAAGCATGAAGGTGGTTAATAGTAAACCCACAGGTTGTTAATTGTTGACAGATCTACCGGCTTGACACCTTCACTGCCCTTCCCACATGATCCCCTAAGTGACCATGAGGATAATGAAATAAAGCTTAAAGCTTTATTGTGTTATCCTGACCTTTACTGTGTTATCCTGACCTTTCATTGTATTTATGCACTCACTTCATGGATTCCCAGGTAAACAATCCAGGGTTTGATTCAACCAGAATTAACAAGTCACCAACGTTTTTTTTTTTATCTGTGGTAGAGCCTATATATATTTAAATTGCATAACCCACCTCTGTGAGATGGTCTACATTACAACATACAAAATCAAAAAAAGATATATATTTTTTTTGAATCCTCTTTTTCTCCGCCTGATTTTTCTATTTTTCTCCCCATCCCAATTTAGTCGTTATGCCAATTCCCCCTCTCCGCTACCTGGTTGTTGTGCGCATGTTCCTCCTACTGGTCAGTACAAGGGAACCCTGAAGTCTACTACACGCTTCCTCCGACACATGTGGAGACAGCCAGTGGCTCTTTTTTCACCTGGCAGCGAGGACTCTCATTGGTGAAGCGTAACGCGTCGGAGGTCACGCTGCCTTCACCATTTCCTGCCTTTCGCTGAGCAGGCGCCCAGACCTGACCTGTAGGCGTCGCTGTCCACAACGCCAGATTACCACCCTCAACTTCCCTCCCGCTAACTCAGCCAAACGAGTTAGTATGCCAATCGGCCCAAGCCGCAGGCAATGCTGACTCCGGGAGTCGAGACCGCAGCCTCTTGCATTGGTGACGAGCGCAATTTCCGCTGCGCCATCCGACCGCCCCAAACATTTGTTTTTAGTGGTGAAATTAAAAAATATATAATTTTTTTTACCGCAGCTTCCTGAAATCACTTGACCCTGCTATAATCCATTATAATCAATCATGGAAAACGACCTTTCGAGCCCTCCAAGAGGATTGTAAATAGCAGCGCAAGAGCTCAAAAGTCCCAAAACTGAAGGAATAATCCAATTTCACACGGTTGTAGTGGAGACTTTGGGCAGACCCACGGTGGGCCTACAGGCAGACGCTGCCATTCGGTGTCATCAATGTGAAATTAGGCAACGACAGAATTCTTGGAGGGCAAGACAAGGAGAGGCAACTGTCAGCCTTGATATTAGGAAATGTTGCCCATAAGTATTGATGTAGAAAACATAGCCCTGCTTCTTTGACTCTGCTATGATCAGTGTTGGAGAGTAGGCCTAGTTAACTACATGTCATGTTCAACTACTGATTTTGCAGTAGTTGGGTGGTAGTTCTTTTTATTTATTATTATTATTATTATTTTTTATTTTTTTTCTGTTTTTTCTCCCCTCCCAATGTTAGTCGGTATGCCAATTCCCAATCCCCTTCCTGGTCGTTGCGCACTCTACCCCCTACCGTCGGTCTGGGAGGGCGGAGACTATCAATATGCTTCCTCCGACACAGCCAACCACTTCTTTTCACCTGGCAGCGCGGACTCTCACTGAGAGAGTGTAACGTGTGGAAGGTCACACTACCTCTGTTAGATCCTTCCCTCGCTGTGCAGGCACCCCGACCGAACTGTAGGAGTCACTGTCCACAATGACCCAGACCCACCCACCGGCTTCCCTCCTGCTGACTCTGCCAATCGAGCCAGTATGACGGCCAGCCAAGCCGGAAGCAACGCTGACAGCTGGATTCGATACCAGTGTATCTTGTGTTGGATAGGGACACGCTGAAAACAAACGGATGAACACACTCCTGTCTGTCCACTGCGATTTGCAGACCCTGCGATAATTTTGACCCTGATGACTACTGCCAGTCCAAGCGAAGAAATACTATACCTACCAAAGCACCTTTTCTTAAAGAGAAATGCTGTTCCAAGAGAGACCTGATGCAGACATCGTGGAGGTAATGCTATTAGCTGAAGTTATTGTGTTGACACATAAGATTGGGAAGGATAACAACAAAACCAATCACTAGTAGTATGAGTCATGATTATAAGATATCAATATAGATGTATTCCCCTCGTAAACATCAGAAAACACGACCCCGGCTGCAAATAGTGGGATGGATAAAAAATAATCTCTGTATGGATCCTTTCCATAATGCTGTTGACACATATAATGAATAATCTGGAAGGAAATCGATTTTAGTGGATATACGTGCATGAATGTCCTGTGTGATTACATTGCATGCAGTGCATAAATAAACCTTCACACACACTTCAATCAGCATGTTTCAAAGCTGTTTCAAATGTCACAAATCTACAGACAAACTCAAAAAGGCTCAAGAACCCACATTGATTGGTTTTCATCACAACCCTCTGCCCCCCTGGACTTAAAGAAAACATGCCTTGAAGTCTGTGAGTCTGCAAGTCCAGACGTTTGGATTCGGCCGTTATCTTATCACTAAAGCTACTTACTTAAACTTGTAAAGCATGTGTCCCATGTCTAGATTGACCGTCCCATCCTTGCTCAAGCTGAACTCTGCCCAGGAGCTGTTGGCACGCTTCAATGCATCCACATCAATTGGGTCCGTAGAGTATGCTTCATTGAGAGTCCAATTCCCAAGGAAGATCTGTGGGAATGGGATTCATGAAATTCTTTATTGAGCAGAATAACAAATACAGTTTACCTGCTACCTCAGTCTCTTCACTTGATCTGATCTGTACATCAACTCCAGATTTATACTGATCAAAAATCCTCTGTGTGTGTCACAAGCAGGTACTTATGCCATAGAGAGAACACACTAGCTAGGATAGTGACACTGCTAAACAAGAAGCAGACCAGATTTGAGTAATGCTGGAAGAATAGTTGTTCAGTTATGAAACAAACCACAAAATATCCACTTCCTTTCCTGTATATATTTCTTAAATGGAACACATTATGGAAAATGGGTCTTTGTATGGCTTTGGCAGACTGACATAATGTTTAGGTGCTGGGGGGGAAATTGCATATAAGATAAGATAAGATAAGATATTCCTTTATTGATCCCCTTGGGGAAATGCAGGCGTCGTAGCAGCATGGGGGAGGGGGGAGGCGAGGTACAGGTAGTAAAAAGCAGTGTAAACAATATAACAAATCAATATGTTTAATTAAGATGATTAACTCTGGACATGTGCATAATGGTCAACAAGGTGTGAGATGAGGGTATGTATGCCCTCTCAGTTATATTTGCCCTACAATAATAGTTACAATATATAATCTAATCCAATAATCTAAATCTAATATAATATATAGTCTGAAAAAACGAAATGCTAAATATATGCATATAATCTAATAATCCAATAATCTAAATCTAATCTAATATATAATCTAAAAATGCTAAATGCTAAAATGCTAAATATATAATCTGATGAAGTATACAGTATTCACATAAGGTGTGCTTAAAGTAGTATATTGTCCTTTTAGGTTCCTAGTAGTTGGATGTCTGGCAGCAGTCCCGATGAAGGACTGGCCGAGGCGGTTAGTTGAGTGTCGGGGGGGTATGAGTCTGTGACTGAACGAGCTTCTTATCTTGACTAGCTCGTTGTAGAATTACATGATACTCATTGCCAGGGTTTGAACAAGCCTAAACAAACCATTCAGAATTATTGCCCTTTGTGATGTCACAAGCAATCAATTAGCTTTAGAGTCTGTATGTGCCAATGTACTGTATGTCTGTATGTACTGTTTGTACATTCCGATGGGTACTTACTGCGCCTTTGAGCATCTCTATGGTGAGGGGCTTCAGCAGGTCTTTGCAGCTCAAGTGGCGTGGCCCAGTGTCTCCAGTAGGCTTCACCAGTACCAACACCAGGGCAATTACTCCACACAGAACACACAAGCTGGGATGAAGTTCAAGGGAATGACGGATACAGAGAGATTGCAGTGCCCCAAGACCCTCAGAGGAATACTGAATATTGTCATCGAGCAGACCTCCAAGAAACTCTGTGAGCACCATGTAAAGGCTAGGGCTGCAGATGCAGACCACCTCTATATTATACAAATCTGATAAGTGAAAATCACATGTCAATATTGTGTTATAAGCTAGCTGAGGTCATGCAGATTGGAATGCTTGTTGGGACACTGAATATAACAATACCACAATAGCCGTGCACACATTATCTACATCTAAATCTTATTTCAGTATCAAAACCACAACAATACCATCATAACCTTGATCACCATACATTGTCTCATAAACATTGATGCAACAAGCTCCCTGTACATTTTAAATTTCATCCTTTTCGTCACATTTTCTCTTGAAACAATGATAAGGCAGGGATGGATACAGTGTCAAGGAGAGACATCTCAG
Source organism: Notolepis coatsorum (assembly GCF_963971535.1). NCBI lineage: Eukaryota > Metazoa > Chordata > Actinopteri > Aulopiformes > Paralepididae > Notolepis > Notolepis coatsorum. The sequence continues at coordinate 37,027,337 of NC_140175.1, forward strand.
TTTCCTGTGGGATTCCACCTTGGGACAGCAGTCGGGACCCTCAAGGTACCGGCAGGTGAATTTACTCCTAAACCATTGTTGGAGATTATGCCAGACCATTTCTGACAGCACAAAGGGGTCTTGAGATGAAAATCAGAAGTCACCGGTCGTCTATGACAGAAAGAGCAGGAATCTATACATTTGTTTTGACATAAAATGTAATTTGTGGTATACCGGTAGTTAAGTCTATGATAATAACGCCACATAAGTATAGATAGGTACTTACCAGTGGCCATGCACACCTAAAGCTGCGATATACAGAATCCTTGAGGAGCCCAATGAGAAGGAGGCACAACTGACAAAAGTGATGAGGAGCAAAAGTGATGAGAAGAGCAGATGAGTGAGCAGGTGAGGAATTTGGTTGAGCAGGTTGGTCTTGTGAGTGTGAAGGGGGGAATGTGTCCTTATTAGTGATGGGGATGATCAATGTATCTGTGTTTACCATTGGTCAGTTTTGGAAGGAAGGGGCGTGGCATAATCTGAGTGATGATAACCTTGAAAGATTGCCTTTTCCTCACATGTTAAACATTGACCACATCCTGGAGTGCACTGGTAGGGGATTTATCCTGTGCATTTCCTCAAAACAGTTTATCTTGCTGTCAGAAGGGAACATTGGAACACATGACAGCCATCTGGTGTTACAGAAAACCAACCACACCCGAACCAATCCAAACACACGGGTTTGTTTGTTTCAGGTTGACAAATTACTTGATTTTCTGGAAACTGTTGTTGTTAGGCTACAGTACAGTGTTCATCGTGAGTGGATTCGGAAACTACTTGCCATTTATATACTTGTTTCAAATCAGTTTGAACATTTAACAGTTATGATGTACTGGGGTTTCCATGGAGATTAGCCATTGAACAGCTGAAGCAAATGTTGTAATTTTTGTTTAAGAGCCCAAGCTAGTTAGTGGACATAATCAAATATTTGTTGCTTACCAGTGGCAGTGCCTTGCAGGTGAGAAATCTGGCTGGGTTAAATCACTGACTGGTGGAAACCACTCTCCTATGGTAATTCCACCAAATACTTCAGATAGAATATAAAGTGGCTTCTTTGTGGGTACAGAATAAGTGACCTTATTAGTGATGGGGATCAATGCTGCCTCTGTGTCTACCATTGGCCAGTTTTGGAAGGAAGGGGCATGGCATGGGATATTATGAGGAACACTGAGTAAGATAAGATATTCCTTTTTTGATCCCCTTGGGGAAATGCGGGCACCATAGCAACACAGGGGAGAGGGGAGGGGAGGTATAGGTACAGTATGGGCAGGGTAATACATTTACATTTACTCATTTAGCTGACGCTTTTATCCAAAGCGACTTACAAGTTCTGTACGACAAGTCATCAGGAAGGGTACAACTCTATCAGCTGAGTAACAATGTTCATCAAAGTGTTGCGTGCTACAGTGTACAGTAGGTTAGTTTATTAGGACAATTGTGCATGACAGTAAGGTTAGTTAGGGTTAGATTTTTTTTAGATTTGTTTTTAGATAATGGTTGAAGAAGTGCGTCTTTAGTCGACGGCGAAAGATTGGACGGGTTTCGGCTGTCCTAACTGGGGTGGGTAGTTCATTCCACAATTGTGGGGCAAGGACTGAGAATAGGCGACTTCTCTTTGATGACCCTCCCGGAGCTTGGATAGGAGTGGTCTGAGTAATAGAAGAAATACATAAAATGAAATCTGAATATAAAATATGAGCAAATGAAACAGTACAAATAACGGTGCATATGAGGGTCTGTATGCCCTAGCTATCAGTCATAATATATGTTACAATAAATATAGGCAATCATTTTTTTTTATTTGAATATATACTACGAGTAAAAGTAAACAATATACACAAGGTGCCGATAAGGGTCTGTACCTGTATCGGTCACAATATACGTTATAGTCCATACACGTTTTTGTGGTTAAGAGTCAGACATTCCTAATAGTTCTCAAGTTCTGCCGCTGTTAGTTCTCCAGTTGCTGGCGGCAGCAGTCCATGCCCCTGGTTGTGGAGCCTGATGGCCATGAAGGACTGGCCTAGGTGTTTAGTGGAGTGTGAGTCTGGCTTCTCCATGGGTTCTCCAGGAGAATGGCCAGCTTCCTTCTCCTCCTCCTCTCTGCCACCATATCTACCCCCCAGCATACAGTGGCAAAAAGAGGATGCTGGCTACTACAGACTGATATCACAACTGCAGCTGTCTATTGCACATGTCGAATGATGTGATGATATGAATGATGTGATGATGAGGTGACGATAACCTTGAAAGATGGCCTTTCCCTTGCATTTTAAATATTGACCACATCCTGGAGTGCACCGGTAGATGGTTGGCACAGATGTTTTAGGTATCTAATGCATTTCCTCAAAGCAGTTTCTATTGCTGTCAGAGGGAAATCTTGGACCACATGACAGTCATCTGGTCTTACAGAAAACCAAACACGCCGCTTGTTTGTTTCACTTTCAAGTTGACAAATTACTTCATTTTCTGTTATTGTCTATATGCATTCAACATGAGCGGATATACTTGCCATTGATATACACATTTCAAATCAGTTTGAACATTTGAGGGAAATGTTATCTATGTGCATCTGTGTTAAATCTCTGTACAGCTTGACTAGATAATATAGATCAACTAGCTACAGCTCAGACTATAGGCTACAGTCTGACAGTGTCTCTTTAACAACGACCAAGGTTAGGAGATAGCATATTTCTTTAGTTCTAGTGAAAGACATAACACTGCCATAGAGCCAATCTTTGTTATGATTCTCTAAAGGGCAATTATTTGTTTACCTTTCTTGTCATATCTGGTATCTCATGTACATCATATTGATTATGTATTTAATGTGTGTCTGACCAAGAGCTCCTTGTCACTTTCTGGTCAGACGCTCGTGTGTCTCTGATGATAAACTGATCACGGTCACTTTCTGGTCAGACGCTTTGTGTGTCTCTGATGATAAACTGATCACGGTCAGTTTCTGGTCAGACGCTTTGTGTGTACACATGTTTGTCTCTGATTATAAACTGATCTCTGTGGAAGCAGATATTAAACTATATTCTATATTTTTATATACAAATTGACTCAATCTGAATTCCTACAGCTTACTGTCATGGCTCATTTGAATATTCTACAACAAACATTTAACATTTCCCAGTTCACATTTACATTTAGTCATTTAGCTGACGCTTTTATCCAAAGCGACTTACAAGTTCTGTACGACAAGACAGCAAGAATGTTGTACTGTTAAGTTATGATGTACTGGGGTATCCATGGAGATTCGCCAGTGAACAGCTGAAGCAAGTTATGTAATTTTACTTTAAGAGCCCTAGCTAGTTAGTGGCACTAATAGCTTTTCATTTTCCACCACCAGGTAGCACAGGAGACAAACCTGGGATGTGCGGCAGATACAACTCCCTCCCCGCTCTCTCTTTAATCTCTCTCACCCATCTTTCCTTCACCACTCCTCCCACTCCTCCCCTCTCTCTCTCTCTTTCATCTCTCCTTCCTATCTATCCCTACCCCCAGTCCTTCACTTTCCAGATGTTCATTCCATTGACCGCCGCCCTTTCCAGTTTTTGTATAAAGATGTTCCTCATTTAGTGGGGGGTCTCTCTTCCCCGGTGTCATAGCTAAACACTTGATGGAGAGTCATCCAGCCAACTCTGAATATTTGTATTGATACTTTGACTGAGTTAATAAACTGTATTAACTGTATTAACAAGGTCTCTTTTGACTAAGTTATTCAGCTTCAGCTATATTCCACCACAGATGTATCCAAAAACTCTTTATTGACTATTTATTCATCTTTATTGACCAAATAATGTATTTGCTTAATATTAATGTGGGCTCTGCATCTTGCTTTACCTATTGGACTCCATGTGGAAATAATTTTACCAATGCACTCACTGATGAAGGCTACACCTCCCAGCTAGTATATTGTCCCTTCTGTTCATTTCAGCAGAATTTGCTTTGCAGTACCTTTCCAAATGCCATTAGAAACTCTTCTCTTCTCTTTGCTCTCAATAAACACAGATAAAGTCACCACAATCATTGCTCCTTCAGGGGCCACCTTTCCACAGCCGTCTCTGGGGGACACTAGCCAGAAAAAGCTCCTCTGGTGCCCCACCCATGAGACACATGGTGATCAGCTCATCTTCACCAGGATTCCCCAGGCTCATTCAGACTGTGGCTAAGGGGATTCCCCTTCCAAGCCCCACCCCTCTCTGAACCCGATGGTTTGGTAGGCGAGTACCTACTGCCAGTTACCTACTCAGGGGTATGCTTTTTTGTACCCCCCACCTCAAAAAAAATTATGATGTATGATAAATATAATAATGATTTAAAAAAATCCTGCCTCTGAATATCATAGTCCAATCGGCCGCAGCATCTAATTTGGTTCTGGAATGAATCTCAGAATCACTGTCTGACTCCATGGGCGACTTCTCTCTGGCTGCCGATCGCCCCTCTCAGTCCTCTTGTACATTCATGTGTTGGCATTTATTTTTCAAACACCACGACCTCCAATGCATGGGTTATTTTAGTGCAAGCCCTTATGTGCTTCCATCATATGTATAAGTCACACTAATAAAATGAATTGTCTATTGGCTGAGCACGTGGCATTCGTTTGACATCACGCCAACCAGGAAATAACTAACGCCAATTGTTGTTGTTGTCGTCGAAAATGGATAATAATCACAAGATACATTCAGTGCTGGATCTAACTAAATGGATTTATGGAGACACATTTATGGAAAGTTCAAGCGCGGACCACAACGTTTCTGGAAGGGCTAGCGCGACACGGGACAGCTCTTCCAATTCGTACGCGATGTTCTACCGGCAGCAAGAAAAAAGTGAGTCTCAGCCTCTGCGTTATGATATTATGATATGAAAATGTAATTGTAGTGCTGTCAAACCCGGATACGGGTTGCCTTTTCCCTTTATTTTCTTCTCTGAGTGCTTCGTTTACATGTTAAAACCAGAACGATTTTTTCTCTGGGGGACAATGCCAACACACCCCTACATGGGGTTTGGTTTACAAACATGTCACCTTTTTCACCTCTTATCAGTTTGCAGGTCTGGTTATATACTGTAGCTACTGAAACTGAGTGAATATGGAACAGCCCCACCTAGAATATTTTTCACCAGCTGCCACTGTATCTACTACCAATTACCAACCATTGAGCAGCTGTTCCAGTGCCCCAGTTCCCTGCCCATTGATCTTAAAGAGCATTGACACGGCTGGTTAGGACCAGGCTGGTATCTAGGTTCTAGGTGCTCTGTTCTACAACATCTGTCCCAATGGCCGTGTGAGGGTATCGCTCACTGTTATGCCCAATCCGGACAGACTCCTCCGTTTGGCGTCAGAGGCCACACCACGCATGGAGTATCTGTTACAGCCACAGCCAGGGCCTTTCTCTCTCCTGTCTGTCAGCAGGTCTCCATGGCCTTATATGGGTCTCTTCCTGTTCCCGCCTCACCCTCACTCTGCCTACCTGAGCCAGACTACACACCTGAGAACCCTCACGTCATCACAGAGCCAGGATGAGAGGCCTGCACCCCTGCCACTCCTGGTCTTAGTGTTGTTTTCACGTCACGTGGTATTAGGATTCTTCTCTGGACCTCAATACAATGTGTGTATATATATATATATATATATATATATATATATATAGTGTGATTTGTGAGCTCTGTATCCTGCGTCATCCTAACCCCTGTTCTCTGATGTCCTCACCAGCCTGCACCCCCCTGGAACTCACCTACCCACGTTGCCTGTTTGTCTCTCCTCCCGCTCCCTGTTCTTCATCACCAGCCCCCTGCCCAGGGGCGGATTTAGGATTGTAGGAGATCCGGGGCTTAGCCCAGATGGGCCCCCCCCCCCCTTTTTTTATGTTTTTTCTTTTTTTTTTTTTTTTTCTTTCTTTTTTTTTTTTTGGGCAGGCAAGGGACATATTTTTTTTGAATTTAATGAACCTGTACGTGCAATTTCCTGCAATATAGAGCCTTCAATCTTGACCAATAAAGCTGCTCTTTTCACTATAAAACTCAGTTAACCATAACGTAGTTATGGTTAGATTTATATATTGGGGGGGGATATATCATATTTTTTATATAATCAAAAAGTGGTGGAGCAAGATCATACCTTTGCTCCCCCAAGTTCAATAGTGGGAGAGCAGAGATGCTCCGAATGCTCTTATGGCCAGGCGTCTATGATTCACTGATACAAAGTAAAATAGTGCAGTGCAATAAAATAGTTAGTAAAATAGAATAAAATAATGCAATAGTGCAGTGCAATAAAATAGTTATCATCGTATTTTTTCAGGGAGGCCGGTAAGGAGTGCATTACAGTAGTCGAGTTGGCTTGAGATAAAGGCATGGATCTGGTTTTCAGCGTCCTTTTGATTTATAAATGGCCGTACTTTAGCTATGTTTCTAAGGTGGAAGAATTAAGTTTTTGTCAACTTGTTGATTGTGATTTAAAGCTTAGGTCTGAGTCTACCATAACACCAAGACTTAACTCACTCAAATACAGTTAGCAGCTGGATAGACCACAGATGGAAATTAGCTTCTGCTAAATCTGGTGCAAACATATTTTCATGTAACAATGATGAATTGTAAAAAGAAAAAAAAATCATTTTTTTTTTTTTTTTTTTTTTTAATAGATTCGGGGCTTTTCAGAATACATCCGGGGCTTGAGCCCAGGTAGCCACCCCCTAGCTCCGCCCCTGCCCCTGCCCCTTGTCCTTCCCTGACTTCATTGAACCTCCTATACCGCCTCATTCTTCTGTGCCTGTGTTGTGCTCTTGGGTTCTCTAGACACCCCCATAACAGTATCTACCTCCTATGCTCTTCTTAGAGAGGCCTCATCTGCGCAGCAGCTTCTTGGGTTTACCCACGCCATTTGATCAGATTCTATTTGCCGAACGCATCAGAGAATTCTCGCTCTCACTCCATCCTCAGCTCAGGAGTCCTTCCGCTTCATTTTAGCTCTTGCTAATTTGACAGGTATCCCAGCTCCACTCAGATGGGTCTCTTCTTGGTCTTCACCATGCTATTTTTTGGTTTTGTTCTTTTTGTTATACTCTTTCACTCCATCCTCATTTTGGGAGCCTCTCCTCTTCATTCTAGCTCTCACCAGATTGAAAAGTCTTGCAGCTCCACTCAGAGGGGTGTTGGCGGAACACTCTTGCCCTTGTATCTGTTTTTTTTGTCTGCTGGACATGATAGATTGACATTGTCTCCCAGCTTCGCTCTGTGGGGTCTCAGTGGAAGACTCTTGGTCTCCCCCTTGCCCTTTTATCAGATTTTGTATGTGGGACATGTCAGAGAGGTCTCAATTTCACTCAGTCCTCAGCTCTGGAGTTTCTCCTCTTCATTATACTGTTAGCTCTCACTAGATTGAAAGGTCTCCCAATTCCACTCAGTGGAAGACTTTTGAGCTGCAGCTTCTTGGTCTTCTCCATGTCTTTTTTTTTTATCAGATTTGATCTGCTAGATATGTTTGAGAATTATTTCTCTCACTCTCACTTGCTACGATCAAAGATCTCCCAGCTCCATCCCCAATCTGGGTTTAACAAGGGTTTTACGCACTGAAAAATGCGTCTTCTTCCCAATTCACCAACAAATCATTACTCCTACACTACATCAACAGGTATTTTTTTTTAAATGCTTCCCCTCTTTATTGAGACGGATAGCATTTCTTATTCTGAGGGATGAGCGTTATTATGCATTACAAAATGTGTTGTCCTGTCTCTCTCCTGTTACAGTTTGTAACCTGCCAATCGTAGGCTACCCTGCTTTTCTATTGGGGTCTTAACCTTATGATATGGCCTTTTAGGCTTATAGGCTTTTAGGCTTAGCCTCCTTTATAGGCCTTTCTCATCTGCCATTGTTCTCTGTCTGGTGGTCACTTTGGATATATGAGATTTTAAGCATCAGACCTTATGAGAGGTAGGTTATTATTAGGTAAGTTATACTCCCCCAGTTTTGGGTATGGCCAGGTTTAGCCTTTCCTGGTCTTTATCTAGTCCGTTTGATTATATGGCTGTGGGTTATAACCTGTTCTGCTGTGAGTTATGTTATAACCTGTTCTGCCTGGACTGCTATTATCTTAGGCTTTACTAGATAGCCATTCCTTTCTGCCTTTCATCAGTCTGGATATATGGCCCAATTACAAGGACTATCTATATCTATATCTGAGGACTATCTCCTTTTTTTATCATAGGGGGTATATTTAGTCTAATAAGTGAAGCAAGATGCAGTGCCTACATAAATCGCATCTCACATGCCCCAGCTATGTTTACAATACAAAATATATCCTTTGATTAAGTTTGCCAGACTGGTTTATTCAGATTGGTTTATTCAGCTAAATCGACTCTTATTATAATTTGTTTGGCCTTTCTATCGTTTCCTCCCATCCCCCAATTTAATGGGAAAAGCATGGCGGTCAATGAGTTAAGGTGACATCCGTTACACATACATACATACATAGTGTTATTATTGTTAGAGTATACATATGTCTCACCTGCCAGGCTGACTATAGACCATCGCCTTTAATTATTTGTATTAATATTTTATCCTGTCTTGTTTATATCTATGCTTATATATTTTATTCTTGTATATTTTAATTGTAATTTCTATTAACCTTCCTGTACCTCCCCTCCCCCTCCTGTGATGCTATGACCCCTGATTTTCCCCAGGGAATTAATAAAGGAAAATGTTATTGAAAATCTGACTTCTGAACCATAATTTATCATGATGGACGTATGTTCTGGCCATATATGCAAAATGTGTTTTGTCGAGCAAAGAGCTTTGAAAGGAAAACTCCAATATGTTGCTTGTGATGAGCTCAAAATATTAAAATAAAAGATGGTCACTGAAATGTAAAGACTGTACTTGTTGTGGAAGCCTGTTTGTCATACCTGACCAGACCTGAGGATTAAAGGCCCAATCAGTTATCCAAATGTAAATAAATGGGTAGCCCCACTACCAAAAATAAGAAGTAAGACTGTTACATTCCCCCCGGTCCTGGCCTCTTCCCCCCTCGTATTCCGGGACTTATCCCTGCACCTCACCTCCCCTCACCGTCTCTTGGACAGCTCCCCTCATATCCTCCACCCATTCATGGTCCTCTTCCTCCACCTGCTGGACTTGTACCCCAGTTTGTTCAGTCTGTTCCTATCCCGGGTGTGTCTCATTTCCAATCAGCCCTCATGTGTCAATCAGTCTGTGTATATTAGTCCTGTCTGCCCCCTTCCCTGTTTTGGTTCATTATCCTGTTTACTCTAGTTATTCTGTATCCCGTCGTTATTAGTGTGAGTTGGATGTTCCTGTACTTTTGATGTCGTTGCTGTTTTTTCCTGGTCCCCTCGTGTTTAGTATAGTGTTTTTGTGCCTCATTATTCTTCCAGCATTTTGCTGAGGTTTTAGTTTGTGTTTTTGGAAGTACTTTTGTTGTTGCATTTAGTTATGTTTTAAGTAAAGATAAATTTTTTATTCACACTCCGTCTCGTCCTGCCTGCTTCCTCCTCGTCCTGTCTGCTATTGGGTCCTCCACAACACCGATCCCTAACAGGAGACAGGATTTAATTCAACAACTAACACAGGTCAACAGACAACAGGTCGATATGCATTTTTTATTGTATTCACTGTATTTTGGGTCTGTAAACAGTTGTTTGGGGCTGTACAATGGGTTAAAAAAAAGTCTGAAATGGTGTATTTTCCATCTACAGATCAAAGTCTTCAATAATGTATGTGGGTATACCCCACATTTATATGGTCAGGAAACACGGATTGGGGCTTTAAGCCTTTAAGCCTACATGAGGATTAAACATCAGCCATCAAATATCTATGTATTTGATCAAAAAGTAATTTCAGGGCAGCACAGATAACTTTGCCAGCAGTACGTCATCCTTTGCAATTGACCTTCAAGCTTCAAGGCCCTCGACCTAGCATACCGTGCGGCAAAGGAAACCGCTCCCGCCTACCTCCGGTCAATGGTCTCTAACTACACACCCTCAAGACCCCTACGCTCTGCATCTTCTGGCCGCCTCAGACCTACTCCTATCCAAGCTACGGGAGGGTCATCAAAGAGAAGTCGCCTATTCTCAGTCCTACCCACCCCAGTTAGGACAGCCGAAACACGTCCAATCTTTCGCCGTCGACTAAAGACGCACTTCTTCAACCATTATCTGAATACAAAAAAAATAAAATAAAAAATAACCCTAACTAACCGTACTGTCATGCACTTGTCCTAATAAACTAACCTACACTGTAGCACTCAACACTTTGATGAACATTGTTGCTCAGCTGATAGAGTTGTGCCCTTCCTGATGGCTTGTCGTACAGAACATGTAAGTCGCTTTGGATAAAAGCGTCAGCTAAATGACTAAGTGTAAATGTAAATGTAAATGACCTACATTCCACAGGTGGCGCAATCCTAGGTTCACACTTAAGAGATCAATAAACGTCTTGTGATTGCAGCAATCCCTTACCCCCCGACCTGGACTGGTTTCTACATTATTATGACAGCACTTCAGCACATACTGTAGGTCAAGACCTAGGTGATTGGAATCAGAGGTATGATGTGTGAAGGCCAGAGATTTGCAACGAGACTTGATGCAACTAGCGAAAGAATTCCAAGATGTCTGATTGTCAATGTTCTAAAACTGCGCCGTTCACATCCAAACAAGACGGCGGAGACGAGTTAGGTAGCAAGGTGTGGCTCAGCAGTAGTGTGAGTCTTACATAGACAACATCACCTCTTAGCACAGCAAATACAACCATTATATAAGTCATAGCAATAGAGATTTGGTTCCTGCTAAATCAATCAATCAATCGAATCAATCAATGGATGATTCATTCAATAATCTGCTCTTTCTGTTTTCCGTTCAGACTTGTTCATATTTTCTGAAATACTGACTGGACCTTTCTGGGCAATAATGATAATAAGCAAATTCATCAAATGTGTGGTACTCACAAATGAGCAATACACATAGAGAGCGAATAAAGAAGAGAGATAGGGATGGATTCTAGGGTGATATTAGCCTACTTGGGACTTGGTCAAAACACCATGTGAATCAAGAGGAACCTCTGCTGGCATTCACTGCTGAAGTGAAGCTACACTTGGACAACAGATGCTAGAATTATGCACATTGTATAATTGCTAAAACAGACCCATGCATCAGCCATTTTTTTTCCTCTTCAGTTTGGACGTAGTTTCCCAAAGAATTGGTTCTCACAGTTGTTTTTCCTCTTGGGGTATTCCTGGTGGTAAAACTTGGACCTCAAATGTATGATTTTGCATTTATTAAACATAGAGGGGAATCTCGTAAAGCCAGTGGTAAGACATTCTTACTACCACAGCTGAAGGCTTTTGCTCAACACAAGACCGTCCTTCCAACAGTCACACGTGTATTTGTTTGTGGCAGACAAAAAGAGATTTGCTGTTGTGGACAGCTTGTCTGAATTAACAGGAGCTATTTATAGAAAGGCTCTTCAAAACAATTCTTGGCCCAGATACAGTATATATACGTATGTGCTCCAGCTGTGCGTCTCTACACTCCCTCATCTTCAAGAGCCCACTTGGTAAGAAAAATGTGCTACATCTGAAACCAATACACAACAGAGCTTTGTCAATATGGCCGAATGTTACGGAATTTGGCTCACTGTGCTGTGATATCATATGATCTATCATATAAAATATGATCTGATGTAAACACAATCAAAACTGTTTGGCTTTGGTTGTTTTTGTTGTATAATTTAATTAGGCAATAATCAATGTATACATTAACATGAATTATTAACTTTAAACTTCAAAATCATCATTCCGAGATGGTTCCCATGAATGCCAGCACTTTTCTCGTGTGCACAGGAGTGCAAATACTCATCTGGCAAGTGCAAATATAAACACACACACACACACACACACACACACACGCACACACACACACACACACACACACACACACACACACACACACACACACACACACACACACACACACACACACACACACACACACACACACACACACACACACACACACACACACACACACACACACACACACACACACACACACACACACACACACACACACACACACACACTGTAGCACTCAACACTTTGATGAACATTGTTACTCAGCTGAAAGAGTTGTACCCTTCCTGCTGTCTTGTTGTACAAAACTTGTATAAGTTGCTTTGGATAAAAGCATCAGCTAAATGACAAAATGTAAATGTCTCTCTCTCTCTCTCTCTCTCTCTCACACACACACACACACACACACACACACACACACACACACACACACACACACACACACACACACACACACACACACACACACACACACACACACACACACACACACACACACACACACACACACATAAACACACACACACACACACACACACACACACACACACACACACACACACACACACACACACACACACACACACACACACACACACACACACACACACACACAAGCACTATTGCCCTCAAAGGAGATTATGCATAAAACTAACTCATGCGCTCTCACACTCGGACACATGTCACACACACACACAAACTAAAGCACTTGTTCCCTTCCAAGATATGCATGCACATGTCTCTCTCTCTATCTCACACACACACACACACACACACACACACACACACACACACACACACACACACACACACACACACACACACACACACACACACACACACACACACACACGCACGCACGCACGCACGCACGCACACATACATACACACAAACATAGGTGTGCACACAGACACACAAACACATGGACACAGAGGTCGTGAGTGAAGCCAAAATGAACTTGACCCCAATGTGACTCTCTGTCCGAGCTCATATATATATAAAAAAATAAAAATAAATGCCCGCAAATACATTGTATATATAATGTGGCTCCAAAGTGAGAGTGAGGCCATTGCGGTGCACACATACTTTTTTCATGGATGTGATGGGGAAAATGTCTCAACCCAGGATGCTGTGTCAAGGCATGTCGTGTGATGAGGAACTATCAATTATAGCCACACAGACCTTACCTTCCCTGTTTTTACAGGGAATTTGGTCATACTAGTGCATAGTAAGTACAGTAAGTAAGTAGGCTACGTAAGTAAGTAAGCACATTTAAAGTGTTATTAGTGAAATCTGAGTTTTGGAAATGTATTCTGAAATGAGCTAATATCGATGGAAGGAAATGCACGCCGCCATTTTGTTTGTAGTCATATGAGGAGAGGAGACCCAGTCCCAGGGCTTTCGAATGGCATTGGAATTTCGAAAAACTAGCCAGCTCCTGTCAATCAAATTACTTGTGGATTAACTTTTGTATTTATCTTATTTTTCGGGATTATCTACCACAAAACGGAACATTATTGGCATAAATTAGAAGGCAGTTAGTTTATCTACCTTTCTGTGAACGTCTAGCAAAAAACGGCGTTGCAATCTGATGAAAAATGGCGGAGGAATCTACATAATGAAAAAGTAACTGTACTTACAGTTGGTTTCATTAACAGTTCTTGCTACACGCCTGGTGATCATAAATCCAGATTGAACTCTGCCATTGGAAAGAGGAGATTTGGCCCGATCCATAGATGTGCGACTTGGCTATAATAAGGTAATTTATATGCCTGATATTCTATATTCTATAATAACATTTCAAATTGCATGTGTCCCGATGGCAGAATTCAGTACTGTATCTACAAAATCTTCTGTTTAATCATCTCCTCTTGTGGTGGAAAATATTATCATGTCATTATAGATCTGTGTTGAGATATCATTTTATCATTTTACAGCTTGACTGTTTCAGTGTGACCAACTAGTGTAATGTGTGTGTGTCTCTTTAAGAGACTCCAAGGTACCAACATGTCCCCAGCCAGCCAAAACAAGGTTATTATTACTTCCCGTAACTGGGAACCATTTTTATTTACTTTCATCATCATATCTGTTCTAATGTTACGTCTTGCAAGTGTGTATAAACTATGTTCTGCCCAGACCTCCTGGTCACTTTATGGCCAGATGCTAGTGTGTGAACATGATGTATGTCTGTAAACTGTCCTTTCATTGTGGCCAGTGAAATAAACTTTTCTATTATTAATAATGACTCAGAATGATTTATAAAACGGCTCATCGTTTTGTCCATTAATATTTCCCATTACACCCTTTATTCATTTGCTTAAATTTTTTTGTACATGTGATCTCAAGAAGGTGCTGAACGAGCTCAGTGGCCGTTTTCATGTCTGGTCATTTTTAGCATGATGTTATTCAATGTCAATGATAAAAAAATATATATATATTATTTAATTGATATTCTCCTTTGGTTCATTACAATTTACTCAAGCCTATTAACAGACACAATATTTCTGACACTGGGAATACATACCCTGGGGTTCAATCATCCTTTGTTAAACTAGTTTTGGTGGAACAAAGTATAATTTTTTCATTTTAAGTACCACAATGCATAGGTGTCTCTTGTCTCTCCCATGTCCATGTAAAACTTACATGGACATGATTTGTTTTAATGGTCAACCGATCTTCTCTCTGCTCCAAACTGTCTTCAGTTGAATCCTGTGTTCACATGCAAATTACTGGAGTCTCAATGTAGCATATCTTTTGTGATAAGAGTGAGTGTCTATACAATGCTCTCTAATAAACATTTTAGTTCAATCAGTCTGAATTGATTGATTGATTGATTGATTGATTGATTGAAAACTTTATTAACAGATTGCAGAATGGGTACAGTACAGTACAGCTCAATACATACAATTGTTAAGGGGATGCAGACCAGAGAAAGACTTTCGTCTTGTTTACATCATGGTCCCCCATTTTTAATTCATCATAAGATTATGACATACATGACATACAGATAGACAGTACTGCTACATCTATACATTTATGACATGCCAGATTTGCAAATACAGTACTGTTTGTGATACGAAAAGAGTCCAGAAAAGAGAGTATATACATTTGACGTAGAAACTGTACATTGGAGGAGGTTGGGTAGGTGGGGTGGGGTTGGGGGGGTGGGTGGGACTGTACATTGGAGGTGGTTGGGTGGGTGGGGGGGGGGGGGGAGGTTGGGTAGGAGGGGTGGGTGGGTGGGGGACACTGTACAACTGTACAAGCAAAACTGTACATTGGAATATTGACAAAACCATACTTGGTAATTTACTGTACATTGGAGGGGGTTGTGTTAGGACATTTACAGGGGCCAGTTTCGAATTGCAGTCTCCCGTAGGTGTTCTTTGAGAGTGTTTTTGAAAGTGGGTAGTGATTCACATTCCTTTAGAGCTTTGGGTAGGGCATCTGCCTCCTGATTGTCTGCTTGCCTCCTGTAAATCTCAAAAAGCATGTTCATTTTCCACCTTTCAAACCGTCTAGGTGATTCTTCTTGAGCACAAGGAGACTAAAAAAACATCAGTTAGTTCTCATTTATTTTATCATAGTATATATTGAATGCACAAATGCGTGTGTCCAGGTGAGGGAGACAATTGGATTGGATGGGGGGGGGTGAGTTAGAAGGAGGGGGGAGGGAGACATGGTTTGGGGGGCTGGCAGCAGGGGGGGGGGGTTGAAGGTGAGAGACAAAAGGTGAATGGTAATGAATGGGGGGGGGGGGCGGTTGAAACATGGCTGGGGGATTGTTTGAGGGGGGGGGCAGGACTATTCTGCCACA
This sequence comes from Notolepis coatsorum, assembly GCF_963971535.1. Taxonomy (NCBI): domain Eukaryota; kingdom Metazoa; phylum Chordata; class Actinopteri; order Aulopiformes; family Paralepididae; genus Notolepis; species Notolepis coatsorum. Next base: position 37,043,054 of record NC_140175.1, read on the forward strand.
GTGTACATGTACATGTGCATGTGCATACGTGTGTGTGTGCATGAGAGATGAGAGATTTTTGGCCTATTCTCGTTGCTGCTATACAGTTTCAGGGTTGGACTCCAAAGTCCCTTGGCTTACATTCCATAAACAACAGGGTCACTGAGGCCCAGTCCACACGATCACGGGTATTTTTGACACCGTTTTTTTTTGTATTATTCAAAACAAAAAAACTCACGACGTGGTTTAAACCCAGCACAGAGTGATGTATATACATGTAGTACAATGCCAAAGCAGTAGGTGGCGATGTAGTTCAAACATGAAGGCAATTGCAACCAATCAGAAGGGTTTAGAATTAATACCGGGAACTGAACTGAAGCCTGAACACAAACATCCCTCCTTGCTCACAGCCAAATTAGCTACAGCTAGCAACAAATCATTTAAGTGCAATAAACAAAAAATTATACATTCACTGTGTGTTCTGTCTCATTTGTTGATGAAACAAAACCAACATCAACACAATTTACCACCAAGAGCGGAGTTTAGTCTCACAAAAAGATAGCAGATTTTGTTAGCTTACATGCTAATGTAATAATAAAGTAACGTTAACACTAGTAGAATGAATGGATGAAAACATTATTTAACACATTGCAGAATGGGTACAATACAATACGGCTCAATACAAACAATTGTTAAGGGGATGCAGACTGTTGTAGTTTGGACTGGGTTCCTTATAACAATAAATTGACAACAGGTGAGCTTAGGTTAGCCGCAGCTACAGGTTTACTCTGGTCAGGTCAGGAATGCGACAACAGACATCATCAGTCGATCACAATAATTTTCTTTTAACGCTACTTGGGACGCGTGAATATTAAAGGCAACCAACTTGTGTTCAGCTTTTCTCTGATTGGCCACGACCCCACACCGCTAGCCCGCCCCATTTTGCCGCGAGCGCAAGCGGCAGGAACCTTAAAGTTCCCTGGTGCAAAATAAATCTGGTAGTTGGTTTATGACGTTAATTAATAATAAACACTGTTAGGACTCTTAATAATAAACACTGTTAGGACTATCTGACTCTTAATAATAAACACTGTTAGGACTATCTGACTCTTACTAATAAACACTGTTAGGACTATAAACACTGTGCGGACTATCTGACTCTTAATAATAAACACTGTTAGGACTATCTCGATTCACGCGTCACTACTGTAACTAGAAACTCTGGGTGTCACTGTACATCAGTGTGGAACTGTACGCTGTAACGTTATATGTTATTTCGCCCGTGGAGGCTGCTGAAGCGCCAGCGGGGCGATGCTGTGGTTTGTCCCCGGCTTCCGTGCGCTGCCGCCGGCTTGACGCAGCAGCGGCCGTGCTCCGTTGTAGAAGCCCTTCAATGACAGAGCTCTCATATTTTGCGAATGCATAAACTATATCTTAAATTATGGCTATGTGTCTAATATGGCTGTCGCTTATCAATGACTTCACGACAGCCATATTAGACACATAGCCATAATTTAAGATATAGTTTATGCATTCGCAAATATGAGAGCTCTGTCATTGAAGTGGGTGGTGGCAGCGTTACTAACAGCGTTCACCCTGATGTAAAGTAGCGATTTTTATTGTTTTGTCATGACAAACCAATTACATAATCCCAACATATGTGGTAAAGAAACAACATATTCCAGTTAACGGTACGGATGTGCGATATTATCGGCCGACCGATATTATCGGCCGATATCGGCAGTAAAATGTGATATCGGAAAATATCGGTATCGGTAAAAAAGAAAAAAAAACAATAACATTTTTTTTTTTTTTTTTTTAACATTTATTTAACCTTTATTTACCCAGGCAAGCAAGTAAGAACCAATTCTTATTTTATTTATTGTCAAAAGTATGCATGTTGGTTTAATTCAACAACAAGAGATATGTAATGTTAATTTTTACTTTTTTAATTATCATATTTTGCACAGATAATGCTTACATTTAGAAAGCCTTTTAAATGCATCCAGTGAAATTATTAGTTACCTGAAATTATTCAGTTTTTTGGGGGGGAAACCCTGCATTTATCGGTATCGGTTGATATCGGTATCGGTATCAGTATCGAAATTAAGAGTTGGACAATATCGGAATATCGGTATCGGTAAAAAAGCCAATATCGAGCATCCCTAGTTAACGGTATATTTTTTTAATGATTCATTACGGTATAAATTAGGTTAACTGGAGCTGCGTATTGCTGGCTCTCATATTTGCAAATACAATAGCGTTCACCCTGATGTAAACAATTCTACAACGGAAGACGGCCGCTGCAACTCTCTGCCGCGCGGCAGCGCGGTCACGTCGCGCGGCAGCGCGGTCAAGTGGCCAATCAGAGAAACGCTGAACGCAAGGCTGAACACAAGTTGGTTGCCTTTAATATTCACGCACTTGGGACAGCTCTGCTCTAAAGATGTAGCTGGCTCTGCTCTAATCTCTCTACCCCGCGTTCGGTTTCTAACTTGCTATTGTTTGCGACAGTCTGCCGTAAACATTGGAAATAATTGCGACAGCTCTGCCGTAAACACTGGAAATAGCCTCGGTTACTATGCCCACACGCAACCACTGTAACCGGGATGCGCGCAAAACTTCACCCTGGACTCTTTGGTTTTCAAAGACCGTGTTGCAGTGTTCCAAAACCCCGGTTGCGTGTGGCCAAGCAGTGCAACCGCGCACATTAAGGCTTGGTTATATAACACCGGCGTTCGTGTGGACAGGGCCTAAGTACACGGTCACTAGTGATGATGGATCCTAAAGTCTTCAACAACAGTAGAAAAATCAATCCTCTTCTCCCTCATCTTTTCCTCCGTGACCCAGAAACCAATGGTCACGCTGCCATGTTGCCAGCTGTTCCAAATGTAGTGAAGAGAAGGCAAGATCCTTAACATATCTCAAGTCTCCTTCTGCAGCAGATACACAGGTGTCTCCTCTCCAGGACGCCTAAATATTAAAGGCAACCAACTTGTGTCTAGCCACGCCCAACTTGCGTCTAGCCACGCCCCCGCGGCGACGCGGCAGCAGCAGAGCGGAGCTCTGCCACGGAGCTCTGTCGCGGCAGCATTATGTAGCAACTGGTAGCACTGCCTTGCTGTGGATCCTGCGGTCTGTTGGTGACAAGTTCCATTCCCTTCAATTTTAATTTTTATTTATTTTTTAACGTGCATTCTTTCGCCGGTTAAGTTTAGGCATGTTAACTTTAAGCATTGTTTCGGAGTTGGTTAAGGTTAGGGTTAAGGTTAGGCATTGTTTCGGAGTTGGTTAAGGTTAGAAGGGTTAAGTTTAGGCGCTGTTTCGGAGCTGGTTAAGGTTAGAGTTTGTCTTAGAGAATGGCAATAGACAGCCTATTTCCACGCTGCAGCTCTCTCGCGCTGCCGCGGTCACATCAGAGAAACGCTAAACACAAGTTGGTTGCCTAAAATATTCACGCCTCCAGGACATCAACGGCATGATAGCACAAAGGCCATATGACCCCATGTGTGAGACATCTAAACGCTAAACGCGTTGACACGTATGACTAGAAAACACCCAACTTTAATAGAACACGCCAAGATTATGGGAAGTTTTCCCATATTTGTTGGCATGTTCCTTTAACTCATTCAGCCTTAGCTATTAGTCGGGGCCCGTCATAGCAAGGCCACGCTTTAAAAGATAGGAGTGTGTCACCTTGTTTGTAGAGCTATAACTATATTCTATATTATAGCTATGGATACAATACGGATATGGATACAGTCCCATTTGACATCACCTATCTATCGTTCAATATGTGAAAAATAATGCATTTTTCCATCCATACGTTCCCGTGTTATACCGTGGTGAATATAAGTATAGTTATAGCGTGGTCTGGGGTCATTCCCAAAATGCTGAGTTATAGCCTAAACGTCAATTCTACTATAGACATTGCCGTTTCTTGCCTGTACACGCTATTATTCCGAAATCAAATCTATATCATAGGTATTATGTTCCATCATGAATGCATGAAAGTGGGGGGGGGGGGGGGGTCGTTTCTGATTATTGAGTGTCAGTAACGGCATTCGTATTGAACACTAAAAACGCTTATCAGCCCGATCGGTATAAAAGCATTGCAGGATCAAGCAAAAATGTATGTCAGATTGTCCTTACCTGTGATCGGGAGTATTCCAAAAATAATATTCCAATTGTTTGATCGCCATCTGGTACATCCAATGTCCATTTGGTCCACGGCATAATCCACCACAACATATGGATCGGGGATATTTGACGCACTTCAATGGAACCAGAAGAACTGCTCGCCTCGTCCGACAAGTAAAAGTGAAACCGGAGACATTTGGCCATTCCACAGGCCAAGATACAAGGTTACAAAGGGTGCTCGATACCGCCGACTAGCTGGATGCGGCCGCTATTGCACTTTGGCGACCTCAGACTCATTCCCTATGGCAGGGGTCAGCAACCTTTTTGACATGGAGTGCCTGTTTGAAATATAGTTGTAACTAGTGTGCCTCAACCATATTCCATGCATCGTAAATTATTTTTCTCATAATCAGGTATTTTTAATGATAATTTTTACATTATTACATCATTATTGTTATTGTTATTATTAACAATATTATTATGATGGTTGTATCAACCCTAAATCTGAGTTGGGGGGGGGGGGAATGCAATGCAGACAAACAGCTGCATACAGTGCGACCATTTCACTCACATTTGCCCATTCATTTTTGGACACATCTGTACTGTACGTGTGCTGTCATAGCTCCACCTACAGGCCTAATGGAGAACACCAGGAGAACACCAGGATGTGAATGGAGGGTGAATGTGAGGTATATCGTGTAAATAAGTTTTGATTGATCGCAAGACTACACTGTAAAAAAATAAATAATAATAAGTTAACAGAACTTAAAAATATTGAGTTCAGTTACTGTGCATTAAGGTTTTCAGTTTTCAATCCATAATAAGTTAACAGAAAAATAAGTACACAACCACATTATTTCAACCTAATAAAACTATGTTTATTGTCATTCTTTTAAGAACACAAGTTGACTTGGTAATACTCACATTTTGAGTAAAAAAAATTGCTTTTAACATGTGCAATGTTCAATGAAATAGAAAAATAAATAATACAATGTGTTGATTAATCCCACTGGTCACAATGGTGACCGTAATAATGTTTTTGTTATAAGGCTCTGCAAATGTTACTGAATGATGTAGCAATGTATTTCCAGCTAAATTGAAATAATAAACAAATAAAGGGTCTCAATTAAATATGTGGTAGTAAAAATAACCTGTTGGAGGATTTCAACAAGATAAATGCGACAACAGTGCAAAATATTTCACTATAATATTTCAGAGCAAAAAAAAAAAAAAAAAAATATATATATATATATATTTTTTTTTTACTGCTGCTGCCCCCTGTGCCTACCCCTGCCCTATGGTAACACCAAGGTCCCTGGATGAATAATGAATAAAAATATCGAATAAAAGAATAAACGACCAAAACCAGAGAAATCTAAGACTTATCTCGGGTTTGGCTTCCATTGAGTTAAGAAGGATATATATATTTTATTTTTTTATCCACTTTTTCTCCTATTTTTCTATTTTTCTCCCATCCCAATTCCATTGTGCCAATTTTTCCCTCCCCTGTCTTGAACGTTGCTCGCATATGCCCCCCACTGGCCGGTTGTAGGGAGGATGCGTCTATATTTATCACAGCCGAAGAGTGCAAGATCGCTTCTGCATTCTTCGCCATACGCCAGTACGGTAATGCGCATTTCCTTTTCCTTCACCCAGGTGCTCGCCACGCATGCGCATGAGGTCGCCGCTTGGTTCGCCGCTGTTCAGACCCCCATTAATCACAGATGCCAGAACGCGCCATATGCCATATTAAAGCCAAAGCCTTTGGTTCATATTAACGCTGGTCAATCACATATTAACACGCCAAAGCCTTTGGTTCATATTAACGCTGGTCAATCACATATTAACACGCCATATTAGCACACATTACAAGACGAAAGTCTTTCTCTGGTCTGCATCCCCTTAACAATTGTGTGTATTGAGCCGTACTGTATTGTACCCATTCTGCAATCTGTTAATAACATTTTCATTCAATCAATTTCATTCAATAAATTTTATGAATGCCCGAATAACGTTATGGCGTTGCGAGTGAATCGCGTCGCGATAATATACATGTATTCCATAATATGTAAAGTACAGTTGACAGCTGCGTTGTGTTAACGTTACAATGTACAGGGAAATAACATTATGGTGTGTTATGGCATTATGTGGTCCTCGTTTGGATAATATGTAAAGTACAGTTGACAGCTGCGTTGTGTTAACGTTGCAATGTACAGGGAAATGCTGCATTGTGTTAACGTTGCAATGTACAGGGAAATGCTGCGTTGTGTTAACGTTACAATGTACAGGGAAATAACATTATGGCGTGTTATGGCGTTATGTGGTCCTCGTATGGCGTTATGTGGTCCTCGTTTGGATAATATGTAAAGTACAGTTGACAGCTGCGTTGTGTTAACGTTGCAATGTACAGGGAAATAAACATTATCGCGTTGCGATAATATACATGTATTCCATTTGGGCGTCTGAGCGGGGGAAAAGAAAATGGGCATTTGGAGGGCGTTACCGGGGCCAATCAGGGCAAAATGCGGAAGCGCTCTTGCACTCTTCGGCTGTGATAAATATAGACGCAGGGAGGATAGAAGCCTTGCATCACGTGTCCCCTCCGGTACACGAGGAGGCAGCCTGTCACATCTTTTCACCTGCCAGCGCGGACTCTCATTGGCGAAGTGTAACGTGAGGGAGGCTCACGCTACCCCCGCCATTTCCTGTCTCTGCTGTGCAGGCGTCCCCAACCGACCTGTAGGAGTCGCTGTCCACAACGTCCAGATTACCACCCATCGACTTCCACCCGCTAATTCTGCCAATTTAATTAGTATTACGGCTGGCCCAAGCCGGAGGAAGCGCCGACAGCCGGAGTCGAACCCGGTGTCTTTTGCGTTGGTGACGAGTGCAATGTCCGCTGCGCCACCCAGCCGCCAAGAAGGATATATTTACATTTTCCTCATCTGCATTCCTGTCTGTTATTTCCATCTATACAATGACTTAACTCATTGGACGCCACGGATTAGCCTCATCCTGTAGTAGCTACCGCCACCGCTGTAAACGGTGGGAGTCGCTCACCTTGTTTGCAGGGCTATAACTATTTAAATATTATAGCTATATATGCAATACGATGGCCCATTTGACATCGAGTATCTATCGTTCAAGATGTGAAAAAGGAATCTTTTTTCCATCGATACATTCTCGTTTCATACCGTGGTGAATATAAGTATGGTTTTAGAGTGGTCTAGGGTAATTCCTGGGAGGCTGGTAATAGCCTATGACGCATACAGTATTATACTTCCATTGGCATTTTGTACATGCTACAATTAAAAATTCAAATGCATATGATCGGTATATTATGTTCCATCATGAATGCAGGGGGGGGGGGGGGGTCATTTCTGATTAATTGATTGTCAATAACGGCATTCGTTAGTACAACAGCATACGCTGATCAGGGTGATGGCTATGAAAACAATGCACAACCAAGCTGAAATTTACGTTAAATTGCTCTTACCTGTGGCCGATGAGACTCCAAAAAGAATATTTCAATAATTTGATTGCCATCTGCTAGATCATATGTCCATTTGGCCCAAGCCATAACCCCCAACAGCATAATGAATCTGGCGTCCCGAAAGCGATCCAATGCGATTGGGTATACCCCTCGGTCCACGTTACTCAAAAACTCTGCCCGGAGGAATTTCAATGATACACAGAGTCATACACAGAGTCAGAAAGGAAGTGCGACATCGGACGCATACTAACAGGCGGTGGTATTGGACCGTTGCAATCTCAGACACATTGCCAAACAGTACCACATGGATAATTTATGAATGGAAATAGCGATCCAATAACGAGTATACTCGTTGTTGGCGTCCAACGTTTGGCGTCCTATAACGAGTATACTCGTCGTTGCCGGTGAATGAGTTAAGGCTGGGCGATGGTCACAATATGATATCACAATATCTTTCTTATTTTTGATAGTATCATGATATTTGATTGTTTTTCAAGTAAAAATTTAACTGATGGGACATATTTTTCACGTCTTTTTTACTATTATTATTATTATTATAATTTTTTGTAATACAATTGAACCCTTGCACTAAAGAACCATATAACATATAAAATATTTGGACAGCAGTTGTAAAGTCAATCCAAATCACTCGGAGTGTGAATGTGATATATCAAAGTACTCAACCTCTATCGTGTTTAACTATGAATGAAGACAGCACTCCAACTTGCCATCTGTAGATAATAAAGTTTGAAAACACTGTTCCTAAAACGCAGATGGTGCTTCATCTGAGGAACTGAATTGTCATGCTGTTTTTTCATCAAATGGTTGATGCTATTATCAAAATGTATTTGTTTTATCCCAAAATATTCATATACTGCTGCAAAGAATTTATTTTTATATTAACAAATAAAATGTGGTATAATATTATGATTTGCATATATCATTGATGAAGGTAGTCCATGCCTTTGCATTGATTCATGACAGTATATGTTAATATTCTGTATACCTCCCAGCCCACACTGACCCAGCCCTTCACTTTCTCCAGCAAATAGTGTGTGTACAGAAAAAGGGAAATTGCATTATAGTTTATTCATCTGTATCTACATCTTCATCTAATGTACACATTATTTGGGGTTTGCCATTTTTCATGCATAATATATCCAGCTACCATCCAGAGATATTTTATTAATCAACGTATTTCATCATAAAGTATTGCCACATGGTTGTCGAGGCAGTTTCCTTATCAGTCTTGGACCATGGTGATTTATAGGCATGCTGCAGCTTCAACCCTTACCCTCCTAGCCCTCCCTGGCCCAGTTAGAAAATTCATGAACTTGAATGTACATCGGTTTGTGATAGATTATTAGTTACTGGGCCAATGATATAAAATATGTGTATGATTATCATCATTATTATTGTTATTATTCTTCATATGTAGTTGAACTTGAACTTGTTGAACTTGAACTTGAAGATAAAAATGGATTAGAAAAGGTATAGTGTATGGAATGTAGACAATCTTGTGGGCAATATAGAACAGCTGACAGATTAGAAATAGCATATATTGTTCAAAAGTTATGAATGAATGAATTAAACTAAATATCATTCAAATAAGTAAGGGATAATGTATAGCTACGAGGTCATTGTCGCAAAATAATTGACCGACACAGAGTTTAAAATACAGAGGCGCCTCGCCGAGGTGTTTTAAAACGTCAGTGAAGGTAAATTATTTTGCGACAATGACCGAGTATAGGCTATACATTATCCCGCTTATTACATGGCTAACTTACTAACAATATATAATTAATTTTACACCATTGACAAGACGAGATCAAATGCAGACGCAGTTCTGTTCTGTCACTCCCGCTGTCATCGCCGGCAGCTTCGCCAGCAGCCAGCAGGTCTGTGGTCTGATTGCACTGATGTCAGTGGGCTTGATTGGTCCAGCTGCGCACAGCGGTCATTATTACTCGGCAGAGGTCCGTTATCGAGTAATAACGGACCTCTGACGAGCGCTATTGACCAATCACAATCAAGCATTTCAGCGAATGTTAAAACGCCATGTAATAATTGATTATAATTTAGACCCTGAATTTATTAAAAAAAAAATTACTATTACACATTATTTATGTAATAATTTAAAGTGTGTGTTAACATTTGTATTCAAACTTACCCCGTTCTCTTCCTCGAAGGGGAAGTCCTCACCTTCAAGAATATGTTGAGATTTCGTCCCTCCGACAAAAAAATTACCGAATGGGCCCAATCTGCATGACAACAGCGCACAACAGCACCCTCTCTAGCGTCAACGCAGCATTCAGGACTAGATCCGGACTCTGTATATCACTCTTCCTTCAGATTCATCACTAATGATAGATACAACACTCATCACTGTGTTCATTATGAGAAGGTTGGTTGGTCCTAGCTGATTACATCATTATTGGAATAACATTTTGGAACCTATGGAACCCATTCTAGTGACTGGCTGGTCCTTAACATCCCTTGAGTTTGCTCCGAACAGGGTAAACTGCATTTTGTTAAGATTGCCCTAGCTGGAATGAACTCCAACAGTCCTTAACCTGTTAATCTGTAGACCGTTTTCGCCTAAAGGTACATGCCTAAGTAAATGGAAGATTGCTCCACTTCTGCAAGGTCAATATGCATGTTCTTGGTATCTAGGAACATCTAGGGACCTGGGGGTATGTATTTCCAGTGTCAGAAATATTGTGTCTGTTACTAGGCTAAGTAAATTGTAATGAATAAATTAATTATGATTAATTATGATTTATGATTTTGATGATGATGATAATTTTTTTTAAACATTTTCTGAAAAATGCTCACTGAGCTCATTCACCACCTTATTGAGATCATGTGTACAAAATATCTAAGCAAATGAACCGCGGGAAGATGATTAAACAGAAGGATTTGTAGATACAGTAATTAATGATAATCGACTTTAATTAGAAATTCATATTTGACCTTGAACTTGACCTTCACCTTATTATGGCCAAATCATACATCTATGGATAGGACAAATGCTCCTCTTTCCAATGGCAGGGTTGAATCTGGATTTAGTCATTTCTTGCGGTTTTTACGATAATTAGCATTTTCAGATAAATTGGTATTTCCGATAAAACATATAAAACATCGGTAAAAATGAAAATATACACTTTGACTACTGTTTTTGATAGGGTTATGGTATTTACTCTTGGCTAAAACATTTTTTTTTTAAAACATTAACCTCTTAACATCCAAGGGCCCACATGTGGACGATTCTTTGCCGACCTCTAGTGGCTCGGTGTGCATTTCCTTTAATACAATATATAGGTAGAATTAAAGCCATATTTGTTGCCTGTCGATTGCCCTTTCAGGTGACAAAATCCGTTCAGCGGTTCTCGAGTTACATGCCGATATGTAGGCGTGCCCCAAAGTACGCAAAAGTACACATTACCACCCCCGACTCCCGGGGCTCTAGCTCCGTCAATAATTTGGCGATCTCGATCTTTGCACAGGGTTGTAGCCAATGAGTGTGGCTTTCCAATGATACCCCATGATATGATAATTGGGGATCTAATACGGTCTCTATTGATCGATTTATGATAAAGAAAAGCAGGGTCCCCCTATAGGGGGACCTTAAGGCTTATTAAAGCTTGACATTCTCCCCTTTGTTGCAGAATTTAAAACCTTGATCTCCAACCACTGTCAATCCTCACTTTTGTCTCGCCTTGTTGTCTTATTGTTATGATTTTATATGCTGTGTGATATGCCTTTTTTTGCTTATTTCTGTATGTACACTCTACGTGACTGTAAATGAGGGAAACCTCAGTTGCCTTTTGAGTTTAAATAAAGGTTTGAAATTAAATTACGTAAAAGACTTTATGAAGGTTTCCTCTTCCGTCGCCCAGGACCTGCACTTGGCTTCTGTCTCCACTGGCTAACCAGCCCAGAATAACTGAAATAACTAAACCATATGAGAAGATAAATCATGTCAGTCGGTCTATAACAGTGTCACTTGTGACACGTTTATAGATTCCATAAAGTCTGAGGAGCAGGATGCCTCTGTGGCCGCGAGATCTGTGCGAGATTCAACATGGCAGCCCCCGCTGCCAGATTGTAAACACTACTTTCTCTCTTTTCCCAATAACAGAAAAACAACCCTTTTTCTGGACTATATCAACTGGACCACACAACCGTTCAATCTGGAAGACCTGGAGGACTATATAGAGATGATTGTTTCAGCCGAGTCTACAAAATGAATGGTAGAGTGGAACCTTACACCTGATGGCAGGGGGCAGTTATTTTCCCTGTATGCGTGGGAAATTACATCCATGATCCAGGCACTTTTTTGACAGAGTGCAGCCCTTCCTAAAGCCACCATAACAGACAAAGAGTTGGTCTGACCACTGTAAGCTTGCAGTAATGTTGACATCTGACTCTTAGGGTCCATACTGGACATAGCCTCAATGTTGTAGCAAAAAAAAAAACATTTTAATTTCATATAGCGAGACAGTGGGGCGCTAGGCTAGTCTAACCAGTAAGAACAGGCTCTGTGATACGGTTTGATATGGTGGCTCTCACATGCATGCACATATCTATAAGCGAGGCCAAGAGAAACCTGTCTGGAAATTTCCAGCCTCACTGAACACGGTCAATAGTGTATTTATAACTACAAGGGAGATCAAGACAGAGAGCGGGGAAAATGTCGGCAGTCGAGCTATGCCGCACTCAGGTAGGGGGGAGCAAGTTTTAGTACTAGCGTTGTCACTACTGCTGGTTGTCCTGTGTGACGACCGGGCGGTGTGATGGCGCAGGGGGGGCTGTGTATTTGGATGAATGTGACACGTTGTTAAATGTCTTTCCATTTATCATGGCGCGTGCAGCCAGGGCCGCCTGGGAGAAATGCGAGGCCCTGTGCGAGATTTAAACGCGAGCCCCCCCCCCCCCCATACAGTCAACATATTCTTAAATAATAGCGCTGCCCGAGGCGGGGCATGATACAGTCAACATATAGCAAGAGAGAGAACGAGAGAGAGCTCCCGTTCTACAGTCAATATACAGTGTACAGAGAGAGAGAGAGAGAGACACATTGGAAAGAAATTGAAATGCTATTTGGCCCTAAACAGAGAGTACACAGTGGCAGAATACCTGAGCACTGTGACTGAAGATCCTTGACTAGGTACAGACTCAGCGAGCACAGCCTAGCCATCGAGAAAGGCCGCCATAGGCAGACTGTGTGTGTTAGAAAGAGAGAGAGAGAGAGAGAGAGAGAGAGAGAGAGAGAGAGAGCATGTGTGTTTGTCATGTGTGTGTGTGTTAGAGAGAGAGCATGTATGAGAGATCCAAAAGGACAAAGATCAACACTTAAATCCAAAGAGAGAGAGAGAGAGACACATTGGAAAGAAATTGAAATGCTATTTGGCCCTAAACAGAGAGTACACAGTGGCAGAATACCTGAGCACTGTGACTGAAGATCCTTGACTATGTACAGACTCAGCGAGCACAGCCTAGCCATCGAGAAAGGCCGCCATAGGCAGACTGTGTGTGTTAGAAAGAGAGAGAGAGAGCATGTGTGTTTGTCATGTGTGTGTGTGTTAGAGAGAGAGCATGTATGAGAGATCCAAAAGGACAAAGATCAACACTTAAATCCAAAGAGAAGAGGGTCTATACCAGAGAAACCAAAGCAGCAAGGAGCCAATGGCCGACATCAGCTAAATAGGCTAGCCAGGTACTGTGACACCAGGCCACACACAGCTTTGGCCAATGGCCCAACGCTACCCAAGCTACACAAACGACCAAGACATTCACACACAGCACATGTCGTATCTCCAAATGTTGTGAAGTAACATATGTTTTGCCTGGAAAAAAACATCGTTATTAACAAAACATTCGGGAGGGGAAGGAAGGAAGAGTGGGGTAATGTCATGACATTTTCATTAATCTTACCTGCACCAAGGAACGCAGGGCGAAAGGCCGCAACACAGGTCTCCACGTTGACGAAAGGCCTCTCGCTGTCGGGACAAAAATAAGCTATGGCCAGAGCCTTGTCATGGTGCAGGCCCGACTACATCTTCTGTCAAAGATGATGTCGTAGTCAGAGTGCCAGAACCCCCTGCTATTCTCACGGCTAATGTCAATGGTCGTAGCACAAGCTAACAGCTAACTCAAGGCTAACTGATAGCATCAAACGAACGTTCCCAGCTGAGCGCAGCCGGCAGCTAACGTCGAAGCTAAACAGCTAACTGGCTAACAGTTAGCTCAACCAGGCTATCGCTAAACATTAGCTAACGCAGAAGCAAGCTATGCGGCTACATACAGGTGCTGACACCAGGCCATACACCGTTAGCTACTAGTAGTACTACAACAGCTAGTCGGCCAGTTTAGCTCCAGAGAGAGAGAGAGAGAGAGAGAGAGAGAGAGAGAGCGATGTCCACGGCGGGAATAGAATAGAGTTAATAGAATAGGTTAAAAACTCACCAAACGTCCAAGAGGATGGAGACAACCGCGTGGAGTTGACGAAGTTCATCTGCCAAACGACCATCCTCTTCATCTTGGCTGCATGTCTCTAGGTTAGCTAACACTAGTTAGCCTTTAGCTAAGCTAGCTACTAGCCGACATCATCATGGCTATATCCCGACTGCATCATGACAAGGCTCCGGCCATTTGTCCCGCCTTTCGTCAACGTTCCTTGGTGACCGACCGACTGATAATGACCGACCTCTTCGAGTTGGCTGGCATAACTAAGCATAATAGTCAAAAGCTGCACGCGCGAAATAGTCAAACGCAGCTGACTCACGCCAGCGTACTACACATGATGTAAGTAACTACTCCGCTCCCTTCGTTGAAACCAATAGTATGTCTGCTGCAGAGCCCCATAGCTCCCTTCGTTGAAACCAATAGTATGTCACTGCAGACCCAGGAACAAGTCAGACACATTCTACAAACGTGTCTAATGTGAAATATATAAGCATATAAGCAAAACTAGATTTTAGGTCTGTGATGAAAAAGGGCCTCGCGGGAAGGGGGGCCCCGCAAAAATAAAAAAATAAAAAAATAAATAAAAAATATTTTCTTTTTATTTTTTATTTTGCGAGGCCCCCCTTCCCGCGAGGCCCTGTGCGACCGCACTGCTCGCACACCCCCTGAGGCGGCCCTGCGTGCAGCTACTACTAATTCTGTTGCTTTTCGGGATGCTGCTCCCACGTGTGTTGTCCCGCCGGGGCTGTGTTCAGTTCCCACCTTTTAACCATTACACTGCTGTAGGTCAAACAGTATCTGAGGCTTGTCTACCCTATGCATTTATGAATCTATGAATTGAAAATGGGGGACCCTGATGTAGACAAGGCAAACGTTTTTCTCTGCTTTACTAGTAAATAGAATTGGTCACTGGTGGTGTGCCGTGCTTAGAGAAGCGGGTGGCATCGGTCCTTTGATGTGGTAGAGCGGTATCCCGCCCGGTAGCTGACGCCAAGGGGCGAGTCGGCCCGGCAGGTGGCTGAGTGGGCTGTTGAAGCTTATACCGCCGCAGTACAGAATTTAGCAGCAACTCAATTGGCTGTTTTTCTGTCGATAATGGTGTCGGGTGATGGGGTCTTAGGACTAACCGACGTCAAAACCATCGCGCAAGGTTTTGAAGTTATTCAGCTTTTGACCCAGCCGCAGGCAATAACCGCAGGGAGGGCTAGGATGCTGTCGATTCTTGTTCACAGACATCTTTGGTTGGAGTAATCTCCACTGGAGGAGGAGATGAGGGTTCTCCTCCTCAGGGCTCCCCTTTCCGTCAATGGACTTTTGGTCTGTCCACGGAGGTGCCGGCAGTATTTGACCGGGGCCCCACGCCGCCCCACACTGTGCAGGCAGAGGTGAGAGCACGGTCTCGTCAGCGGCTGCGGCGAGACCCCCGACCGGCGGCCATGTGTCTCGCGCCTAGGATAACCTGGACACAAAGAGAACAGGTTATCACGGTGCCGACAGCCTCGGCGGCCGAGGGATCGGCTGTATTAGATGGGCACGCCCTAAAAAAACGTTGCCATCTAGCTGTGTCTAGCACGCTCTCCGGTCACTCCCCCCCGCTACACTACAGGATTCAAAGCTCTGATTTGTCCCTTCTCTCTGGCTGCGGGCCGCGTTCTTCCAGTGAAGCGCAAGTGGCCCCACATATCACTCCTCATGGAGACAGGGGCTGACACCCAGCTGCTAGCTAGGCCTGGGTCTGTCTATGAGAATGCTGTACTGTCAGGAGGCTCCCGCACCACACGTCCTGCGTCTGTGTTGGTGAGCCTGGTGTTGTATCTGATGACAGAGCAGGGTTCCCTGTATCTAAAAAAATTTGTCAGAGGGGGAACTCTAGGCCCAGGAGGTTGCAGCGCGGGTTCCCCCAGCCCCGCCCTCGCCAGGCCGGCTATTACGTTAGTGCCTCCCCCGTCCGGACTTCCGATCCTGCGGTGGTCAGTCAGGCACGCGTAATTTGGGTGGTAGTAATATCACTACAGTGTGTAGGGACTCACCCTACCGGGAAGCGTGGGGACCACACACCATGCATGTCCAGCCACAGAGCAGGCTGTCCCCACCAAGCTAAGCCGGGAAGATGCTCAGCGGGGGGACTACCTCATTCACCGGGGGTGATGAGTGCTCCCCCCGTATCAGACCGCCCATTTTTGTCGGGGTCCCCCTTGGGTGCGATTGCCTCATTGGTAGAGTCAGGGTGCGATATCCCGACTCCGCGAGACACCTTGCTTGCGCGGTTGGCAAAACCAGGGTTGTAATACACAGCGGGAGGGACCAGGCCACCTGTCTACGATTCTTAGCAAACCGGCGCCAGTTGGCGGCGGGGGGCGCTTTGGGATTTTTACCACGTATGGCTACAGTAGTGTCATATGTCGGTGTGGATGGAGAGAACGCTGAGGGCGGGGCTTGTGTTACAGTTTGCACACCCCCACCCTCCGTTTTTGGGTTTGGTACAGACTCTATTGTCAGAGTCCGCGGCAGTGACAGCCCTGGCCGATGAGATTCGTTCTCTGTGGCGAAGCAGGCCATCGTCGTGGTCCCATGGGAGGATGCGATGAGTGGCGTTTACTCCCAATATTCTCTGGTGCCCGAGATTCCGGGAGGGGGGGGGGTGTCAGACCCATTCTGGACCTGTCCCATGGAAGGTTCAGAATGTTGACAGTCAACCACCTGTTAAGCGCTGTCAGAGTGGGAGACTGGTTCACCTCCATAGACCTGAAGGATGCGTATTTCACATCCGGATCTTCCTTCCTAGGAAATACCTACGCTTCCTGTTTCAGGGCTTAGCGTACGGGTACCGGAGGCTGCCGTTCGGCTACTCTCTGGCTCCTCGCATCTTCACCAAGTGCGTGGAGACCGCGCTGGGGCCTCTGCGACGTCAGGGGATACGGATTTTATTCGACCCTAGACGACGTTCTGGTCCTCAGCCGGTCAGAGGAGATCGCCAGGTCTCATACCAGGCAGGTGGTGGAATTCCTCACCAGCCTGGGTTTTGCTCTAAACTGGAAGAAGAGTACTCCTCTTCCCAGTCAACAGGTGGAGTACTTGGGCTTAATTCTAAGCTCAAGGTCTATGTGGGCATCCCTCTCAGAGCGGCAGCGAGAGGATATTCTTGGCGCGCTCGGGAGGTTCCGTCCTGGCGGGACGGTTACGGCGCTGTCTGTGATGTGCCTGCTTGGTATTACTGCATCTGCTCGAGCTGTGGTCCCTCTTGGCCTCCTCTTCATGAGGAGGATACAGAGGTGGTTTTTCAGTATGAAAATAGACCCTGTGAGAGGCAAGTGGAAGCAGCTGAAGGTTCCCATGTCAGTACTGGGGGACCTCGCTCTCTGGGGAGGGGCCTGGGGCCCTCACCAGCGGGGTCCCCATGGGCAGCAAGCTGTCACACGTCACGGTCTTCACCGATGCCTCCCTCACGGGATGGGGGGGATGTGTCGGACCAACGCAGTAGGGGGCAGCTAGCAAGGACCATGCTGCCCGGTCTGCACTACATCTCAATGTGTTGGAATTGAAGGCAGTGCTTCTAGTCCTTGGACGGCTCGGCCATCATATGATGGGCGATCATGTTATGATCAGGACGGACAGCACGACGTCGGCGTCGTATATCAACAGTACGCTCCCCCTGTCTCCACCGGGCGGCGGACAATTCGGTCCGTGGCCGCCCGGGATTCTGTACGCATTCCCCCCCATACACCTGATAGCTCAGCTGTTGGAGTGGATACGTCAGGAGCGCAGGACTTTGATCCTGGTTGTGCCGGACCGGGGCACAGCTGTGTGGTTCCCGGCCCCGATTCAGCTCTTGGTGGCCCCGCCGTGGCCTGTTCCGTGGTCCCCGCAGGGCCTCTCTCACGTGGCCACGCGTCCGCTCTGCCCCTTTTGATCTCATAATGGCCAGTATGAATTGGCCAGTATGAATATATAACGAAGGTTATCCTATAACCCAAGTTATATGAATACTGGCTGAGCGTCTCGCTCTTCAGCGCCCTGAGGTCCCTTGGATGTTTTTCACGTATGGAATTCAAACTTGGGAGGGCGTGGACGTGACCACTCCCTGTGTCTTGTAGGCACGCACGGGAGTTGGCGTGGTCACGTGCAAGTGACATGCATGTGTAATTTTTTCACGCACACAGTAGGTGCGAGGAGATGACATCTCATAATGGCAGAGCGAGACGCTCAGCCAGTATTCATATAACTAGGGTTATAGGATAACCTTCGTTATATACACCACGCAGCTCAGAGGGACGCAGCTCAGAGGGTTAGCTTGGTTATGGACACCATCCAGCTCAGAGGGTGAACTTGGTTATATACACCACGCAACTCAGAGGGACGCGGCTCAGAGGGTGAGCTTGGTTATATACACCATCCAGCTCAGAGGGACACGGCTCAGAGGGTGAGCTTGGTTATATACACCACACAGCTCAGAGGGACGCGGCTCAGAGGGTGAGCCTGGTTATATATACCATCCAGCTCAGAGGGACATGGCTCAGAGGGTGAGCTTGGTTATATACACCACACAGCTCATAGGGACGCGGCTCAGAGGGTGAGCTTGGTTATATACACCATGCAGCTCAGAGGGTGTACTTTATGAGCCACGGTATCCACTGGTGGCTGCCATGGGGTTGGATAGTTATGTTTATGTTCTCCAGCTCCTACCCAGTCTTGAAACTTCTGATAAGTGATGTGGTAATTAATCAAGTCCAGGAGACTAAACTCCTAGGAGTAACATTAGACAGTAAATTGTCATGGTCACACCATATAAACAATATAGTAGTGAAAATGGAAAGAGGGATTTCTGTTGTTAAAAGATGTGCTAATTTGTTACCACTAAATTCTATCAAACAGGTCATTCAAGCTCTGGTTTTGTCAAATCTTGACTATTGTCCTGCAGTATGGTCAAATGTAACGACGAATAAACAGAACAAATTGCAAATGGTACAAAACAAAGCAGCACGTATAGTGCTTCGCTGTGAGTACAGAACTAATGTTGCAACGATGCACAGTTGTTTAACTTGGCTACTTTTCAAACATAAGTTACTGTGCTCGCTCCTTGTATTCACTAGGAATATTCTTGTTAGAAAGATCCCCTCAATTTTATATAACAATTTATCTATAAGTCTTGACAGAAACAACCATTCCACTAGACATGTTTCTGCACGAGGTTTTACACTTCCAAAAGTGAGGTAGAATGCAATGAAGTGAACTGTCATGTTCCGTGGTATGCAGAAATGAAACTCTCTCCCCAGACATGTTAAGCATGAGAATAGTAAATGTCGGTTCAGAATCTTGGTAAAACAACATTTTCAACCACAGAAATGGACATTTCCTAATAGATAGTGTGTATTGTTAGATTTCGATCAATCAGCCAGTATCACCACTTCATCTGTTGGTGTTGTGTTATCACCTCTTCATCCGTTGACTCTGCGTTGTGTTTTATCTCTCCGACGTCTCCTCATACTGGCTGTACAATCTTTGTCATTCCCCTTTAAGGCAATCCGTAATCATAATAATTCACCACCTTCCTAAGAATTCGACACTTGACAGCGTGATACCTTTCTTGGAAAACGTTGTTTATTACATAAACAAGAGCCTCGTAATCAGATGGAAACCAATTCTGTATTGTCCTTGAAAAGTCTTTGGAAGAAAACTAAATTCATTATTCTAATGATCTCTTCTGCTGTTCAGTCCAATGGTGGCTAAGGCCTTGTCGTTAGCCAAAACCCTTCTCCTGTTAGCCGAAGCTAATGATGATGTGTCATCTCCCCTCCCCCACCGGCGAGGGTGAGAGAGAGATGGACGTCTCTGATCCACGTCCGCTCGCGTCAGCTTCGTGTCTAGATCTTCTCTTAGTCTGCCCTTACCCGGAAGAAACCTTAGTTATATGATCTTCGTCATAGCAAGTCACACCACTGTACATTGGAATATTGACACAGCCATACATGGTCATTTACTGTACATTGGAGGGGGTTGGGTTAGGACATTTGCAGGGGCCAGTTTCGAATTGCAGTCTCCCGTAGGTGTTCTTTGAGAGTGTTTTTGAAAGTGGGTAGTGATTCACATTCCTTTACAGCTTTGGGTAGGGTGTTCCACATTGATGTGGCATAATTGCGAAACGTGTTTAGTCCCTTGTTTGAGCCGAATCTGGGTTTAACATGATTTGTGGAGCTCCCTCTGGTGTTGTGATCGTGGTATTCACTGACCTTTGGGAAGTATTTTGACATGTACATGGGTACCTTGGTCGTGTAGTGTATCTTGTAGACCAGGCCCATTGCAAGTTGCTGTACTCTGTCATCTACTCTAAGCCATCCTAGGTTGTCAAAGATGGCAGGGGTGAGGTGGGTTCTAGGAGTCAGGTCAATCAGTAGTCTGACCAGTTTGTTTTGAGATGTTTGTAATTTAGCTTTTAGTGCCTTTGAGGTGCTTTGGTATCATAAGGTGCACGCATAGTCGTAGTACCCTTGAATGAGTGCTCCTGCCAGAGTCTTCAGGGTTCTGTTCGATGATGTTGAGCTTTGCGGTGGTGAGGCCTTCAACATTGAGCTGCAGTAGTGCTACACCTCGACAGTTGGCGGCATTTAAATGTCCCGCCTGGCCTGCAGAGGCTTGGCTTGTGGTCTGCAAACGTGGTAAAGACATTAGTTTCGCTTGGAGGGTATGCAACCTTGCAACTACCCTTTAGCTACTTGCAGGGAGGGCCACGTGGAGGCTGTCTTTGTCCATCCCCAAAGACCTGGCCATCCTACTCAGCAAGCCAACTTGGGAAGCAGCCGAAGAGGGCCTCACTGAAGATATGAACATCCTGTCTTCATACCTGAGGAACTGGCGTCTCAAGCTCAGCATGGGAAAGACAATGTCTACAATGTTCCACCTCAACAACAGGGAAGCGACCCGTGAGATGAGCATCATGGTGGATAACGTCCGGCTACAGTACCAACCTACCCCCACATACCTCGGTGTGAAGCTTGACAGAACACTGTCATTCAAACAACACCTGGAAGGTGCCAGGGGAAAAACAACTGCCCGTGCCGCGCTGATACGATGACTAGCCGGCACCACATGGGGAGCCTCAACAAAGACACTGCGCATCTCCTCACTGGCCCTGGTATTCTCTGCCACAGAGTACTGCGCCCCGGTCTGGTGCCGTAGCACCCACGTGAAGAAGCTGGATGTTGTTCTCAACAGCGTCCTGCGGACAGTCTCTGGTTGCCTACAAGCCACACCGGTAAACCAAAAGCCCGTACTCGCTGGTATTGCCCCGGCTACCATCAGACGGGAAGCAGCCACACTGGCCCTTTCCCGCAAGGCACAGATCAGTGCATCCCACCTCCTTCACAATACCGCCACAGAGACACCACGACGTGTGCGCCTAAAGTCACGGCGCCCCTTTTCCATGCAAGCCTACAGGCTACTCCACACAACACCATCTGACACTTCCAAGGCCTCCTGGGTCAGGACGAGATGGAGGGACCAGTGGAGGTCAGCAGAACCATCCAGGCTGCACCTCTTCATCAATGACCCTTTGGACGTCCCTGGTCAGGACTTGCCCCGGAAGCAGTGGACAACTCTCAACCGCCTAAGGACCGTCGGATGCTACGGCGCCTCAATGAAGAGGTGGGGCCTCAAGGACAGTGCCTCATGCGAGTGTGGAGCCCCTGCACAGACTGTGGAACATATCATCACCAGTTGCCCCAAACACCGGCCACCGTATGGAGAACGCGGTCTGATGGAACTGGACAATGAAACGTTGGCCTGGCTTGCCTCAACGGAGCTGCAGGTCTAAAGACACACGCCAGAAGAAGAAGAAGAAGTCTTCAGGGTATTCTTGTTTACCAGAGAGGAGATCCGGTACAAGAATCGAGTTCGTTGGTTGACTTTTTTTATTACATTGGATGCCATTTTGTCACAGGAAAGATTAGCCTCTTGGATGTAACCCAGGTAGGTAATTTCATCCTTCCTTGTGACAATATTAGTAAGGAGCAAATATTTAATTTCAGTGTGCTCAAACCTCTGTTTCTCTAAACATTGGCACTCAACATTATGTGCTATAAGTATAAAGTATAATAAATCGCAAATTACTTTGGGTATGCAATCGACAGGCGTTTTACTAAATAGCTACAAGGTCACTGCGTTTAGAACACCTCTGCGAGGCGCCTCGGTATTCTAAACTCCGTGTCGGTCAATTATTTTGCGACAATGACCGAGTATAGCTATACATTATCCCGCTTATTACATGGCTAACTTACTAACAATATACCTAATTCATTTTACACCATCGACAAGACGAGATCAAATGCAGACGCAGTTGTTCTGTTCTGTGGCTCCGTGCTGTCATCGCCGGCAGCTTGCACTGATGAGTGCAGCTGTGCATATGCTGAGCAGCTTTCATGACTGCGATCTAAATGCTTGATTGCTCTGGCTGCGAACAGCGGTCATTATTGCTTGGTTGCCCCTGACAGCGGTCAGTTATCGAAAAATAACTGACCGCTGCTATGGGCAACCAAGCGCTACTGACCAATCACAATCAAGCATTTTCGCGAATGTTAAAACGCCATGTAATAAGATAAGATATTCCTTTATTGATCCCCTTGGGGTAATTCAGGCATCATAGCAGCATGGGGGGGGTACACAGGTAGTGAAAACAACACAAGCTGTGTAAACAAATAAGTCAATAGAATTGACTATCTAACCAACTGCAATATACAGTATTCACAGTATCACAGTATTCATATAAGGTGCAGTATGCATAAGGTGGTGTTATTGTCCTTTTTGGGACACCAGAGTGGATAGATTATTTAACGTTACGAAAAAAGTAAGCACGAGATTTGAACCGGGGACCATATGGTCCACAGGCAGGGCACTAACCATTTGAACTATACAAGCTGTCATGAATTGTTACTGACTAATCCATTAATTACACTTTTCAAGTCCCAATTGTGGTCGTCGTCCATTATTTGGCATTAATAAATCAGATATCATGCCTGTGTGCTTTTGTGTGTGCGCTCCCACTCTGTGCTTTTGTGTGTGCGCTCCCACTCTGGTTGGATGGTGTATTGTGTTGAATGAATCGGTTGAGTGCAATACCGACTCTCTACTTATGTAGATAACTGGTGTAGATAAGGGGGGCGTAATAGCGTAGGAGCGTGGCCAATCAGAGCGCAAAACTGGAACGCGGAAGGACAAGTTGCTTGTGGAAAGTATAGACGCGGACTGTATAGGACTGTGAAGCTATGTACCCCCCCCCCCCATGTCTTCGGTACTGAGAAACTTTTTGTGGGTGCGTGGCTGTTTCTTCCTATCACGTGGTGTCAGGCCATTCGTCTTGTAGTGTTTGATAATAGCTTTGAGAAGTCCACGTAGGGCTGGGAAATTAATCGAAATCAAATCGCGATCTCGATTCATAGACCTATGCAATCTCATTTCTAAGTTATGACGATAATAATTAGATTCTTTATAACACCAGAAATACAGGGCAACTATACACCAACACAGAAACCATGCTGGAGAAAATGTGGACAGGAAATAGCAAACCACACACATATTCTGGGGATGTCAGATAATAAAGATCTATTGGGAAAAGATAGGAGAGATAATAAATGAAATAGTAGGATATGAAATACCCCAGACAGGCCAAGTATTGTATTTAGGGAACTTAACACAGGAAGGAATTTAGGGGGAAGACAAATACTTGATTAAGATATTATTAGTAGCAGCCAAGAAAGCATTGACGAAAATGTGGTATAGATTAGAAGCACCGACGAAAGAACAATGGACAGAAATAGTAGGGGGGATACAGGAAATGGAGAGAATCACACAGGCTGAGGCTACAAGACGAGAAGTTTGAGTCAAAATGGGAGAAGTGGGAAGAGTATAGGAAAAAAATAGACGACATCACAGGAGAGTGAAAAGGAGACAAGAAGAGAAATAGAAATCAAAATGAAAATGAACTGTACCAAAGAACCCATGTCACTTTATTCTTTTATATCTTCTTTTTTTCTTTTTCTTCTTTAGTTAATTCATTTTAGGTCAACTCTTCATGTGATTTTGATATTATTTTCTACTATAAGCTATATCTTTTAGTTCTTATCTGTCGAATTGTATTGTACTGTCTCTTATAATTCTTAGAGAGAAAAATCGTGATTCACATTTTAGCAAGAATCGCCCAGCCCAGCTGATCCTAAACAACCAAAAATAACAAAATCACACATGCCATTTTAAATATGAATATATAATACTGTCTAAATCACAGGAAGGTAAATACACAATACACAGTCCTCATTATCCCTCCTAGTTACACATACACACAGTCCCTCCTAGAGCTAATGATAATTGTATATGTCTTTGGGTTAGACTGGCTGTGTTCTATGTTTGGTACATATGTGATTCTGTGAGGCATCGGTGCCAGTATCATACTGCCACCACCAGCAACGAGCAGCAAAGTGCAGAGGTCACCTGGTCTTTCTATACACGCATGGCACCATTCACACCCACAGGCCAGAACACATGCATAATTACAGTAGGCCTACACCAATAACCATGCACTGTTCAACTACATGCATGCAACTACAGTATTCACATGCCCCCCCCCCCCCCCCCCCCCCCACAGATAACTGGTTCATGAATGCTGCCTTAACTACACACGCACACACACATATCTCTGTGTGTGACAATAATAGAGTGTGACAGGTGGAAATATAGGACAAATGTAAATTCATACCTCCGGCAGCCGCAGCCCAGAGGCAATAATGTTAGAGTCAAATGTATTCCCAACTCCCCATCTTCAAACACTTCAGAATATTTCAGAAAAAAGGTAATTTAGTTGCATGTAGCACAGAGAAAATGAGGTGAGTCTCAAACACACATACACACACACATATCAAAATAAAAACATGTGGGGGGAAAAAACAATGGATTTCCAATTCAGTGAGAACGACTCACTCTTTCATCTCACTTCTCTCTCTTTCTCGTATTCCTTGCACAGTCTCTCTGTCTTTCTTTCTCTCCATCTCCCCTTCTTTCTCTTGCTTTCCACCTGCCTCTGTCTCATATGTACATAGCGTACACATACATACTGTATATATATATACAGTATATATAATGTACACACAATGTCACTGGATACTTGGGGCATTAGTGCCGTATCGCTTGACTTACCCCTTGTCCTGTCTCTGTAAGATATTTATTGCATCGCATGGTTTGTGGATGTATTTTTAATAATATTATAACTCGCTGTGAGAAAAGTTTCTCCATGAAGGATGATAAAGTTTTATACTATGCTATTTTTCTCTTCTTCTCTATTGAGTGAAGGTTTATTTATTGGCCTTTGGTTTATTGGTCCCTCCATCTCGCTCAGCCAATGACCTTTAGAATATAATTATGTCACCGCCCCCTCTGATTCCAGGCTGTTACTGACTGCAGTGATGGAGACAGTTTGCAACGAGAGTTCACTCACTCCTTTGGTAGAAATGGCTCCTTAGACATGCGGCACTATTTTATTCTTAGAAAAGTACTCAGCGTGAATGTCAGCCGGATTGCTTTTGTTGTTGCTCGACGGCGAGCGATGAGTCACTAAGAGGATGGGGAGACTCGATCTCTCTCCATTCAGTCTCTCTTTTCTAACTCCCTCTCTCTTTCTTTACAGCATCTCTGTCTTCTATCTCTCTCTCTCTATTAGTGGACATTATTTAAGTTGTTTCGCAGGGTGAAGCCCTTGAGATGTAGCGTCTCCTTTTCAAGGGGGTCATGCTGCATGAAACACAATACAAAGAGCTGTTATTCTTTCTCTTTCTCTCTCGCTCTCTTTCTCTCTTGCAGTCTGCTGGGCTGGTGTTGGTGTTGGTGAGGAGGTGGTGTTTGTGAGGAGGTGGTGTTGGTGTTGGTGAGGAGGTGGTGTTGGTGTTGGTGAGGAGGTGGTGTTGGTGAGGAGGTGGAGGAGCAGTCTGCTGGGCTGGTGTTGGTGTTGGTGAGGAGGTGGTGTTGGTGTTGGTGAGGAGGTGGTGTTGGTGAGGAGGTGGAGGAGCAGTCTGCAGGGCTCCAGCCAGTGCTTCACACATGTCTCTGGTTTAAAAAATGATATGTAAGTTTCGTCACCCGGAGTGTTACCGACAAGTGACATGTTGGCCTCTGGCCCATGGACTGGTTGGGCCTGGGCGCAGGGTGGGAAGTTGGGCTCCAATGCATGGGCCATGTGCACCATACAAACTATAGGCAGTAAGTGTGAGTGTGGGAGTGAGGGAAAGAAATGGAGGGTGTGTGTGTGTGTGTGTGTGTGTGTGTGTGTGTGTGTGTGTGTGTGTGTGTGTGTGTGTGTGTGTGTGTGTGTGCATGCACATGTGTGCAGGTACATGCGTCTTTGTGTTTAAAATTACGTGTGTGAATTGTATGTCTGTAGGCCTGTGTGTATTCCCATGTGTGTGTAGTGTATCTTTACATCAGTGTGTGTTTGTGTACAATGTGTGAGTGTTCACATAATACATAATAGATGCGTCTGCCTTTGTGTGCGGCCCAGATACTGATATACGTGAGTGTGTGTGTGTGCGTGTGCGTGTGCGTGTGTGTGTGCGTGCGTGTGTGTGCGTGTGTGTGCGTGTGTGTGTGTGTGTGTGTGTGTGTGTGTGTGTGTGTGTGTGTGTGTGTGTGTGTGTGTGTGTGTGTGTGTGTGTGTGTGTGTGTGTGTGTGTGTGTGTGTGTGTGTGTGTGTGTGTGTGTGTGTGTGTGTGCATGCGTAAGGGAAAGCCCCTGGCTGGCGGATATTGTTGTTCCTGGTCCAAACATCTAGGAGCCCTAGCAACCCCCACAGCCTGTCTGAAGAAAACCAGAGCCAGACGTCCACAGCAAGGTGACTTACTGTACCGTTACCTCATAAGACTGGAAACTGTGTGTGTGTGTGGTGGTGTATGGTTATAAGCTAGTATGTGTTTTCGTGTGTACCTCTGTGTGTGTGTATGGTTATAAGCTAGTATGTGTTTTCGTGTGTACCTCTGTGTGTGTGTATGGTTATAAGCAGGGCTTGACATTAACACCCGCCAAATGCGGGTAGAATCCGGCAGTGGCGTGTAACTCTGTGACTCTTACCAGCCACTTTGGCAGGTGACCTTTTTTCATTTCCCCATCAATCCGCCCCTCAATTAATATCGCCGCGGGGGATAATCCCATGGTACAATGCATTGGGAAATTGTGTCTCACGAGGACATCTACCCCTGTGAATATTATCGTGCTGATCGGAATACGGGCACACACGTGGGAGCACGTGCAAAATCAGCGAGATTTTTCCACATCGCGCCCCGACCTTTTCGCTGATGGAAGTGCATTGGGAAATCGTGCCCCCCACGAGTTCTACCCCTGGGAGAAATGTTGCATGGATCCGCAAATGGTTTCTACGTCACGCAAAACTTTTTCCGCAACGTTTTCGCTGATGGAAGGGCATTGGGAAGTTGTAGAACCGACGACTTCTACCCCCGTGAATATTTTTGCAAGGATCGCAATACGGGCGCGTGTGTGGGAGCTCGCACAAAATCACAGTTGCCCCCCTTTGGCTACCTTATCACATTCCCTGCCACGCTTCTATCCATCAATGTATGATCACTGCCACCAGTCTAAGCCTATGGAGATGTTTACCTTCTTTGCAGGGCTATAACTTTTTAAATTGTGCGTGTATGGTGCATCGTGCGGTTAGAGTTCTAAAGTGACCAGCATCTCCAACGCTTCCTCGTGTTATCTAGAGTCTTATCCAGGTTGGGCCGACCACATGGCGCTTTCATCCGAGGAGATCTAGGCGAGGACCGAGGGACATGTACACTGGATTACCTACCCGACGACTGCTGAGCCCTATGCGGCTGGAATATATATTTGCTTTGGTACTGTGATTTGTGGAGCGGATAATCGCCGACGCCTGTGAGTGTTGGATTTACCCCCGAGAGGAGTCAAGTTGAGTCGGCGCTCAGAGAGACTGAGGTCGCCTAGCTTCTTCTTCATTGTGGAGCTACAGCCTACAAGAGAACCAAGGTGTATTCATCTGCGGATCAAGAGTCTATTGCACTGTCTTCTGTACTTGAAGTCTCCATAGATATCGTTGACCAGACGGTCTACTACCGACGGCTCTCCTACCCCCCCTACCGGCTTACAACCGGGAGGACCCCCTCCAGTATATCCCGCTATATCATTAAGTGTACCATAGATGTAATTCCCTAAGAGCCAGGTTGTATACTTGCTTCCTGCGTAACCAGAGATTGGACATTCAGTGTTGATTTGCCTACGAGTACTCATTTGCCTTACAAGTGCATTCAAATGATAAATGTAAGATAAATATTCTATGTACCTTTTGCTCCATTAAATATTTGATTATTACCTTTGACTGGAACCGATTTCATTGTGGAAAGTGTTCATCATATTTAGATATCGTGTACTGTATGGCCAGTAGTTAAAGTACATAAAGCGGTAGTGGTTTAATGATACCATACTTATCAATACAGTCAGGGAATTGTACCCCTCAGTTACAATTGGTCCTTCGAGCCGGAGGGTAATTAGTGTAATATTAATATAGTGGTATTAATATTGAAATGGCCTATGATGAACACTCCACGAAACGGTCCTCCTAAAGTAGAACGCCCGCAGCGTAGACGGCAGCCACCTCAGTACTTAGAGGATTACCCTGCCAGTATACTACCTAGCCTTCTACAAACGGTAAACGCGGTAAAAGTAGAAAGTAAAATTATGTCCGACCCTATCAACCAGGATACCCCGACCACAGAGGCCCTAGTGGGTTCTAATGTAACTGACCAAGCTCACGGTGGGGACCAGGAGGGAACTGACACGACTTTACCCCCGCCAAGACCGAAGAAGTAGTCCCCAGAGAGCTCCGGGAGGAAGACAACCCTCCAGAGATGGAACTCTGCACGGAACAAGATGAGGAGAGCGCCGAGGAGATAGAGCTCCAGGACTCCCGGCAGGAGAACGCATCCCCAACGAGTACTGCCAGGAGCGGATCACCTCAACCAGCATCTTCCCCCAGCGAGGCGGACAAGATGCTGGCACAGGCGTTCCTCGCCAGCCTAGCAGCCTCCACAGAGCGCGATCGGCTCCAAGCACAGACGCTTAGTGAGCGCGAACATTCTACCATGGAAAGAGAACGCATTCAAGCGCAGCAACGGAGCGACGAAGAGCGTATACGTCTGGAGATGAGACGCCTTCAGACGGAAGAGAATATGGCAAGAGACCGAGCCGACACCCAGCGTGCCGCTGCCGGTGCCCAAAGAGAAGCAGAGCGCGACATCGCTCTCACCAAGCGCGAAGCCGAGCGCGACCGATTACAAGCGCAGCTAATGGAGCAGCTGATCGCCAGGGCAACACCCCCTCCCTCGACACGGGGTTCCAGGGCCTCGTCAAGACACGGGTCAAGGGCACCCTCCCCTAACCGATTAAGCGACCCTGAGCCCGACCACCAGAGAGAGCCTATACCCCCCTCCGAACTCCTTCCCCGACTGGTCCCAGTGAGACCCAGCTACAAGGAAGGAACAGCGTACACCGCGGAGAGGCTAAATAGACGACTACAGGATCTAGATGACCTGACAGAGGAAGAAGAGGGAGAGGAGGAGAGTCAAGCCCGACAGCAGCACAGTACTCCACAGGACCAGGAGGTCCAGTACAGCCCAGGCTATACCCCCGCGGCTCTGCGCTACAGACACCCGACTCTATTCACGGGTGAGCATGACGCACGACCAGTCCCGAGGAATAGCACCTGGACCAGCGGGCCATGGTACCCTGCCGGTACCAGCCCACCGAGAGGCGTAAGAGGAGACTCGCCTAGGAGGCCTCTCTTCCAACGCTCACCGATGTGCCAGCCATCCACGGCGTCATACATTGGCACACCGACGTTTCCAGACTTCACCCATGAGAACCGAGCACAGTACACGGAGCTACGGATGTGCTTAGAGACAATGATGGTGGATGTAGCTGATGAACGCCACAAGTATGCTATCCTATTGAAGCACCTGAAAGTGCCCAGAGCGCACAACATAGCGCTAGCTTATGCCACCTCTACGACCCCATACACCGCGGCTCTAGCAGCACTAGACCAAAGATATGGACGTATATGGGATTACGTAATACAAGAGATATGGCATATTGACCGCCTACCCCCCGCAACAGACAATCGCTCACTAGACGACCTGTCTATCAAAGTACAATCCCTGGTAGGGATGCTGGGGGCGCAACGAGAAAAGGGTATGCACGAACTATACGCAAACTCGAATGTCGAGAGGATTTTAGAGAAGCTGCCGCCCGCCCGACAGGAGCGCTTCAGGCGGCAAAGAGACCACCGTGATCCTAACGGTCCCGAGCCATCCCTCCTAGACCTAGCCGACTTCCTGGCGAGAGAAGTCAGCAGCCTACGGTTGGATACGTTCGTGCGGAGCACACCAAGCTCCAGAGAGGGACCTAGGAGAGCAAACGATGGCCGAAGATTGGTGACTGTCATGCACCAATCAGAATCAGTACCGAGCAGCAAGAACCACAGTACCCCCTCGATGAAAGAGAAGTGGAAGATGGTGTGCCCGTACTGCGAAAAGGAACACTGGTTGTCACAATGTGACCTGTTCAAGAAGATGACCGCTGAAGAAGTGAGTCACTGGATAAAGTCCAACAGGCGCTGTTACCGATGTGCGCGCAGTCACATGGCAGCCGAGTGCCGCCTAAAGAAGAGGTGTAGTCGGTGTGACGGAGCCCACCTAGATGTCCTACACGACAGTAACAGAAGAAAGCCTGCACCATCCAGCAGCACAAAGGCAAGTGTTATGTACATTGACCCCGCTAGCAGCGGGGGCGCCCAGGTGCTCTTAAAGGTGGTCCGCGTAACACTGAGTTACCAAGATAAGGTCATGGACACTTACGCCGTCCTTGATGACGGGTCAGAGAAGACCCTTCTCCTCGCGTCCGCTGCGGCCCAGCTGGGGCTGCGGGGGAGCGAAAACCAGATGACGATTCGGACAATAAGAAGAGATCTAAAGACGATAAAGGGCGAGAATGTCTCCTTCACTATCGCAGCAAGCGGGCAGCCAGAGAGACGGTATAGGATTACTAATGCTTTCACCAGCCAAGAAATAGGACTATCGCAGTACACCTACCCCATCGCCAAGCTGATGGATAAATATGTGCACCTGCGTCAACTACCTATCCCGCTCATAGACGGTGCCACCCCGACCCTGCTGATAGGCTCCGACCATGCAGACCTCATAGTCCCGATAGACCGGGTCCATACAGGACCCAGAGGTTGTCCTGCAGCAGTCGAGACCCGCCTAGGATGGACATTACAAGGCCCCCTCGCCAAGTCTCTTAACCGAACAGCAGCCACTAGCTGCCTCCACTCCAGAGTGACAGAAGAAGACACCACTCTCCTGCAGCATGTCGAGAGGCTATGGACACTAGAGACAATGCCCTTTAAGAACGAAAAGAAAGACATTCGTTCTAAGGAAGATATTTACGCTATAGCCCTCCTCGAGCAAGGGACAAAGAGAGTCACAGTCAACGGAGTGATGAGATACGCAACTCCACTCCTGAGGCGAGAGGGAATGCCCACCTTTCACGCCACAAAAGAAGCGACGGAGCGGTATCTATTGAACACAGAGCGGCGCCTAGCCAAAGACCCCGCTCAAGAGACTGTGTACCGCGCTGAGATTAACAAGCTAATCACAGCGGGACACATAAAGAAAATTGACATTAAAGAGGCCGATCAGACGACCGAATCATGGTACGTGCCGCACCACAAGGTCCACCACAACGGCAAGGATCGTATTGTGTTTAACTGCAGCTACCAGATCGGATCACAAAATCTGAATAAAGAGCTCTTGCCCGGCCCAACACTCGGCCCCTCTCTACTAGGCGTGCTACTACGCTTCCGCCAGGACAAGGTGGCTATCAGCGGCGACATCAAAGGGATGTTCCTGCAGGTGAGACTAGTGGAGGAGGACAAGCCCCTGCTGCGGTTCCTATGGAGAGAGAGGATCGGAGATGAGCACCCAGCCATCTATCAATGGGAAGTCCTCCCTTTCGGAACCACATGCAGCCCATGCTGTGCTACGTTTGCACTACAAAAACACGTCGCAGAGGACCCAGCAGCAGATGAAGAGGTCCGACAAAGTGTGACAAATAGTTTCTACGTGGACAACTGTTTACAAAGCGTCTCGACGCCAGAAGAAGCCGAGGCTCTTCTACTCAAGCTCCGCGCCTCCCTGATCAAAGGCGGCTTTGATCTCAGGCAGTGGGCCAGCAGCGACCCGCAAGTATTGCGCAGCCTCTCCCCCGAGGACAAGGCAGCGAGCAGCGACACCTGGATGGCGACCATCCCAGGAGAAGCCCAAGAAATGACACTAGGACTAGTCTGGCGCTTCAAAACAGACTCGCTCCATTATAGACACAAACCCCTGACCAAGGAGCAGGGAAGGTCGACGGCAATACCGACCACCAGACGGAGTGTATACAGAACACTCGCCAGACAATATGACCCGTTGGGATGTATTCTACCTTACACCACCAGGGCAAAGATGATTGTAAGAGCGCTATGGGACAAGGACCAGGGCTGGGACGATCCCATACCCGAACACCTTGCATCCACATGGAGAGAGTGGGAGACGGAACTCCGCTCACTCCCAGGTGTTAACATACGCCGCAGCTACTTCCCACCCACAGTGAGGCCAGAGACATGCAAGATGGACCTGCACGTATTCAGCGACGCCTCCGAAGTAGCCTACGGTTCGGTGGCCTACTTGCGTGCCCGAGAGGAGGGAGGAGAAATACATACTGCTTTCATCCTGGCTCGCTCAAGAATAGCCCCACGAAAGCAACAATCTATCCCGCGTCTAGAGCTCTGCGCAGCCCTAGCAGGAGCGCAGCTCGCCACGTTAATCCAACGTGAACTCACCATCCCGGTGCAAAGAACAATCTTGTGGTCAGACTCCACGACAGTACTCACATGGATCCGGTCTGATTCGTGCAGATACAAGGTCTTCGTGGGAGTCAGAGTCACCGAGATTCAAGAGTTAACAGAAGTAGCGAGCTGGAGGTATGTGGACACCAAACACAACCCAGCTGACGTCATCACCCGGGGAATGTCCCTGGATGACCTCACCCGTCACAACCTCTACAGTGACGGACCAGAGTTTCTCAAGCTCCCCGAAGAAGAGTGGCCTACACCCACCCCACGGGAGGCGAGTAAAGAGGAGGCCGAAAACAAGAAACCTATGTTCTGTGGATTGAACACACTCGTCTCCACAGACCCCGACATAGCCGATTGCCTCACCCTACAGAGTGCGCAGCTAAAGACATTTCTGTGGCACCACCCAGAGGTTCAGCCCACGACTGACATTTCAGCAGCTGACTACGAAGAAGCAGAACTTCTTCTACTACAACGAGCCCAGAGAGACTCGTTCCCCGATGAGCTAGACTGTCTACAGGGAGCAAAGCCCGTCCCATCAGACAGCAGACTGCTCCACCTAGCCCCCGAGAGCGACGCCCATAGTCTCATCAGAGTGGGTGGTCGTCTGCGGAGAGCCCCAGACTTACCGGATGACGTCAAGTACCCGATAGTCTTGAACAGCCGACACAAGGTCACAGAGCTGATCATAAAGAAATACGACGAGGATGTGCACCACGCAGGGGCAGAGAGAGTCTTCGCGGAGATCAGACGTCGTTATTGGATACTGCAAGGGAGAGAAGCAGTGCGGCGCTTCCAGCGAACCTGTCTAGACTGTCGTAAGTGGCGAGCCCAGCCCAGTATACCCCGGATGGCTGACCTACCTCCCTGTCGCCTCCGACTCGGCGACAAGCCTTTTCACTCCACCGGTATGGACTGTTTCGGCCCGCTGTATATAAAGAAAGGAAGAGGAACCGAGAAGCGGTGGGGTATTGTATTCAAATGCATGACCACCAGAGCGATACATATCGAACTCCTTCCAACCATGAGCACAGACTCATTCCTTATGGCCTTCCGAAGATTCACATCACGGAAAGGAAAACCGTCTACATTATTGTCTGATCACGGGACAAACTTCAAAGGCGGAGAAAGAGAGCTGAGAGAGAGCTTCCAAGCTATGGGCCCAGAACTTAAGACCCACCTCGCTCCATCCCAGATTGACTTCCAGTTTAATCCCCCGAACGCACCTCACTTCGGTGGAACTTGGGAACGAGAAGTACGTTCTATAAAGACAGCCCTGTACGCCGTGCTTGGGGCCCAGACCGTGGCGGAAGAAGTCTTAATGACAGTCCTCACGGAGATCGAGGGAGTATTGAACTCAAAGCCCCTCGTTACGTCTCCAGTGATGTAGCAGATGTTGACCCAGTCACCCCCAACACACTCTTGATGGGGCGGCTGGACCCCGCGCTACCCCAGACAATGTACAGGCCTGAAGAAGCGAACGGCCGAAGAATGTGGAGGTACAGTCAAGTATTGGCTGACAAGTTTTGGAACAGCTTCCTACTCCACTACCTACCGTCTCTACAGACCCGCCAGAAATGGGTGAAAGAGAGAGACAATTTGACAGAAGGAACAGTCGTCATGATTATCGACCAGTCACTACCCCGAGCTATGTGGCCGGCTGGCCGCGTAAGCAAAGTGATCACCGGTGCCGATGGAAAGGTCCGAGCAGCTGAAGTGCTCGTCCAAGGGCGGACCTACACCCGACCCGTGGCGAGGCTAATAGAACTGCCAAGGCTCCCCGATACTATCGATGACGACCATGACCCCATGACTTTGTGAACTGACTGACCCTCACAGCGGACATTGAGTAGTGGACAGTGCGGTTAATCTGTCTCTGCTTAGCTAATTAGGTGGGACTAATTAGGGTGCGGCTGTTACGAAGGATCAGATTAAACCGAATATATATATTTATTTATGGATATATATTGAATAGTATTTGTATGTCGTTTGATATCCCTTGTATATTCCTTGTACATATACACGGAATATCCCTTTAGCCTACTATAGCCCATAATAGTTCATTCTCTTATTGGACAAAGGACCAGGCGCCAGGGGACCAGCCCCTGGCGTCAAGTTCAAAGGTACCGACGAGACATGTCCGTACTAGCCCCGGCTCCGCTCAGGGATACGGCTACCGAAATGAGAGTGGCACTATTTGTTCACCGTGCATATAAATATGGCGCAAGTAAATGTAGAAGTCCCTTACCCTTCTTCCCAACTTAGTAACAGAACGTGAAGCCTCACCCACGATACGACGTGCGGTGAAGTATGGCCTGTTTGGCCTTAGAATAGCATTGAGACCTCGTGCGAATTAATAACTGAATTGTCAGAGTTTGGCACTGTACCGTCGAGTGCGACGTATTTCTATCGAGTAATAATAGTCTATCGTGTATGGTGCATCATGCGGTTAGAGTTCTAAAGTGACCAGCATCTCCAACGCTTCCTTGTGTTATCTAGAGTCTTATCCAGGTTGGGCTGACCACATGGCGCTTTCATCCGAGGAGATCTAGGCGAGGACCGAGGGACATGTACACTGGATTACCTACCCGACGACTGCTGAGCCCTATGCGGCTGGAATATATATTTGCTTTGGTACTGTGATTTGTGGAGCGGATAATCGCCGACGCCTGTGAGTGTTGGATTTACCCCCGAGAGGAGTCAAGTTGAGTCGGCGCTCAGAGAGACTGAGGTCGCCTAGCTTCTTCTTCATTGTGGAGCTACAGCCTACAAGAGAACCAAGGTGTATTCATCTGCGGATCAAGAGTCTATTGCACTGTCTTCTGTACTTGAAGTCTCCATAGATATCGTTGACCAGACGGTCTACTACCGACGGCTCTCCTACCCCCCCTACCGGCTTACAACCGGGAGGACCCCCTCCAGTATATCCCGCTATATCATTAAGTGTACCATAGATGTAATTCCCTAAGAGCCAGGTTGTATACTTGCTTCCTGCGTAACCAGAGATTGGACATTCAGTGTTGATTTGCCTACGAGTACTCATTTGCCTTACAAGTGCATTCAAATGATAAATGTAAGATAAATATTCTATGTACCTTTTGCTCCATTAAATATTTGATTATTACCTTTGACTGGAACCGATTTCATTGTGGAAAGTGTTCATCATATTTAGATATCGTGTACTGTATGGCCAGTAGTTAAAGTACATAAAGCGGTAGTGGTTTAATGATACCATACTTATCAATACAGTCAGGGAATTGTACCCCTCAGTTACAGTGGTGTTTGATAAAATAACATCTAATCCAATAACATCTGTCCCCACCCGAACATCCCACCCACCCAGACAGTCACACTTTACATTCTCTGTTCCTGTGTAGCTATTTGTGTAATGACAGTATAACAAGTATTGTACTTAGTCATTGTTGCAATGTACTTACTGCATTGAATTGAGAGAGAGAGAGAGAGAGAGAGAGAGAGAGAGAGAGAGAGAGAGAGAGAGAGAGAGAGAGAGAGAGAGAGAGAGAGAGAGAGAGAGAGAGAGAGAGAGAGAGAGAGAGAGAGAGAGACTTTGACTTTTGATGTTCTTTATTAAAACATGTCAACTAACAACAGTCAGTAGAGACACAAAAATCTCACGGCATCTTCATAAAAACAACACACGCACCCACACACTCACCCGCACACACACACACACACACACACACACACACACACACACACACACACACACACACACACACACACACACACACACACACACACACACACACACACACACACACACACACACACACACACGCACACACACCCCAAAGACTTCCTTCAGCACATAAAAACCACTTGACCTTCAAATGCATATGTTCAGCCCCTCCTCCCCCACAGTACACATTGCATTCCCCAATCCCCAAGCATTCACGAACGCATCAACATTATGTCTCAGTGAGAAATACATGAACTCTAATCTAAGGCGTGCAGAAATCATACCCCTCAACATAGGCACCGATTCCGTAGGACCAACACCCTTGATCATATTCCTACGGGTCAGCCAAATGGCTAACTTAGCCTGCCCGTAAACAAAGTTCAGTAAAACGCTCACAACCTTGTTACGTAATGAATATGTTTGGCCCTATTAATCCTTTGACACTTTAGGAAAACATGGGTTACAGTCTCAGATACTCCGCAAAAGGGGCACCCATCACCCACCCCTGGATCCACCCGAGCCAGGAACCGATTCGTTGCCAACACCCCATGCGCTATCCTCCACTGTAGGTCCCCTGACCTCTTAGGCAGTGGCTGTTTGTAAAAAACCCTCCACCTAAAGCTAGCTGCTGCCATCACCCAGCACCCCCTGCCACTGATGCTGCCTGACGTCCTGTAGGGACCTGATGTTTCTGACCTTCATGCATGTTATGTTCAGAGCCTTGCCACCTGCCAGGCTAAACTGCCCCAAGCTGGGGGTGGAAAAGGACAGTAACCCTCCCCCCTCCTGCCAGACCCCATTCTCTGCCGATACCTGCAATGCAGGGAACTCCAGCACCTGCCCGCCCTGTGGCATCACTGTGCGGTCTCTGACATAATCCGGCAGAACCCCCAGCACTTCTCTGATAAACCCTTCCAGCAGTCTCAGAGATGTTATTCCAGTCTGAAGCGAAAGCTCCTGAGGGGTCTTCCACTCCCCTCTCTCTGGCGATAGTAAATGTGAACGTTTTCTGATGCCCCCTCCCATGAGCCGCTGTCTCAGGGTGACAGAACGCACCGCCTCTAGGGGGAACAAAGTGTTATAGAAAAGAGGCTCCTCCCATACCCACGGTCCTTGTGCCTCATCCTCCACCCGAGTCTTTCTCAGCAGCCGCCAAGCCCTCAGCACCGACAGGTAGAAATCCGAGACCCCCACAGTGCTCAACTCCTCCAGTTCCATCAGGAACAACTGTTTCAAGTTTCAAGTTTCAAGTTTCTTTAATAGTTGTCATACAGAAGTACAGAATACTTTCATACAAAATGCTTCTTACTGTTACGCTCCAGACTGCAGGTCCAGCCCCAAACCACCAGCCTTCCGCAGCAGTGCACACGCTGGCCCCCTCCAGCATATTCCTGTACTGTATTGCAGCTTCTGTGCTGCCTGGAGCCTGAAAGCATTAATCCTGCTCTCTAGGTCGATAAGGCCTTGTCCTCCTTCCTGAACCGGCAAATAAAGGACTGCGGCCCTCAGCCAGTGATGTCCGGACCAGAAAAAGTCCACCAGCTTCCTCTGGATGATGTCCGCCAGGAAGCCTCTGGGGGGGTTAAGAACAGCCAGCCGATGCCACAGGGATGAAGCCACCAGGTTATTCACTATGAGCACCCTCCCTCTATAGGATATCTGCGCTAGCAGCCACTTCCACCTTGACAACCTAGCCACCATTGACTGTGCTACTCCCTCCCAATTTTTACTGACCCACCCCTCTGATCCCAGATATACCCCTAAAAGCTTGAGCCCATTCACACCCCACTGTAGCCCCCCCGGTAACTGTGGTAATGTCAGGCCCCTCCATGCCCCACACTGCAGTGCCTCACTCTTACCCCAGTTCACCCTCGCTGAAGCTGCTCTCGCATACACCTCGAGGCTATTCTCTATGGCTCTTACATCCTCCCCATCCCTGACAAAGATGGTCAAGTCATCCGCGTAGGCAGACAGACATATTGGCCTGTCGATCCCCAACTCGGGTGAACCCACACCCTTCAACCTCTTCCTCAACAAACACAGAAAAGGCTCAATGGCCAAAGTGTAGAGCTGACCTGACAGTGGGCAGCCCTGGCGGATCCCCCTCCCCACCTGGACTGGCCTGCTCAGGCCCCCACCCACTTTTATCAGACAGGAGGCCCCATTGTATAACATTTTTACAATTGACATAAAACTCTCCCCAAACCCAAACCCGGCAAGAACATTATACAGATACCCATGGTCCACCCTGTCAAACGCCTTCTCTTGATCAATAGAGATGACTCCAAAGTTCATATTATGTTGCCTTGACAGGTCCAACATGTCCCTTATTAAAAACAAATTGTCTGTCATTGAACGCCCAGGCACACCATATGACTGGTCCTGGTGCACCACAGACTCAAGGTGCATGTTAAGCCTGTTGGCCAGGCACTTTGCAACCAACTTGTAATCCACTGAAAGAATTGCTACAGGTCTCCAGTTCTTGAGCTCACTGAGGTCCCCCTTCTTCGGCAGTAGAGCCAGAACTGCCCGCTGGCAGCTCAACGGCAGCTCCCCCACCTCAATGCATTTGCGCAAGACACGAAAAAGATCCTGTCCAATAGTGTCCCAGAATCCACAGGCAGACCATCTACCCCTGGGGCACGACCAGGAGTCATCTGGGAGACTGCCTTCGACAGCTCCCCAAACGTTAAAGGAGTGTCCAGTTCAGTCCTCTGTTCCTATAGAGAGACGAGGGAGATCCCTCAGTAATGTGTCCGTAGACACAGGGTCACATTGTTCAGCACCATACAACACAGAATAAAACCGCACAGCCTCTGCCCGCATCTCCCTGATCACAGACGTGACGTGTCCATTGTGTAGACGCAGACAGTGCATTTGTTTTTCCTCAAATGTTTTCCTTTCCAGGCCAAAGAAAAAAGAACTAGGAGCATCCATCTCTCTCAGCATGGTGAACCTAGCCCTCACAAGCGCACCCCTTGCTCTGTCCTGGAGGAAAACCCCCAAGTCCCTGCGTAGCTCTGACAGATTCTCCCGTAGCCCCCCAATGTCACCCCCCACTAGCTCAACCTCCACTTGCCGTATGCTCCAGAGCCTCCAGGGCCCTCCTGTACTCAGCTGAGGAGAAAGCAGTGTACTGCTGACAAAAAAGCCTTATGTGCGCGTATTGTGATAGAGGGTTAGGGTTATCAGAGAGAGAGAGAGAGAGAGAGAGAGAGAGAGAGAGAGAGAGAGAGAGAGAGAGAGAGAGAGAGAGAGAGAGAGAGAGAGAGAGAGAGAGAGAGAGAGAGGCAGAGACAGAGACAGAGAGAGACAGAGACAGAGAGAGAGAGAGGACGTCAGAGAGAACATATGGAATTCATTGGAAGAACAGAACACAGAAGAATAGAACACGGTAGAATAGAATGGCTAGGAAACAAGCCATGTTTGATCCGAATGGTAAATAGAATGCAATTATATAGTCAAGTCAAGAGTTTTATTTGTCACGGAATACGAGTATACAATGAAATGTGGGTGGTCTTGCCCGCAACGATGTGCATAATACAATAGTAATAACATATAATAGAATCCAATAGAACGACATTGTGCAAGGGCGGCTAGGTGGCGTAGCGGAGATTGCGTTCGTCACCAACCCCGGAGCTGTGAGCTGGATTCGCCTGTTCAAATCCAGCTCACAGCTCCGGGGTTGTCACCAGCTTGGCTGGCCGTTCACACTAATACAATTGGCTGTATTAGAGGGTGGGAGAAGCCTGCGGGGTGGGTCCGGGTCGTTGTAAACAGCGACTCCTACAGTTCGGTCGGGGCGCCTGCTAAGCGCGGATAGGACCTGAGTGGGATAGTGTGATCCTTCCACACGCTACGCCCTCTCAGGGAGGATCCGCGCTGCCAGGTGAAAAGAAGCGGTTGACTGGCTGGACGTGTGTCGGAGGAAGCACGTGATAGCCTCCACTCTCCCAGATGATCTGACTGTGGGGGGTAAGTGCGCAGCGACCAGGAAGGGGATTGGGAATTGGCATACGACTAACATTGGGTTGGGAGAAAATCTGAGGAAAATGGATGGGGAAAAAGATAAAAAAAAAAAAGAAAAAAAAATAACAACATTGTGCAATAAAACAAGTAAACAGAGTAGGGCATTATATTATTTACAGAGCATGGTAGGACATGCTAGGTCCTGTGGTAGTGCAATACACTGTTAGCTACGGATGAGGCACTGGGTCTTTATGTACATGCTATATTATACAATCTCAAGTTATACTATACTATTCTTAAAGTGACCTTTCCTTAGTGGCCATAAGTGTGGGCGTGTGCAGCATGAGTGTGTGCTTGCTCATGTTAAAGTGGCTGCTAGTGTGTGAGCGTGTACAGTGTGTGTGTCGTGTGTGTGCTCATGTGTGCTTGTGTGTGGAGAGTTCAGTGTTCAAGGCTCTGATGGCCTGGGGGAAGAAGCTGAGCCGAAGTCTCTCTGTCCTAGTAGCTGGTGTTCGCAGGCGTCTGCCTGACCTCAGCAGCATGAAGAGGCTGTTGTTGGGGTGGTGAGGGTCTTTTTTGCACCTCTTGTTGTATAGAACCTGCAGGGGTGGTAGTGCAATACCCGTGGTACGCTCGGCTGAGCGCACGACTAGCAGCTTTTAACCAAGAAAGAGAGGCATCTGGGGCAGCTGTCCATGGTGCTGAGAGCTAACTCAGAGACCGTGCAGTGATAATGTGCAGCATATATTTGCGAGTGCTATCTTGACTGAGAGGGTGGCCAGGACGGTGTTAGTCTCGAGCCCTTATGCTTAAATGAATGTGGCTAGCTAGCTAACAAACACCGTAATATTAGTTTAATAATACACGTTACATAATACTTACTCGCACATCCACAAATAGTCGGTCTCGGTCTCATTCTCTTTTCTGTTTGTCGATGGTTTGGTTCACCCGGTCTTTTCACAATATTCCACCACATTGTAACGTTAGCTAACTGTCTGTAAAGTAAACTATGGATGAGTCGGTTGCACTAACCAGTTGAGCTATACGTTAACAGCGTTCGTTCAGCTGTCAGCTGTCACACACGGAAGCAACACGACGCATGCGATAGGGCGAAGTGGATGGGCCAATGGAATGAGCACACTGTGCGCACCCAGTCATCGTGGGAGTTGTAGTATTATGTAGTATCACCTGGATTGACTTAATTATTGCCGATGCCTTTTGTAGACTACATGTTTTTTTTTCATAGAAAAAAACGGTAGAATGACAGAGTTACCCGCCACAGCAGAATTCTACCCGCATTTGGCGGGTGGCGGGTGTTAATGTCAAGCCCTGGTTGTGAGGGTGCCAGCCTTATAGTCGTTTCCGTGGACGTCCTCTTGCAATAATATCCTTTTCTCTTCAAAAGTCATAATTGCATGCTTGAGCAGCGCTGTCCACTTTGTTGATCTGTTGGAGTCTGGTCTCGTCCGTAAACTGGATGCTTGCAGAGGGGAATCCCTGCATCACGGCACTCGCATAATGCCCATATATGGATCTTCTCTTGACTTGATTGGTGTAAAAGCTGTCAATCAAAACGAAGGTGGGCCTCCCGTGTGTGCAATTACAATAGCCTCTAATCCAATCAAAATAGCTAT
The DNA here is from genome assembly GCF_963971535.1 of Notolepis coatsorum. NCBI lineage: Eukaryota > Metazoa > Chordata > Actinopteri > Aulopiformes > Paralepididae > Notolepis > Notolepis coatsorum. Next base: position 37,085,386 of record NC_140175.1, read on the forward strand.
TTGGTGTGAATTCACTACACCATTCACTTACGTTGGATAGTGAAGCCGGGGCACAATGCCGGCCTCACTATATTGAATGAGCTGTCTGTCACTTGGACATTTTTTAAGGGATCAGAATAACCGATATGTGAACACAATTAAATTCACAGAGGACAATATAGATTTATAATAGACAATATAGACCCCCGACCTCCTAAAGTCCACAATCATCTCCCTTGTTTTGCTGACGTTCAGGGAGAGGCTGTTCTCTTGACACCATCCAGCTAGAACCTTGACCTCCTCCAGGTAGACCCTCTCGTTGTTTGCAGATATCAGGCCCACCACTACTGTGTCGTCAGCAAATTTGATGATTGTGTTGTTGTTCCTCTGTGCCACACAATCATGTGTGTACAGGGAGTAAAGGAGGGGACTCATAACACAGCCCTCGGGGGCCCCTATGTTGAGAGTGATGGATGAGGAGGTGCAGTTGCCTGCTCTTACCACCTGGGGTCTGCCCGTCAGGAAGTCCAAGACCCACTGGCAGAGGTCATAGTTCAAGCCCAGGTCCCTGAGCTTGGCTATGAGTTTGGAGGGGACTATGGTATTGAATGCTGAGCTGTAGTCGATGAACAGCATTCTCACATAGTTCCCCTGCCTCTTGTCCAGGTGTGATGCTGCTGTGTGCAGCACATGTGTTATGGCATCCTCCGTGGATCTGTTAGGGCGGTATGCAAATTGCAGGGGGTCCAGGTTGATGGGGAGGGAGGAACAGATGTAATAATAATAATAATAATTTAGGACCTGCTCCGAGGTCACCATTTGGCACACATGCGAACCATGCATACAATGCGTATCTGCGATTAACCCATCCCGTCGTCCTTCCCCCCCAAGGGCAGCCGGGAGCAGACAGGCGCCACGTGAGCCGCGCCAGGGGACCAATCCAAGTGCTCCTGTCCGTCTTCGTCAAGGACGCCACAGCGTTAGCGATCTTGTTGTTGTGCATGTTTTTCCATTGGGTTTATCTTATCGGGGGGGGAAACCCTTGCGAGCACGGGGAGAACATGCAAACTCCACACAGAAAGGCCTGGGAGATACCCCACCTGGGTAACTGGCATCATGGAAACCTGGTCCCCAAGCGGGATTCGAACCCTGGACCTTCTTGCTGTGAGGTGACAGTGTTAACCACTACACCACCGTGCCGCCGTGTATCCCTTCACTAGCTTCTCAAAGCACTTCATGGCTATGGAGGTGAGGGCTACAGGGCGGTAGTCGTTGAGGCAAGCGGGCATAGATTTTTTGGGTACAGGGATGATGGTGGACTTCTTCAGACAGGTGGGGATGACAGCCTGTTCTAAGGACAGGTTAAAGATGTCAGTGAATACCGGGGCCAGTTGGTCGGCACAGACTTTTAGGACGCGGCCGGGGATGCCGTCCGGTCCTGCTGCCTTCCTGATATTCACTTTTTTAAAGGTCCGCCTCACCTCATGATCTGTTACCCTGAACACTGAGTCTCCATCAGCAGACCCCCCCCCCCCCCCATTGCCGTGGCTTGTAGGCTGGTGTTGTTATTCACAGCCTCAAACCTCGCATAGAAGGTATTGAGATCATTTGCTAAGGAGATGTCACTGTTCAGTTTGAGGGAGGTGCCTTTGTAATCTGTCATTGTTCTGAGGCCCTGTCACATACCTCTAGAGTCAGCCTGTTCAAACTGAAGTTCAACTTTATCCCTGTAACGCCGTTTTGCCTCTATTACTGCTCTCCTGACATTGTATCTTGCCGTCTTGTGTTCTTCCATGTTGCCTGTCACCAGCCCGGTGTTGTAGGCTGAGGTGTGCACTTTCAGAGCCTCACGGACGGATTTATCTACCCAGGGCTTTTGATTTGGGTAGATTCTAATTGTGGTAGAGGGAATTGTTTCTTCTACCAGAGTACAGACAAAGTCAAGCACCGTTTCAGTGTATTCGTTAATATTGGCTGTGTTATCACAGAATACACTCCAGTCTGTGCATTCCAGTGCAGCTTGGAATGTCTCCTCTGACGTCACAGTCCAACGCTTAACCTCTTGCGATACTACCGGCGTTCGCTTGAGACTCTGTTTATACTTTGGCAAAAGAAAGATGGCGGCGTGGTCCGATTTACCGAATGGACTAAGAGCCTGTGACTTGTACCCATTCTTAAATTGCGAGTATACATGGTCTAATATGTTCTCGCCTCTGGTGGGACAGGTCACATACTGATAGAAATTCGGCAACACCTTTTTAAGACGCGCGCTGTTGTCCCGGGTCCCCTCGGCCGCTCCCGCAGACTCGGAGTGTATCTGGACTGGCCCGCTGGCATCCTGTCATTCTACCAGGTCTCCGCTGATGACACAATGACTCACCTTCACACATCCAACGCCACGTTCACTGAACCCCTCTACCCGTGGTTTTACATTGTTGAGGAGGTGACCTTGTGCAGAATATACCAGATTAATGACGTGAGTATTTCTTTTGGTAGCTTCCTGACCTGCATACACTGTATCATTGTCAAATTAAGTTTTGATAGCGTGGATTAATTACCATGAAAAAATGCTAGCATTACTGAGAAAGTTGCCATCGTTATTAATATAGTACGGTACTTTGATTTAAATGTCTCAAGCTATAATCTTCTGTGCAATAATATAAATTTCCTTAGGTGTTTTTTTTTTTTAAATATATATATATTTTTTTAATTATAAACCTTTGGAAATTTTACCCGGAGACAACCGAATGAAACCAATAGATAAGAGGTTGCTGTTACAATGTCATAAAGATAATAAACCCCACGTTATCAAAATAGATTTGACTGTGACGTATGGGAATTCTACTTTGGTCAAACTTTAGCACAGTATTTATGTTGGTATCTGCACTGCATCCCTATAAATAACGATATTATTATTTTACATTTATTTTAATTTAAATTAAAAATATATATTTTAAGACTTCTAAAGAATGTCATGTTTTTAGACATAATATCTATATTATTCAAATGGGAGCTAAATATATTATACTTTATTATTATATTACATTATATTATAATATATAAAGAGGATTTCACCCATCTAATGAACACACTAGACTAGACTATAGACAAATATCAAGATGTATCCATCAGTGGACCAATTGCATGCTTTCACAGAGAACAAGAAGCCTTCCGTCGACTCCTTCAGACATTAAGCACCCCCCACAGCCCAAATGGAATGAAAAAAATAAATAAAAAATTATATATATATTTAAAAAAATATATATATTCATAGTCGACTATGTATGACATCATACTGTGACATCTCAACGGAACATGTTTGAGTTCATTTGAATAATATAAATAATATGTATGATATAATATTAAGGCTGTCCCTGACTAAGGATTTGTATAGTCGACTTGAATTCGCCAAAATTAGCCGATAGTCAATACAAATATTTTTTTTATAAAATAAAAGAATTAAAATACTTTTTTTTCAATTATTTTTCATAGTCGACTAATAGTCATTTGTTGACCATAAAAAAAATAGGAAATTTTTTTTTTTATTTTTATTTTTTGACTGACTATCGGCTAATTTTTACAAATCCTTAGTCGGGGACAGCCCTAATATTATATCATACATATTATTTATATTATTCAAATGAACTCAAACATGTTCCATTGTGATGTTACAGTATGATGTCATCATAATCAAACATTATAGAACATTTGTGATGTCACAGTATGATGTCATAATCAAACATTCTAGAACATTTGTGATGTCACAGTATGATGTCATAATCAAACATTCTAGAACATGTGTGATGTCACAGTATGATGTCATAATCAAACATTCTAGAACATTTGTGTATCTGTTCAACAATTCTCTCAGAATATCTCAGATCGCAGAAGACAAGTGAAGATATCACTTGTTGTGTCCGCTACTTGTCTGTAAGCTTGAATATATTCTGTAGATACCATTTTAAAATCACCACATGGAAAAGGAAACGGGCCCCATGTCCGGTATGGTTCATGTCCTTAATGAACTGTGTCTGGAGGGAAGGTTCTGTGATGTGGTTATTAAAGTCAACAGCACTGAGTTTAACGCCCACAAGGCCCTCCTGTGTGGCTGCAGTGACTATTTCAGGTAAGTTTAGCTTGGTTCAGGTTAGCTTGGTTAGTAAAAAGATACTATACTGTAATTAATTATTATCTTTATTTTATTGTCTTATTTGTCTTTATTTCTAATATCTTTACTTAAATATGTTATTATCATTGTTATCATTGTTTTATGTATTTTTTTAAATAATGTTATTTGTTCTTTTTTAATGTCTTATTTTAGTGTTATTAAATTTTTTCTTATTGTTTACTATCAAATTTTGCTATTTTATTGCCTATTTTATTATTTATTTGCCTTTTTTAACCATTTCTCTGCCGATAATGTTCGGTGGCCGAATATTTGGTGCATCCCTATAAATAAAGTTGTTATTATTTTACATTTATTTAAATTTTAATAAAAAAAATATATTTTAAGACTTCTAAAGAATGTCATGTTTTTAGACATAATATCTATATTATTCAAATGGGAGCTAAATATATTATACTTTATTATTATATTACATTATATTATAATATATAACATTACTATGTACTATGAAAATATACTATACTTCTACTGTGAAAATACCTTATGCTTCTGTGAAAATACCCTATACTGTATTTCTACTGTAAACAGAGACTATACTGTACTTCTATTGTAAAAATATACTATACTTCTACTGTGCTAAGGGCCCGTGTCGACCGGGGACGTTTTATGAGTTGTTAGCTCCTTTCTGTCATTCATTTCTATGCTACAGACGCGACAGTCGCGCTCCTTTTCCCTGCGCCGCGCCTCGCGTTTTAGCGTTCTCTGCGGCTGGCGTTTTTGGGCGGAGCGCTCCCAGCGCATAAAGTTGAAATTAGTTCAACTTTTGGAGAGGAGCGCTGCTCATCAAGGTAACTTTTTTCGACCGACCAATCAACATCGAGCAAGTGGCAGCCGCGGCAGTCACGAGACTCAGGAAAACGCTCTGAGCTTTTTTTTTTTGCTTTTCAAAGCGGTCCATCTTGAAAAAAAACGTCCCCGGTGGACACAAAGCCTAAGACCCTATACTTCTACAGTGAAAATACATTAGTACACAGGACAGAATGTTGCTTACTGTTTACTCATCAGATATCTCTATACTCTGCATCCCACAGAACCCTCTTCACTCGCTGGAGCGACTCAGAGAAACCAGTCTACACTATCCCTGGGGTGTCCGCGGCTATGATGCATCTCATCATAGAGTACGCCTACACACGCTTTGTGTCGGTGACAGCAGAGAATGTGGAAGAGCTTCTGGTGGCTGCAGACCAGCTTCTCGTCACTGGCATAAAAGGAGCATGCTGTGACTTCCTAGAGGGCCAGCTGTCTCTGGAAAACTGTCTCGGCATCTGGAGGTTTGCTGACATCTACTACTGCCCTGACCTGAGGCACAAGGCCCATCTCTTCACCGTGTGCCACTTTGAGGAGATGCTGCACGTCTCAGAGGAGTTTGTGGAGCTGCCCCTGAAGCAACTGATGGACATCATCGAGAGGGATGACCTGAACGTGAAGTACGAGGAGACGGTGTTCGAGGCCGTCCTCCGTTGGATCGACCACTCCCGTGAGGAGCGTAAAACACACATCCATTTGCTGCTGCCCAAGGTAACTAATTGTATTACTGTGCATTACATTAAAACAACACTAGGTCCCTAGTACAGTGGTTCTCAAACATTTGGGTCCAAACTGTTCCCTAGCAACAGAATTCCAGTGAAACCGTCTACAAAAAGATGGCGCTGCTAAGACCTGCTGCCTCTCTGTGCGCTCCGTCGTGACTGTGCTTACTTTTGTTAATATTTATAGTTTTAAGAGTTTTGTTTGTACCAACTGTAGGTGCATTTAATGTGTATGACTGTCAGTCACTCATAGACATTGGATTACGGGAAACTTACCAACTGGATTGCTCTCTCGATCAGCTCTCCGAACAATGGCCTGCTGAGATCTTGAGAACATCAGGACCATACCTCGACCCACGCAACAACAAAGGATCCAGGCGACGAGGAAGGAGAGCCTGTGTCCGAAACAGACTCCGAGCCAGGCGGCACAGAATGTCACTGCCCAGTATATTGCTAGCCAATGTACAATCAATAGACAATAAACTGGACGACATCAGAGCAAGGATTCAATTCCAAAGAGACGTTAGAGACTGTAACGCTCTCTGCTTCATCGAGACGTTGTTGACGCCGGACGTCCCAGACCACGCTATCCAACCGGCCGATCACTTCTTCATTCACTGCAAGGATAGAACAGCAGAATCCGGAAAACACTGTGGAGGTGGAATAGCCTTCATGTTGAACAACAATTGGAGCGATCCAGGCAACGTGAAGGAGCTTTCGAACCACTGCTCCCCCAATCTGGAGTATATATCCATCAAGTGACGGCCTTTCTTTCTCCCGAGAGAGTTAACGTTGATCATCTTGATCGGAGAGTATATTCCACGACAAGCAAACACAGGTGATGCGCTGTCCAAACTCCATGACGAGGTAAATAGAATCCAAGCAGCGAATGTTGACGCTGCTATTGTGGTTGTGGCCAGACTTCTACCAGCATGTGACTTGTAACACCAGAGGCGGTAATATTTTAGACCATTGTTACTCACAATTTAAATGGGAACTATTTTACTAATTCTTTCACTATTTGGGCACTTTTACACAATTCCTGTGAGTCTATGGAACACCTCTGTAATATATATATTTTTTTAATTCATTGTTTTGTATTTCTAATCAAGTCCTCAAAAACAGCATTTTTCTACCTCAAGATCTCGAGCCGTTTTGAGCTGATGTGGCAAGAGTGCAGGTGCCACTGTGTGCAGCTCATCTTCTATCTCAACATTAACATGCAGCGGTGTCTTTATGACATCACATATAGGGCACATTTTCAAATGACTCAGTTCAGTGAGGGTGAATATTGTGAGAGGAGAATTGGAAGAATGCACCAATATGAGAATTTTGAGACATAGATCATATTAATATAAGTTCACATAGCTAGGAAACAATGCTAAACACTCAAAAAGGCCATTTATAAGATAGTTCCCCTTTAAGTGTGGTTACAAATCTCATTCTGCCAGTGGTTTCGGCAAATCTGATCATAACGCTATCTTCCTCCTCCCAAAATATAAACAAAGTCTTAAATGCGCGCGAGAGGTGCAGAAATTGACTGTGGGATCAGAGGAAACGCTACAGGCTGCACTAGAATGTACAGACTGGGGTGTGTTCCGAGATAACACAGATAACATTAATGACTACACGGAGACAGTGCTGGACTTTGTATGTACTTTGGTGGAAGAAACAATCCCCACTACCACAATTAGAGTTTACCCAAACCAAAAGCCCTGGGTAGACAAATCCGTCCGTGAGGCTCTGAAAGCGCGCACCTCATCCTACAATGCCGGGCTTGTGGCAGGCAACATGAATGACCACAAGGTGGCAACATGCAACATGAGAAGGGCAGTGAAAGAAGCAAAGAGGCGCTACAGGGATAAAATTTAACTCCAATATGAACAGGCTGACTCTAGAGCTATGTTACAAAGACACCTCCCTCAAGCTGAACAGTGACATCTCCCTAGCAAATTATCTCAATACCTTCTATGCGAGGTTTGAGGCTGGGAATAACAGCACCAGCCTACAATCCACTGCAATGGAGGGGGGGGGGGACACTGCTGATGGAGACTCAGTGTTCAGGTTAACAGAACATGAGGTGAGGAGGACCTTCAAGAAAGTGAATATCAGGAAGGCAGCAGGACCGGACGGTATCCCCGGCCGTGTCCTAAAAGTCTGTGCCGACCAACTGGCCCCGGTATTCATTGACATATTTAACCTGTCCTTGGAACAGGCTGTCATCCCCACCTGTCTGAAGTAGTCCACTATTATCCCTGTACCCAAAAAATCCAAGCCTGCTTGCCTCAACGACTACCGCCCTGTAGCTCTCACCTCCATAGCCAAGTGCTTTGAGAAGCTAGTGAAGGGCTACATGTGCTCCTCCCTCCCCATCAACCTGGACCCCCTACAATTTGCATACTGCCCCAACAGGTCCATGGAGGACGCCCTAGCCCATGTGCTGCACACAGCAGGATCACACCTGGACAAGAGGCAGGGGAACTATGTGAGAATGCTGATCATCGACTACAGCTCAGCATTCAATACCATAGTCCCCTCCAAACTCATAGCCAAGCTCAGGGACCTGGGCTTGAACTATGACCTCTGCCAGTGTGTCTTGGACTTCCTGACGGGCATACCCGAGGTGGTGAGAGCAGGCAACTGCACCTCCTCATCCATCACTCTCAACATAGGGGCCCCCGAGGGCTGTGTTATGAGTCCCCTCCTTTACTCCCTGTACACACATGATTGTGTGGCACAGAGGAACAACAACACAATCATCAAATTTGCTGACGACACAGTAGTGGTGGGCCTGATCTCTGCAAACAACGAGAGGGTCTACCTGGAGGAGGTCAAGGTTCTAGCTGGATGGTGTCAAGAGAACAGCCTCTCCCTGAACGTCAGCAAAACAAGGGAGATGATTGTGGACTTTAGGAGGTCGGGGGTCAGGGACTACAGCCCCCTCAGCATCGACGGGGCACCGGTTGAGAGAGTGAACAGTTTTAAGTACCTCGGAGTCCACATATCCGAGGACTTGACATGGACCTCACACATTGACAGTGTTGTGAAGAAGGCGCGGCAACACCTCTACTTCCTCAGACGCCTAAGGAAGTTCCAAGTCAGTCAGAAGATCCTTAATAACTTCTACTCATGCACAATAGAGAGCATACTGACTGGCAATATCACCTCCTAGTTTGGGAATAGCACCGCACAAGACCGTAGCAGACTACAGAGAGTGGCCCGCTTAGCCGAACGCACAATTAGAGGGGGGTTTCCCACTCTCCAGGGCATTTACAACAAGCGGTGCATGGGCAAGGCTAAGAGAATTATCAAAGACTCGAGCCACCCAAACAACTGCCTCTTTGAACTGCTGCGGTCAGGCAAGCGATACAGGAGTCTCATGGCAAGCACAGAAAGACTCAGAAGAAGCTTCTATCCCCAGGCCATCAGGATGCTCAACGAACAATAACACTATGTAACAACCATCAAATACACTCACAGCACACACATCCACACGCACACACTCACTTTAAACATACAACTCACTGCAGCACCCACTTTAACCACTTTAGTACACCTAAGCACACTTTATATTTGTCGGTAAAGAATTTGCACTACAACCCATACCTCATTACACCTTACTGTAAATTATATTGTACCTAAATTGTACCTCATCCCACTTCTGCTTTGCACTGTATAGTATATTGTATGGTAACTCAGTTACTTCTACTCTACATAGAGCATTGTATATATGTATATACTGAACATTTTTGTCTACGTACTTTACTTCTATTTTATACTTGCTATACTTACTTTATTATCTATTTTTGCCTAGCACTGTCTCTGGAGCTAAACAGAAAGAAGCATTTTGTATAAAAGTATTCTGTACTTCTGTATGACAACTAATAAAGAAACTTGAACTTGAACTTGAACTACGACCGCTGTCTAAGTTGTACCCGCTGTCTGCTTGTCTCTTCCCAGGTTCGCATGGGCTTGATGAGGCGTGACTACGTCCTGAACAACGTCCAGAACAACCCTGTGGTGACGGACAGCCACGACTGCAGGCCCCTCATCCTCAGCGTCCTGAACCCCCCTGGCTCTGACAGGTTTCCAAACCCCCTGACCTGCCCACGCCTGCCCCACGAGGTCCTATTGGCCATCGGAGGCTGCAGTCCTCTGAGGCTTACAATAATGGAGCCTGGCATGGAGGCTTACGATATCAGAGCCGGTGAATGGATGGATGTGAGTGTTGAGCTGGAGACCCCCCGGGCCGCCCACGGCAGCGCTTTTCTCCACGGTCTGGTCTACTGCGTCGGCGGCCGGGACGGCCTAGAGCGTCTTAGCAGTGTGAGCAGGTTCGACCCCGTCACTCGCAGCTGGCTGCAGGCGGCTCCCATGCACTCACGCCGCAGTCACCTCAGCGTGGTCGTGTTGGATGGCTGTATCTACGTCATGGGAGGGTTCGACGGAGACGTGCATCTGAACACCGCCGAGCGCTACAAGCCTGAAACCAACCAGTGGACACTGATCTCACCCATGCTGAAGCACAGGAGCGGCGCAGGGGCAGCAGCCCTCCAGGGCAAGGTGGGTGGAACTGAGGGACACAGGGTGGTAGATGAACACAAGGAACGTTAGATCAGAAATCATAAATGTCTTTATTGCCAAGTAAGCTTGCACATACAAAACATTTGTCTGGGTCCTTTGGTGCATCAACATTAACAGACAATAAAAGTAGAATGAAATAAATTGGAATATAAACTAAATTAGAATATTCTTTCTTATTACAGGTTTACAACTGTGGTGGCTTCAACGGGGTGGAGCGTCTGCTCACAGCTGAGTGCTACAGCCCAGACACCGACCAGTGGACTCTGATCGCCCCCATGAGCAGCAGGCGTAGCGGAGTGGGAGTCGCTGCGTACGGAGGACAAGTCTATGTGGTAGGTGCACACAGAGACAAATGCTTTATACTCGATATTTTTATAGATATGTATCATTTGACTTGCAATGCTGCTGTGATGCTGTCATTTCCCTAAGTGGATTAATACAGTGTCTGCCTGCCTGCCTTAACCACATACTAAAACATTCCTCTCATGTGTCCTGTCCTCAGGTGGGAGGGTGTGACCGTGATAACTACCTGCGTAGCGCGGAGGCCTACAGCCCCTTGACTGACTCCTGGCGCGCCCTGCCCAACATGCTCACGACCCGCAGCCACTTTGGCATCGGGGTGTTGGACGACCTGCTCTTCGTGGTCGGAGGCTACAATCGCTTCTTCAGCACCATCTCCAACGTGGAGCGCTATGACCAGAGCAGCGACAGGTGGACTGTAGTCGAGGACATGAAGATCCAGCGCAGAGGCCTAAGCTGCTGCATAATGCATGGCCTGCCTAACATGAGCCAGTATGCCGCTCCCCGTGGCGCCCTGCAGTGACCCCTGGAGGAGGAGGGGGAGGAGGAGGAGGAGGAGGCAGTGGGGGGATCCATCTAAGAACCTTAAACATTTATTAGACCAAAATAAATCCTAAGAAATGAATAAATTACTATCAGCCAAAGGTTGTGCATTTCTTTCTTCTAGTAATTAAGACAATATCTGTTTTTAGTTTGTGTAATGTAATGTAATATCTGTTTTTAGTTTGTGTAATGCACATAATATGGGAACTTTTATCCATATGGTTGAGCCTGTTAGGAATTGCACCCCAACCCAAGCAGATTGCAGATCACTCTCTCTATATGGAGGTAAAATAGAAAATATGGTAAAAATAATTGGCAAGGTCTATAGTGAGAGGGCTATAGTGAGGAGTCTATAGTGAGGGGTCTATAGTGAGAGGTCTATAGTGAGGGGTATATAGCAGCACAAATATATTATATTTTTAAAACATCCCCCAATGTGTGTGTCAGTAGTGGCTGGTGAGTTAAAAAATTGGGGAGGACGGGAGAGATAAAAAAAATTTAATAAAGAAGTACAGACACAGTGTGGTTATGAAGACGGCAGACAGACACTACAGTTAAAGACAACAGGCACTAGTAGTAAATACCTTGGAGTAACTCTTGACACACAACTCACTTGCTTGATTTAACCCTTTGATGCATACAGTCAAGCCAATATGGTGATTATAATAGTCCCTGCAACATATGTTTGCATTAAACCATGAAGATGCTTTAAAAAATGATTCAATGAAAAGTTTCAAAAAATTTACTAAGAGTAGTTACTGACACTAATCATTTTTATTTTTATTAAAAATAAAATAATCTACTGTAAGACAATTTATATAAAAACTCTTGGGTGCCTAAGACTTTTGCATAGTACTGTGTTTTCTATCCACTTTAGCCAAACACACACATATATACACACTACTGTGATACAAAAATAATCACACACAAAGGGATAATGGCTTATAGCAGACTTTATAATATTTCAGATAATGAAATTTTATGTTTATCATCAACTATCCAGTTAGTATTTATATTGTAATGTTTGGCCACTTTAAATCATTGAACGTTCAAGGGTACTACGACTATGCTTGCACCTCATGGTACCAAAGCACCTCAAAGTAGCTAAAAACAAAATTACAAACATCTCAAAACAAACTGGTCAGACTACTGCTTGACCTTACTCCTAGAACCCACCTCCCCCTGCCCACTTTGACAACCTAGGATGGCTTAAAGTAGATGACAGAGTACAGCAACTTGCAATGGGCCTGGTCTACAAGATACACTACACGACTAAGGTACCCATGTACATGTCAAAATACTTCCCAAAGGTCAGTGAATACCACGATCACAACCAGAGGGAGCTCTACAAATCATGTTTTTTTTATTAGTCATCAAAGGTACAGTTGAATACAGTACACATTGAATGGCACATTTTATATTTTCAGGGTTCCCACAGACATTGCAAAATTAAATTCAAGGACTTTCTCAAAAAATTAAATAAAAAAATAAAAGGATACAGTTCACTTTTAAGTGCTGTTTTCTATAGCAACAATTTATTATAATAATTAATAAAGAGAAAAAATACACATTTAATCGGATCCAATATTTATGGCTCAAAGCCAATCTCAGACAATTAATAATACCTTGTGTCAAAAACAAGCACTAAGCATTTCAAGGACCTTGTACGAACCCTCCCCCCTCCCTCCCATTTTCCCTCCCCTGTCCTGCCCAATCCTACAAATACACAACAGAGAACATAGAACATACAAACACATATCTCTCTCACTCATCCTTCCTTCTCATTGTCCTAGTGTCTTTAGCGTGGCTATGTAACCAATAAAAGGGCCCCATACTATTTAGAACTTTTCACTAGACCCCCTTAGGTTGTATTTAATTTTCTCCAGATTTAAAAAGAACATGAGATCTTTGAGCCATAGGGATGCTTTGGGGGCTGCTGGTGATTTCCACTCTAGCAAGATCCTTCTGCGTGCTAGTAGGGATGCAAAGGCAATTCTATCTATTGTTCTTCTCCTAACCCTTTGGTGATCCGGTCTTGGTAAGACTCCAAAGATGGCTATTTCTGCACTGGGAGTTAGCTCCATGTCGAAGGCCTCGGCGAGGTGTTTGAAAATAGCTGTCCAGAAGCTGTGTAGGCGGGGACAACACCAAAACATGTGCGTCATATTTGCTGGGGACATGTGACATCTATTACAAGAGTCTGTAATATTGGGATATATTTTGGCGAGTTTAGAGTTTGTGAAGTAGATGCGATGGACCACCTTAAATTGCATCAGATTGAGCCTGGAAGAGGATGTACTATCATTTACTCTGGCCAATACTCCATTCCAAATATTCTCATCTATAGCATCGCCCCATTCCTTTTCCCAGTCCTCTTTGATTTGATCAAGAAATGTTTCTGTGTTACGGGAGATCAGTGTGTAAATCCTTGATATAAGACCTTTTTGATTTGTGGGGATGTCCAGAATTGTGTCAATTACTGAGTTGGAGATATTAGGGAAGGAGGTATTATGTTGTTTAACCCAGTTTCAAACTTGAAAGTATCGGAATAAATGAGATCTCGGGAGGCCAAATTTTTCACACAGATCGCTAAAACGATAGAAAACCTTATTGGTGTATAGGTCCCTCACTCTAACTAGGCCTGACCTTTGCCAGGTCAAAAAGGCTGCATCAGTGTGGGGAGGGATAAAGAGGTGGTTGTTGCAAATGGGGCTGTGGTTGGAGAACCCAAGGAGTCCAGACGCACGCCTGAATTGAAGCCATATTTTCAAAGTCGATACAACAATTGGGTTTCTTGAAAATTTGGTCTGCCGGATTGGCAATTCAGATGAGAGCAGAGCCAATAGTGAGGTAGACTGACAGGATCCTGCTTCAGATTCACACCAACTCAATATCTTAAAGAGGAATTGCTTTTCAGGGATCTGTAAGGCTAGATTATTCACTGGGAAGCATTCACTCTTTGAAAAGTTAAGTTTGTAACCTGAAAAGGTTCCAAATCTATTCAGGAGTCCGATAGTCTGGGGGATGGTAGACAGTGGATCAGAAATTAATAATAATAAGTCATCTGCATACAAGGAGAGTATAATTTGATATGTTGTGTATGTCATAAATGTCACTATGAATTGAAAATGGGTGACCCTGATGTAAACAAGACAAACGTATTTCTCTGGTCTGCATCCCCTTAACAATTGTGTGTATTGAGCCGTACTGTATTGTACCCATGCTGCAATCTGTTAAATAAATTTTTCATTCATTCATGCATTCAGAGAGAGAGAGAGAGAGAGAGAGAGAGAGAGAGAGAGAGAGAGAGAGACCGTAGTGCCGTAGCCCATAGTTGACCACACCAGGATTTTGTCAACACAGTTGGAACCTGGAAGCAATATAAAGAAACAAATTGCCAGTAAATGTGAAGTTATCAACCTCTGCTGTCAAGCCTCATCAATATACCCCCCCCCCCCCTTTCCTCACTAATGGAACTGGTATCGCGGAATCACATTAGTTAGTTAGATAGTTTAGCGCTAGCTGAGTGGCTAACAGCGGCTAACGTTAGCTGAGTGGCTAACAGCAGCTAACGTTAGCTGAGTGGCTAACAGCGGCTAACGTTAGCCAGTTGGTAAATTCAATTCGATTGCATGTCATTGAAGGTCCGCACTAGTCTGTGTCTAGGGTGACCAGACATCACGCATTGCGCGTGATTGCACAGCATTTCTGTCACTTTTCACGCGTCATGCAAATTGAGACCATGTCCCGCATGATTCGTTGTCATCCGCGCTAACGCCCCCCCCCCCCCCCAGCCAATGTGAAGAACCTCTATGCGTCGCGGTAACGTTACTAGTATCTGACCGCGAGTGACACCGCATCCTGGACATCCAGGCGACATGACAACTTCGCTGTTGCGCGCGGAGGATCCGTTCGAGCCTGGCGCAAGGAACCCAGGCAAGGGATACACGCGCGCTACGGATCAGATCAGTTACACACGCTGCTGTTACAGTATCTCCGCTGCTCAGCACGAGAGAATAGCGCTTGGTCCAAGTTTGAAAAGGGGAAAGCAATCCCAAAGGGTTTAGATTGAAAACTAATGATATCAATAAATAAGATGCGAGTAGCCGTTCATGTAACCGGTAACCCCCCCCCCGCACAAATCAGTGCAGGTGGAAGATAATTGTATTCTGTACTTTATTATTGTGCCATTACTGTTCCTGCTCTCATCACTGCAGTGCCAGTGTGAATCCCTGGACGTGTGAGTTGTTTTGGTGAGTTACTTTTGTTAGTCAAAAGTTAAAGTCAGCTTTATTGTCACCTCTCGTAATGTGCAAGACATACAGATAAATTAAATTGCATTTCCCCCTTCCCACGGTGTATATAAAGAACAAGATCTAATATAAACATAACGTAACATATAGTACACTATAAACATAAAGTAACATAGTACACTATAAAGTAACATATGGACAGTATACAGGACTATATACAATGTAGACAGTAGCTAAAAAAAAGTGAATGTATGAGTGAATGTAAATAGAGGTAAACGAGAACTTAGTGCAACACTTTTAGCAGCAGTAGTACATAGTAAGTATGAATAATAAATAATGGCAGTAAAATACAATAATACAATAATGGCAGTAAAGTGGCAGTGAGATGATGGATATGGCAGTAAACTAATACGATGTACACTAAATAAATAAACGAATTAATGGCAGTAAAGTAAAGTGGCAGTGTGTGTCTGTGTGTGTGACACACACACAGACACTTTACTTTGTGTGTCAGAGGGGGTTAGTCCAGAATCTGTGGGGGGCAGAGTAAGAGAGAGGGGGGAGAGCTGTGTGTGTGTGTGTGTGTGCGCGCGCGCGTGCGTGTGTGATAAGACTGCGGGTCCAGACCTATAATCATAAGTGATAGTAAGTCTATAGTGGTAATTTTATTTATTTTGAGTACTTAACACCCATTAGAGACAAAAGGGGAAAAAAAGAAAATATGAATAAGGGCAAAACATATTAGGCTTGTGGTCATTTTAATGAGGACAGTGGTGGATGAGCCTTGAAGGAGGCGACAGGGACAGTCCACCAAAAAAAGGGGAGGGGGCTGCACTGGGGGGGGGGGGGGGTCCCACATTGTCCCTCACAAACATACCATTTGTCCCACATTTGGTTTATTGGGATCTGGTCACCCTATCTGTGTCTAAGGAAATGAGAGGAAAGTGCTGCACTATAGCAAGTCAGTCCGTGTTGATAGTTTATTTTTAGCCTAGCCGCGGTGGCTAACTGACGTTACAACATATATACTCGATGTTCACAATATAGTAATTTACTACATCTCATGTAGAACAAGCCACGATACATCGAGTATACTCAATATATCACCCAGCCCTAAATACAATACACAAATATACAAAATAATGCTCAAAATACGCACACTTCCTACCTTATTTGTACATGAAGTCCATCCTCCGATCATTCTTTGTGAATTCTGCGATGACTTTGTCAGATGTCTTCATTCTAATCTGTGCCAGTCAAACGCGGCTGTCAGACAACAAGTTTGGGAGTTGGACGTTCGCTTGCAATAATAATCCTTTTCTCTTCAAAAGTCATAATTGCATGCTTGAGCAGCGCTGTCCACTTTGTTGATCTGTTGGAGTCTGGTCTCCTCCGTAAACTGGATGCTTGCAGAGGGGAATCCCTGCGTCACGGCACTCGCATAATGCCCATATATGGATCTTCTCTTGACTTGATTGGTGTAAAAGCTGTCAATCAAAACGAAGCCGGGCCTCCCGGGTGTGCAATTAGAATAGCCTCTAATCCAATCAAAATAGCTATTTGGCGCGAATTCACTATCACTTACGTCGGATAGTGAAGCCGGGCCACAATGCCGGCCTCACTATATTGAATGAGCTCTCTGCCACTTGGGAAACAAATTTAAGGGATCAGAATAACCGATATGTGAAGAAAAAAATTCACAGAGAACAATATAGATTTCCAATGAAAATAAATATAAAAAAAAAATGTTGTACTATGTGTATTATGTGTATTATGTGTCGACTGTCCAAACAAACTGTAGTCACTGAGAGACTAAATCAGGGAAATAATGATACCTGCCAGATGCGCCGCTTGTCATAAAATCACTGCTCCAGGATACTGCTTTTGGTTAGTTTATTAAAGTTAAATCAGTTCATATACTACAAAACTAAAGTGAATCACAGCTTGGTTT
Source organism: Notolepis coatsorum (assembly GCF_963971535.1). NCBI lineage: Eukaryota > Metazoa > Chordata > Actinopteri > Aulopiformes > Paralepididae > Notolepis > Notolepis coatsorum. The sequence goes on from NC_140175.1 coordinate 37,102,711, forward strand.
ATCATAGTGTAGCGTGCGGTCAGCAAAGTGTCACTTCCCCGTTCACCCCCTCATCATTACCATACCGGCCCCTAATTATTACATAATCTCATTTCACAGTAATAATTACCAACACTTCAATTAATATAAAACACCAATTTTTTTTTTTTTTTTTTTTATTATCTTTTTATTGATTTTCACCATGGTCCATACAAACAATATCTTGATTTCGCCTTCTGCTGTACAAATTGCATCAATTGTTAATAATTATTACTTAACTTAAAAGTTGCAGTGCAGAAGTATCATTACGTGCGTGAGGACCCATACAGTCAATAACATCCTATACTTCTTTTTTTTTCTAGACAAGCAAAAACAATAACAAAAAATAATAAATAACAAAACAAAACAAAATTATATGTTATGGTACCTCTCCAATACATCTGCATTTACCATAAAGTAAACAAATAACCAAATAATATGTTGGGGTGCATCTTCCTGATACTCTCCTCCATTTACACAAGTTTCACTTAACAATTATCCCGAATGATCATTTCTTTACACTTTAAACAAATGAAGGTCGTAACGGTGTAATGTACATTATCCATCTTTCCCATTTCTTCCTAAACTTATCCTGTTGCAACCTAAAAGAAAAAGTTATTCTTTCCATCTTAAAAATATCATAAATAATATCAATCCAATCATCCACTGTAGGAATTTCTGTTCTTAACCTTTCTAGTGATGGCTTTCCTGCTGGCCGCACTTAATATCTGAAATATATATCTATCCCCATTTTCTAATGGCCTGGCGCCGAAGTATAGACTTTCCAATTTAAATGGGATGTCCCCCTGGAATACTTTTTCAAAGATTGTATGGACCTCCCTCCAGAAAGGCATCAGCAAGGGACATGACCAGAATATGTGGTAATGATTTGCCTCTGAGAGGCCACACTGTCTCCAGCAGTTGGAAGATTTGGTATGATGACTCCCTTGAGCTGGAGTACTAAAGAACCTAATCAGGGATTTCCAACAAAATTCTTTCCATACTGGTGAACTTGATGTTTTCCATTGTATTTCACATAAATCCTCCCATTCCTCTTCTGTTATATTTAGGTTTCCCTCCCTTTCCCACTTCTGTTTTACATACAATGAATTACCTTTCGTCTGTTGTAATCCCTTAAAGAGTCTTGAGATGGTTTTTTGGTTCGAGTTCGAGACATAAGCCCCTCTGAAGACTTTTAATAAAATATTTTCAGAAAGTGTTTGTTTACTTTGCTTCAGTAGTTGCTCAATATGGTGCCGAACCTGAAGATATCTGTAAAAATCTTCATTTTTCAAACCATGCTGCAACTTCAGATCTTGAAAGCTCTTCATTGACCCCTGATGTAAAAAGGTACAATATGCTGTTAGGCCTAGAGTCTCCCACCATTTAAACCGTACGTCCATTCTTTTGGGTACGAACTCTGGGTCATACGCACACCATCTCAAAACTTTTATGGCTTCTTTTGAATTTTTTGGGGCTGTTACCTTACTCCACAACTTAAGTGGTAAACTAATCCATGGATTTCCCCTCTCCCTTAAATCATTCATCAAAGCCTTATCCCCAATTGCAGCTTGAATTGGATACTCTGCTGTTACCGCCATCTCAATCTCCTTCCACCTGGCAAAATATTCTGGATTACACCAACACGTCATTGGTCTTAACCCTTGTGCTGTCCTAGTCGCTTTTTCTACTTTTTTTAAATATTTTGAGTGTGTGTGTGAGCACAGCGGTGTCTGTGTTTATTATTATTTCATGAAATTGGGTAAATATCTTAATTTTACATATATGTTCATTGTGTGAAAAGCTTAGAACATGAAACACTCTAGAAATAGTAGAGACAGATTTAGTGCCTTCTTCACCCCTAGTTACTATTTCTACTCTCATCCACTCCAACGTTAAAACGGCATTTTTAAGCATTTTTAAATCTGCTCTTATTCGTTCAATTCTCTATATATCTTGCCATGCTTTGAATATTCCACGAGACAAGGACCCTGCAATTGCTGGGGTGTGCTGTTACCAATGTAAAACTCATGGTGGCGTCATTGCTCCACAGATAACTTTGCCACAAGTCAGGGGAGGTGAGATAGACTGTGGCGGGCTGATAGTGATTGAAACTCGGCACACAGGTTTTGTGGTGGGGGGGGGGGGGCCGGCGAGTGGATTTTCAAGACAGAACCAGAGGCGACCGGACCGCGCAGTCTGCAGCGCGCCACACGCCGAAAAACAGGACCCCCGTAGGCGGCACGCGCCAACGAGGAAGTGTACTGCGCGGATCACCTCTGGTCCTTGTTTCACCAGCGAGCCGAGCCGAATATTCTGGCCGGGGCAGTACATCGAGCGCCCGGAGGATAATGCAGGTCAGTGGCATGGGCGGAGTTTATGGGGGTGCAGGGGGTGCATTGCACCCCCTGGTGGCCGGGGGTGAAATTGCTTTAAAAAAAAAAAAAAAAAATCAAGATTATTTTTATTTTAATAAAATTATAATAATTGTGAGAAACAAATCTGAATTCTATTATGTTTTGTTTTACAATACATTAATTTTATAGTAGTAATCATGTCACATTATAAGGCGAACCTTCTGTAGTGTGGCAGTGAAAGGGTTAACGAGCGGCCAAGCACCAAGCAGCAGCAGCAGAATGCCCCGCGAGATAGAACGCTTGTACTTAAGCCACTTATTCTGAGATGATAATTAATGTATCTGGATAACCAATGCACGGATTTTGTCGAGGCAGGTAGCGTTATTTCGGGAAAATTGATATCTATAGTCTGGTATATTTTTCGTCCACGAAAAATGGAGGCTGTAATAATTATTATTGCTCGAGAGTCTCTATGAATAATAATAATTAGAGCCTCCATTTTTCAAGTCAGTTAAAAATGATCCCCCGTAGTGCTGTGTGTGTGAGTGTGTGTGTGTGTGCTGCTGTACTACCTAAATAAAATAAAAAATTAGGGGTTAGGGCATTGTAAAAACGCTAAAATAATAAAATAAAGGTCAAAAAAATCGCGTGCGCGCGGCTATCGTTCGCCAATGACTCGCACCCCCTGGCGTCAAGTTCAAACTCCGCCTATGGTCAGTGGCCCACTTGGTAAAGTTTCACCTCAACGCCGTTTGTGGTCGAACTAATGAGCGAATCTTTAATATTTTTTTTGATTCATATTCAGAGGTAATTCGTCGAGATATTCCTAATTGGTATTTATCAAAAATAAATATTAGAAATATGGTCAAAAAACATTTCGAACCGCTGATCGCTTCGTAACGTTCGCCTCAACTGCGTTTGTGGTCGAACTAATGAGCGAATCTTTAATATTTTTTTTGATTCGTATTCAGAGGTAATTCGTCGAGATATTCCTAATTGGTATTTATCAAAAATAAATATTAGAAATATGGTCAAAAACAACATGTAGTCGTTTCTTTTGAACCGCAATTCGCAGTTGCCCACTTGGTAAAGTTTCGCCTCAACTGCGTTTGTGGTCGAACTAATGAGCGAATCTTTAATATTTTTTTTGATTCATATTCAGAGGTAATTCGTCGAGATATTCCTAATTGGTCTTTATCAAAAATAAATATTAGAAATATGGTCAAAACAAACATTCATCCGTCTTTTTCGATGAAAAACTCTGTTGTGGTGGGGGGGGGGGGGGGGGGTGACTCGGGAAGCGAGTGCATTTTCAAGACAGAACCTTCGCATCAACGCCGTTTGTGGTCGAACTAATGAGCGAATCTTTAATATTTTTTTTGATTCGTATTCAGGGGTAATTCGTCGAGATATTCCTAATTGGTATTTATCAAAAATAAATATTAGAAATATGGTCAAAAACAACATGTAGTCGTTTCTTTTGAACCGCAATTCGCAGTTGCCCACTTGGTAAAGTTTCGCCTCAACTGCGTTTGTGGTCGAACTAATGAGCGAATCTTTAATATTTCTTTTGATTCATATTCAGAGGTAATTCGTCGAGATATTCCTAATTGGTCTTTATCAAAAATAAATATTAGGAATATGGTCAAAACAAACAAGTATCCGTATTTTTCGATGAAAAGACATATTTTTTCAATAAAAACTGACGTGGTATCAAACAAACACTAATTTAAGTGGTTAAAATTCGAAAATATGTGTAATTTTTTACAGATATCTTGAGAATAGGCTATGAATGTTAAACATGGGTAAAAAAATGTTTTAAAAATAGTAAACAGTTAAAATTATATGGCTTTAAACATGATGTATCTTTTCCTCTCCCTAAGCCCAGTGAGCTCCCTCATCGTTAGGACAGCACAATTAATTGAGCTGCAATATAATAGTCCTTCAAACATGGAAGTGCAACCCCTCCCCTGCTCTTTGCTAGTTGTAGACTCTTGTATCTAATTCTAGGTCTCCGCCCTTGCCAGATGTACCTTGAAATAAGTTTATCCCATTCCTGAAATTTTTGGTCAGGTAGGTCTAGAGGGAGGGCCTGGAACAGATAAAGTAATCTCGGCAAAATATTCATTTTTACCGATTCAATTCGCGATCCAAAATTCAGAAGAGGTATTGCATCCCATCTCCTTATGTCTTCTTTAATCTTTTGATTCAGGGGGAGGAAGTTAATGGTGAACAAATTTGACAAATCTTTTGGTATATTTACTCCCAAATATCTCATGGATTCTGCTTCCCATTGTAATTTAAATTTTGTCTTTATATTTCTTGAAGGGCTATATTTAAAACTAAGAATTTGCGTTTTCGTTACATTCAATTTATACCCTGAGAATGACCCATATTGTTCTAAAAGCAAAAATAACTGTTTAAGTGAATGTTCTGGGCTTGATAAATACACTAATACATCGTCCGCAAATAAGGAAATTTTTTGTTCTCCCCCCTTCATATCTATCCCTTTAATAATTGTATTCTGTATAATCCACTGACTCAGGGGTTCAATAAAAATTGAGAACAATAAGGGACTAATTGGACAACCCTGCCTAGTCCCGCGTTCTAGTCCGAAGGAACTAGACACTGTCCCATTTATCTTAATTCTTGCCCTTGGTTTATCATAAAGAGCCTGTATTGTTTTAATAAAACTGCTATGAAAGCCAAATGTATCCAAAACCCTGTATAAAAATGACCAATTCACACAGTCAAAGGCTTTTTCGGCGTCCAGCCCCACCAACACTGCCTCTAGATTATGCTCTTTTATATGATTAATTATATGGCGTTTGTCTTTCGCGGACAAAACCGGTCTGATCTAGGTTTTCAAGTTTCAAGTTTCTTTAATAGTTGTCATACAGAAGTACAGAATACTTTTATACAAAATGCTTCTTACTGTTACGCTCCAGAGACTGTGCAAGACAAGATAAGTATGAAATAAAATAACATAGTATAGCATGTAAATTAGAAGTAAAAAAATGAGGTCACAGTGTTCAGTATAGACATATGTACAATGTTCGATGCAGAGTAGACGTAACTGAGTTACCATATAATATACAATACTGTGTAGTGTACTAATATACAATACTATATAGTGCAAGGCAGAAATAGGATGAGGTGCAATTTAGGTACAATTTACAGTAGGTGTACGAGTTGTAGTGCAAATCCTTTATCAATAAATATAAAGTGTGTTTGTGTGATCTAAAGTGTGGAGAGTGGGTGCTGCAGTGTGTTGTTTGTTTAAGTGAGTGTGTGCGTGTGGGTGTGTGTGCTGTGTGCATTTGATGGTTGTTGCATAGTGTTTATTGTTCGTTTAGCAGCCTGATGGCCTGGGGATAGGCTGATGATTTGTGGTAAAAGTCCCTCTATTCGCTTTGCCAGTATATGCGTAAAGAGCTTATAATCTTGGTTGAGAACACTTATCGGCCTGAATAAACCACATTCAGATGTATCCTTTCCCTCTTTTGGAATCAGTGAGATTACCGCTTCCCTCCAGGAGGGGGGTATTTTACTCTCCTGAAGGACCCAATTAAAGGTGGATTTCAGCACCGGAATCAGCGAATCTTTCATTAATCTGTACCACTCTGAAGGAAATCCGTCAGGTCCCGGGGCTTTACTTGGTTTGAGATGAGCTATGGCCGCACTAATTTCTTCCTCCGATATTTCAATTGCGAGCTGATTTCTCTGTTCACTGGTTATTTTTGGAAGATGAATTGTCTTAAAGAACTCCTCCATCTTTGTTTTGTCAAATTGGGGTTGGGAATATAATTTCTTAAAAAAAAATTCGAAACAGTTTTGTATATCACTTAGTTTGTGTTGTATAAGGTTAGTCAGAGGGTCTTTAATTTTATGGATTGAATACTCCGCCTGTTGTTTTCTCAATTTATACGCCAACAGTTTACTTGCTTTTGCTCCCCCTTCATAGTATTTCTGTTTTGTAAATATCAACTTTCTTTGAATATCTTCTGTATAAATCTAATTTATTTCATTCTTTATCTTATTTATTTGTTCTCTAATTATCCGGTCTACTGTGTCTTTATGGTTTCGTTCCAATTGTTTTAATTCTGATTGTAAATCGTCATTTTTTTGTCGAGACCTCTTTAAATGAGCACTGTATCCAATTATTTTACCCCGCAGAACTGCTTTACATGCATCCCAAAGTATCGGGATTAACTTCAATTAATATAAAACACCACATTTTTTTTTCTTCTTTTTTGCGATTTTTTTTTGTGCGCAAGGAGTTCATAGTTCATAATGTCTTGATACTCTTCTTAAATCAAACCCCCCCCCCCAAAGTCAAGTCAATTCAAACTTCAAAGTCACGAAAAAGTCTAAATAATCCAAAGTCATGAAAAAGAAACAAAGCCTTCATGACTCTGTCGACTCCTGAAGAAGGCAAATCTTTGTCACAGGTCTATAGAAAGCTGTCTTAATCCAGACCTGTCGCACAAGTCCGTTCTTGTCTGGCATCATCTCTGTAATCCTCCCAATGATCCAGGAATTCCGTGGTGCGGAATCGTCCATTATTGAGCACTATGTCACCGGGGATGAAGTTCCGCTTGATCTTTGTTCTGACGTTCCTGTAATTGTGGCAGATATGTGAGATGTCTACTGTTGAGAATTGATTCCACTTCGAGTACTGTATGGAGTCCCTCCTCATCCTCTTCTCTCCATCCCATCCTCCTCTCCTCCATCCTCTTCCCTCTGTCCTCTCTTCCTCCTCCTCTTGCCATCCTCTCCTCTCTTTCTCCTCCTCTCCTCCTTTCTCCATGTGCTGCTCTCTCAGCTTCTGCAAGTCGATTCTGAAACTTCTCCATAGATCCATATCTCTGAAACACCACGTCACTGAGGCTGCGTTGTTCTCTCTCCGCCTGCTCCTTCATCCTCTTCAAACTCCTCCTCAACCAACCAACACCTCCATCATTCTCTACTGAGGCTTTATGTGCTGCAGTACCAGTCTTATGCACTGGGGTAAGACCACTCCCTCCATCTTTCCACTATGGGTTCAACTCCAGCTTATGCAGACCAGCCTGTTGGATGGCCTCTGCCTTGGCTTTCTCCTCCTCTTGTCTCTTCTTCTCCTTTTTGATATTTTTTTACCTTGTCTTCTTCTTGGTCTTGAAGATGGTCTCCTGCTGTATCTGATGAAGACGTTGGTCGAGCTTTGGGAGGAGCCATGTGTTCTCTCCTCTCTGTATCTTCAACTCCTGCTTGGCCTCGTCGATCACCTCCTGATGAGCTTTACGTTTATACTCCCTCTTCTTATTGGTGCTGCTCGAGCTTTCAGAACTAGCTCTGAACGCTGCCGTGACACTGTCGTCTCCTCCAACTGGTCCATTTACAGTCCATCCAAGCATCGTATTGACTGCATATGGCCCTCCATCCACACTTCGGATGACTTCCAGTGGTTCTAAGGCTCTGGGAACGTTCAGACCAATCAACATCTCCACGTTTGCATCTATCTGTGGCAGATAGACATGCTTCAGATGAGGCCATTTTTCCAGATCTTGCCGTTGTGGGATGTTACTTCGATTGACAGGCATTTGATGTTGTGCAAAGATTTTTGGTATTTTACAGTATCGGTCACTGTCCAATCCAGCGACTTCCAAGTCAGATGTAATGCAACTGTCAACCACCTTTTCTTGGCCCATAGTACGTAAAAGGATCCTTGTTTTCCTCCCAGATAGTCCCAGTTTAGCCATCAGACCAATTGTGCAGAAGGACGCTGAACTCCCTGGGTCTAGAAAGGCGTAGGTTACCACTGACCTTTGACCTTTGCTTGATTTAACTTTAACTGGTACGATGGCAAGCTTGCAATCTTGATCACCGGCCCCAGTAAGGCCACCGGTATGGATCTCGACTAGAGTTCTGTCCACTGCTCTGTCTGAGTTGCTCCTGCCTTTCTCTGCATCTCCATTGAGCCACATGTCCTGCAAAACAGACGTTCCCTGCACTCTCTGCTGATGTGCCCAGTGCACAAGCATCCAAAGCAAACTCCATTCTCCCTCAGGAACTCCATCTTCTCGCTGTGAGCTCTCCTCTCCAATAGAGTGCATGACTCCAGTGTGTGTCCACCCTCTTTGCAGAAAAGGCAAGTCTCCTCATATCCATCCTTAACTCTGTTTTCCCAATGAGCATCTCTTTCAATTGAGGAGAACGTTGTGGCAAAACTACTCCCTCTAGCCTGAAGACGAGGCACAGGTCTAGCTCTGCCACTTTCCTTGAAAGCCCCCATCATTGGAGCGTCTTGTATGTCTCCAAATACAGGGTCTGTAGCGATTCTCGCTTCCCGCTCAATAAAAGTCACAATGTCAGTAAACATAGCACGTTTGCAATGTCTTTCCTGAATGTTACATGCTTCTGTTCGCCACTTGTCCCTCAGCTTGTAGGGCAACTTCTTGATAACAGCAAGCATGTTTGCAGATGTGTTTAGGTCACATAGGTTATGCACCTCTTTCATGGCATTGCAGCATCCGCGCAGGAATAGGCTGTATGCTTGTAAGGCTTTCCCATCCTCCGACTTAATAGCTGGCCATGCAAAGATTTTGTCCATGTAAGCGGATGCTATGACGTGCTCATTTCCAAAGTATTCCCGGAGTAAAGCCTTCGCCGTAGCATATCCAGTGCCATCAGTCATGTGTTGACAACTTCTGACTAGTTGTTTAGGCTGCCCCCTGGTGTATTGCTCCAAATAGTGCAGGCAATCAACAGCATTGTCAGCCCTCCTTTCTATGGTCTGTTCAAAGGACTGTATAAAGCCAATGTACTGCAGAGGGTCACCTTCAAATGGTTGGATGTCTCTTTTAGGCAGTGAAGCAATGCATTGCTGATGCACCAACATGGAAGTGATGTCGTTTTGTTTTTGCATAATAGACATCATGTTGTTCTGTTCACTGCTGTTGTTCCTGGAAACAGATTGTATGTCGCTATACAAAGGCAATGGAGGCCATGTAGTCTTTGGGATCGTGCTCTGTCTCTGTGTGAACATTGGGTACTCTGTAGCATTTGAGATCATAGTCTGGGTCTGTGTGAGTGGTGAGGGCTTCTGGAGGTATTTGGCTCCATCAGGTTGCCTTTGCTTTGGCCTTGTGCCTCCAACGTATGCAGGTTGTCCTCTTCCATCCTTGTGTGACAAATGTCTCTGCATTAATGTTGAGGCCCTTTTCAAAGTAGGATTAAATTCCATCCGATTTAGAAGAAGCAGCACTCCACACCCCTGACCCAGAGGTTCTCAGAACATTCAGCCTTGCTGCCGATGCGGCTATGTCCGCTTCAAGCTGAAGTTGTTCCTTTTGTTTCTTTATTTGAGCTTCCTGGTCTTCAAGAGCATGTTTTTGTTCAAGCAACTTTTGCCGAGCCATTAAGGCGGCCATGTCGGCCTCGGCTCTGAGACATGTAGATGCATTTAAGGAAACCTTTGATCTAATAGATCTTGAACCATAATTATTTCTACTATGGTTGGATATGCTGTCCTCTGGTTGAACATCCTCTTGAGCATAATGAATACGGTGCGACTGAGGCCCAGTCACTTCCACATTTCCCATGTTCTCCATTTTCGTCCTCTGCAACCTCATTCTGCTGCATTTCAGTAGGCCTGTTATGAGCCTCTAACTGAGGTTTGTTTCCTCTGGTTACTGAAAACCAGGCATTAACATCTTCAATGAATCCATCTTTATGTTTATTGACCTTTGAGAACCAGTCATTTTGTTGTTCTTGTTCATCGTGTGGAATAAGAGGCATCAAATAGTTATGTAGTTCATTAGAATTGTCACACTTGCATCAAAACGTCAAGTTGTGCTTTAACCAGTGCAACATTTTGCTAATTTTTCATGAGCTCTTTGACAGAGGTTATCAGATGTTTTATTTCCTCCACTTTCCCTTTGCGTTTCTTTTGGAGTGATTCGACTTTATTTGCCAGAGCTTTTGCAGTGAGAGTTATTTTTCTCTTTTCTTTGTCCTGTTTCCCAACATTTGAACCACTCATTTTGAATGCACAAGAAAGTTATCACCATGAGAATCCAATTCCAATATGCAATGCATTTGCAAAGCCCGCTACATATATCAGCCACAGCAAGAGAGGAGTGCAGTACAGCGCACGTTAATTGTTTGTTGTCACACACATGATACAAGTTTTGCCCGGCGGGCCATGCACACACATCCACAGCGTGTTCAGCATAATAACAGTTTTCCACTCAGCGGTAGAACCAGCTCAAAATTGTTCCAAACGAACCAACATGGGTCCACAGCAGAACGCAACGGGTCGGGTTACATTACCGCAAATCCGTTGATATATGCTGGCTCGGTCCGGTCCTTTGTGCGTGCGTGCGTGCGTGCGTGCGTGCGTGCGTGCGTGCGTGCGTGCATGCGTTGCTCCTTTGCTCCGCATCCAATAATGTCTGACATATCGGGACCTTTCGTGGCTCCAATCCTTTGTTCAGTGTCACTTTTTGCTGACAAATGTATGGCGACTGTCCAAACAAACTGTAGTCACTGAGAGACTAAATCGGGGAAATAATGATACCTGCCAGACGTGCCGCTTGTCATAAAATCACTGCTCCAGGATACTGCGTTTGGTTAGTTTATTAAAGTTAAATCAGTTCATATACTACAAAACTAAAGTGAATCACAGCTTGGTTTATCATAGTGTAGTGCGGTCAGCAAAGTGTGACTTCCCCGTTCACCCCCTAATCATTACCATACCTGAAACCCGCGGGTGAACAGCTGACTTTTACTCATACTACGACACCACGTGACCCATTTGTGAATGACGTGACCATAACAACCCGAGTTGTCTATACCTGGCTGTCACCAACACTAGTGAAGCACTGCTTCACACGTATTCATGCAGAAACCTCCACTGGTGTGTGTGTGTGTGTGTGTGTGTGTGTGTGTGTGTGTGTGTGTGTGTGTGTGTGTGTGTGTGTGTGTGTGTGTGTGTGTGTGTGTGTGTGTGTGTGTGTGTGTGTGTGTGTGTGTGTGTGTGTGTGTGTGTGTGTGTGCGAGAGAGAGAGAGAGAGAGAGAGAGAGAGAGAGAGAGAGAGAGAGAGAGAGAGAGAGAGAGAGAGAGAGAGAGAGTATGAGAATGTAGCCTGAATGCTTGAGCTACTGCATGTCTGTGACACATACCTGTCCCCACCCACCACCACACACACACAAGCACACACACCCACCACCACCACCACACACACACACACACACACATACACACACACACACACACACACACACACACACACACACACACACACACACACACACACACACACACACACACACACACACACACACACACACACACACACGCACACACACACACACACACACACACACACACACACAATCTTGCATCACTCCGACTGTAAAAGTCCAGTGTGGGTATACATCTGTGTCCTGCAGGCTAATAGAAGCTCATAGACAGCAGGCTAATAGAAGCTCATAGAGAGCAGACTAATAGAAGCTCATAATAGACAGCAGACTAATAGAAGCTCATAGAGAGCAGACTAATAGAAGCTCATAGACAGCAGACTAATAGAAGCTCATAGACAGCAGACTAATAGAAGAAAGATATATATAATTCATTAATTTATCTAATTAATCGCATAACCATTTTATGCCTGATATTCTATATTCTATAATCATATTTGAAATTGCATGTGTCCGGATGGCAGAATGGTTTAATCATCTTCCCTTTATTCATTTGCTTAGATTTTTCAGGTCTGGTCAATTTTAGCATGGTGAAGAAAAAGTTGATGGTGTTGTCGGACCTTTTGGTCTGGGTATAAGAAACGATAGAGGAGATAGACTAGTGGATTTCTGCAGGAAGAACCAATTGTGGGTCACCAACACTTGGTTTGAACAACGTAAATCTGCAAGACACACATGGAGATCTCCTGATGGAAACACTAGAAACCAAATTGATTACATTATGATAAACCACAGATACAAGAAAGGAATAACAAACTCTAAGGCACGACCATCTGCAGACTGTGGTTCAGATCATATTCCAGTAGTGATGAAAATGAAGATCAAACTGAAAACCATCAAGAAAAAGAAAACGACACACAAAAGATGGGATGTGAAGAGTCTGAAAGGAGAAACCATGAAGAGACAATACAGAAACGAAGTGAACAAAACATTAGAAAATAGAGAGTTAGCAGATATTGAAGATCCACAAGAACTATGGACAAAACTGAAAGAAAAACTGGGAAGCGTTGCAGACATAATCTGTGGTAAACCAGAAAAAGTTGAGAAACAAGAGTGGATGACGAAAGACATTCTGGATGAGATGAAAAAGAGAGCAGACATGAAGAATGCGGACAGAAAAACTGAATACAACAGAGCAAAACGAAAAGTACAGAAGATGTGTAGAGATGCAAAAGAGAAGTATTACAAAGAAAAATGCAAGGAAATTGAAGATCTAGACAAGAAGCACAACCCTCTCATGTACAACAAGATCCAACAACTAACAAGGAAGAGGAAAAAAACAACCCAAGGTGTCAGAGACAAAGAAGGAAAACTGCTCCTTGACGAGAAGGAAATAATCAATAGATGGGCACAGTATGTGGAAACACTATACAAAGACCAGAACAGAACATCAGACACAGGAATTAGTCTAGAAGAGATAGAAAAAGTCCAGATCACGAAAAAAGAAGTTGAAGAGGCTGTGAAGTCACTGGCCACGGACAGATCGCCCGGCGAGGATGAGATCCCTGCTGAACTGATTAAGAACTCTGGTGACCGATGCATCGAGCTCCTTGTGAAACTGGTAAACAACATCTATAACTCAGGAAATATTCCAAATGATTTCCTAAAATCAATGTTCATTCCGATCCCAAAGACCGGAAGATCCACAGAATGCAACAATTACAGGACTATCAGTTTGATATCTCATTCATCAAAAGTACTCCTGAAAATCATCAAGAACAGAATAGAACCCATAATTGAACATCAGCTCTCGGATAGCCAAATGGGTTTTCGCAAAGGAAAAGGAACAAGAGATGCAATCTGCCAACTCAGAATCATTGGTGAAAAATCGATAGACCAACAGAAGAAGCTGTATATTTGCTTCATCGATTTCACGAAGGCCTTCGACAGAGTTGAACATACAACATTGATGAGAACAATGGAAGAATTCAAAATACCAGTTTCTGACTGAAGAATAATTGCCAACTTATACTGGAGGCAGAAGGCTAATGTTAGAATAGGAAAGGAGAAATCAAGAGACTTCCCGGTGGAGAAGGGTGTAAGACAAGGATGCATCTTGTCCCCTGTACTCTTTAATATGTACAGTGAATCACTGATGAAAAAAGGTCTGAGAGGAGGGAAAGGAGTAAAACTTGGCGAAGAGAACATCACCAATATAAGATACGCGGATGACACTGCTATAGTCTGTAACTGTCAAGAAGATCTACAGGACATGATGAATAAGCTGAATGTCGAATGCAAAAACTATGGAATGTCGCTAAACACAAAGAAAACTAAAGTAATGATCATTGAAAAAACACCAGGAACTGTTTGTAAAATACAGGTGGATGGAGAAAAACTTGAACAAGTGAAGGAGTACATGTACCTTGGAAGCTGGATCAGTGAAGGTGGAAGAGCTAACATGGACATTAAGAGAAGAACCGGAATTGCAAAGGGCGCATTCTGGAATCATAAAGAATTATTGAGAAGAAACATAAGTTGGAAAACGAAGACCAGGATTTTGGAAACGTATGTTATGTCAGTCTTTTCATACGGAGCAGAAGCATGGACGCTGAATGAAGAGGCAAAGAGGATGATAGACTCTTTTGAAATGTGGACACTGAGGAAGATGCTGAAGATAACATGGAAGGATAAGATCAAGAATGAGGAGGTACTGAGAAGAGCGGATATGCAAGGAGGACAGCTGCTGGAGAGGTTGAAAAAGAGAAAGATGGAGTTGTGCGGGCATGTTCTGAGAGGATCCAGCGGGGAGATGTTCAAGAAGGTGGTGATGGGGAAGGTGGATGGAAAGAGAGGAAGTGGAAGACCAAGAAGAGGCTGGGTAGACGATGTCTGTGATTGGAGTGGAGTGAGAGGCGGAGTCACGGAGTTGGAGAGAAGAAGTGGGGACAGAATGGGTTGGAGAGTGATAGGCAACCTTCGGAACGAAGAAGCCACCTAATGATTGATTGTTATTCACAGTCAAAGATACACATTTTTTTTATTGATATTCTCATTTGGTTCATTACAATTTACTCAAGCCTAGTAACAGACACAGTATTTCTGACACTGGGAATACATTTCCTGAGATCCATAGATGTCCCTAGAATCAGATACCAAGAACATGCAAATGGACATTTATTTAAAAAAAAAAGTCTGTAAATGTGTATTATATGTTCTTATGGAATGAATGAGATAAAAAAAATATTATAAAAAAAATTATAATAAATTTTTTTTAATAAGTTTTGCGTTAATTTTCATAACGCGATAATTTGCTGTGTAATTAATTAATCTAATTAACGCAATAAACTGACAGCCCTAATATATATATAGAGAGAGAGAGGGAGAGAGCGAGAGCGAGAGCCGAGAGAGAGAGAGAGAGAGAGAGAGAGAGAGAGAGAGAGTTTATATGCTTTTAAAACAAACACAGAAAATGAGAGTGAACAAAATAATTGAAAAGAGTGTGCATTTAAGCACACGTGCATGAGCCTGTGTGTGCCTGTGTGTGCCTGTGTGTCCACATGCTCTTAGATAATAATATGTGCATCAGCTTTTGTGTGTCTGTGTACACTACAGTATGTTTGTGTCCACTTGCGTGCACAAGGAGGTGGTGTCTGGCAGTATGAATCTCATAGCTGGATGCAATATCCTGACGAAACCAACAACAAGCAGTCAGTATGAATCCACACTGATACACACTAATACAAGATAAGCCTCTGTCTCCACTGTATCACTTGAGGCATTATCTAATATATGCAAACCATAGCAGATATTGCAGACTGCGACAGATTACCAGTGTCTTTTAACCCTTTAAGGCAAGCATACCGTCACACTAGATAACAGCTGTCTGGGTCTTCCAGCACACATTCATAGGAGCATGTTGCTGATGCAACAGTGTGTGTGTGTGTGTGTGTGTGTGTGTGTGTGTGTGTGTGTGTGTGTGTGTGTGTGTGTGTGTGTGTGTGTGTGTGTGTGTGTGTGTGTGTGTGTGTGTGTGTGTGTGTGTGTGTGTGTGTGTGTGTGTGCGTGCGTGCGTGCGTGCGTGCGTGCGTGCGTGCGTGCGTGCGTGCGTGCGTGCGTGCGTGCGTGCGTGCGTGTGTGTGTGTGTGTGTGTCAGAGGGGGGGGGGGGTAGACAAGGGTTTGAAACCACTGGATATCCTTGGAGATGGATGACTACACACTAGACCCTGTGTTTTGTTTCAGAATAACTTTGGCATTTTTTTACCTGAATCCTATGGTGCTGATGTGAGGATGACATGTGATAATCCTATGGTTCTGTTGTGAGGAGAACATGTGATAATCCTATGGTTCTGTTGTGAGGAGGACATGTGATAATCCTATGGTTCTGTTGTGAGGAGAACATGTGATAATCCTATGGTTCTGTTGTGAGGAGGACATGTGATAATCCATGGTTCTGTTGTGAGGATGACATGTGATAATCCCATGGTTCTGTTGTGAGGATGACATGTGATAATCATATGGTGCTGATGTGAGGAGGACATGTGATAATCATATGGTGCTGATGTGAGGAGGACATGTGATAATCATATGGTTCTGTTGTGAGGAGGACATGTGATAATCCATGGTGCTGATGTGAGGATGACATGTGATAATCCCATGGTTCTGTTGTGAGGATGACATGTGATAATCATATGGTGCTGATGTGAGGAGGACATGTGATAATCATATGGTGCTGATGTGAGGAGGACATGTGATAATCATATGGTTCTGTTGTGAGGAGGACATGTGATAATCCATGGTGCTGATGTGAGGAGGACATGTGATAATCCATGGTTCTGTTGTGAGGAGGACATGTGATAATCCATGGTTCTGTTGTGAGGAGGACATGTGATAATCATATGGTGCTGATGTGAGGAGGACATCTGATAATCATATGGTGCTGATGTGAGGACATGTGATAATCCATGGTTCTGTTGTGAGGAGGACATGTGATAATCATATGGTGCTGATGTGAGGACATGTGATAATCATATGGTGCTGATGTGAGGACATGTGATAATCATATGGTGCTGATGTGAGGACATGTGATAATCATATGGTGCTGATGTGAGGAGGACATGTGATAATCCTATGGTGCTGATGTGAGGACATGTGATAATCCATGGTTCTGTTGTCAGGAGGACATGTGATAATCCTATGGTGCTGATGTGAGGACATGTGATAATCCATGGTTCTGTTGTCAGGAGGACATGTGATAATCATATGGTGCTGATGTGAGGAGGACATGTGATAATCATATGGTGCTGATGTGAGGAGGACATGTGATAATCCTATGGTGCTGATGTGAGGACATGTGATAATCCTATGGTGCTGATGTGAGGACATGTGATAATCATATGGTGCTGATGTGAGGAGGACATGTAATAATAATATGGTGCTGATGTGAGGACATGTGATAATCATATGGTGCTGATGTGAGGACATGTGATAATCATATGGTTCTGTTGTGAGGAGGACATGTGATAATCGCACATTAATTAAACATAACGACACCTGAAGGAGAGCAGTCCTCTGTCTAGTGAACTACAGACACTATTTCCTCAACTATTTTCAACTGTAGTAGGTCCAACTTGAGGAAGGTTGAAGAAATTGTCTCAGCAGTTCACTAGAGTGACTAGAGGTCTGCTCTCCTCTGGATGATGTCATCCAGCGTCAGTGTTGGGCAAGTTACTTTTAAAAAGTATCTAGTTACAGTTACTAGTTACTTCTTCCAAAGATTTACTAAATGACTTACTCAGTTACAAATGATAAAAGTAACTAGTTACTTCAGAAATCTGTGGGACAAACTGAGACTAGCCTCCAATCAAATGCCATGTATGTAAATATTATAATTACTATGTTTATATAGTGGATCATACAAATACAAACACAATAGATGTTTTGGAACTTTTGATATGTATTGCCGCCCCTCCTCCTTGACTCCACATCGAAGAGGAAGGGGGCGTGGCCAAAGCTGCTGTTACTGTAAGAAGAGGAGCCGAAGAGCATGGAGACACACGCTCACGACCAGGCACGTGCACACATAGAGCCCAAGGGGTGCTTGAGCACCTGCCTTTTTGAGCCTCATAAAAAAAGTGCCATTAAAAAAAAATATATATATATATATACCGTTTACTGCCCTTCCAACTGAAAAATGTCAGGATAGAATAAAAATATTAGGTAAAGAGAGAGAGATGCCCCATATTCCATTGCAGTTTGCACGGCCTCCTCAGCGTGCCTCTCCGCGGACCTATATATTTTATGCATAGCGTGGGTGGTGATGATGATGATGATAGAAACCGCTGTGCCGCATACAGTTGAATGCTGGTATTACACTCATTGAGGGACATGAAGAAGTCAAGTCCGATGGGATTTGGGATTCTCAAATACAAATCGGGATTCGAATAAAAAAATGCATTTATATTAAACAATACAGAATATACAGCACTTCTTGGGGTCTGTAGGGTAAGCACTTATTCCCTCCCCCCTGAACATTTATGGAGATGTATGGGCCTTTTAAGTCAGTGATAAAAGTGTCTTTCAAGGATAAGTGAGCTCCTGCACTGATTATTATAGTTCAATATTCAATATTTGATCACCAAAACCCCCCAAAAAGCATTTCTTATACTTTGTACAATAACCGTTTGTGGATCTCGCTTCGATCTTCACTTACACTCAGGCCTGGACTGGCCATCTGGCATACCGGGCCGACGCATATTTAGGCTGTTATGATAAAACAAAATATATATATATATTATTTATAAAAAAAATAAAAAAAATAAAAATGTATTTAACTTTTTTTTTTTCATTTGGTCAACGACCGGCCCTCTACTAGGCTGGGACAGCGGCCCATTGGTACTGACTGACACTGGGCTCGCCCAATCACATATCTTACTAAGCACCCCCCGCCAGTCATGCAGGTACATGACTGAGAGGGGGGCTGGTACATGACTGAGAGGGGGCTGTGGTACATGACTGAGAGGGGGCTGTGGTACATGACTGAGATGGGGCTGTGGTACATGACTGAGAGGGGGCTGTTACATGACTGAGAGGGGGCTGGTACATGACTGAGAGGGGGCTGGTACATGACTGAGAGGGGGCTGGTAGATGACTGAGAGGGGGCTGGTATACAGGACTGAGAGGGGGGCTGGTATACATACATGACTGAGAGGGGGCTGGCTGGTACATGACTGAGAGGGGGCTGACTGGTACATGACTGAGAGGGGGCTGGTACATGATTGAGAGGGGGCTGGTACCATGTATTGGTACTGACTAACACTGGGCTGGCCCAATCACATCTCTTACTAAGCACCCCCCGCCAGTCGTGTGGTACAGTACATGACTGAGAGGGGACTGGTATACAGGACTGAGAGGGGGCTGGTATACATGACTGAGAGGAGGCTGGTACATGACTGAGATGGGGCTGGCTGGTACATGACTGAGAGGGAGCTGGCTGGTACATGACTGAGAGGGGGCATGAGAGGAGGCTGGTACCATGTATTGTGCATCATTGTAGGTCAAACCTTTAAAAAGTTTATTTCCACAGCAGCCATTTTGGATTTTGGTCTCTCACAAATTTGCCCCGCCTTTTTTTAAATACACCCCGACTAAATTTGTTTATTAACCCTCCTAGATGACAAATCCATTGAGAAACGAAGTGCCACAGATGACCCAACTACTAGGTCCATATCGTATCATCATAATATTATTTTTTAAATCATTAGGATAAGGGTTCCCTTGATAAAGATGCATGAAAAGGCTGTATAATATACAACACCTGTAGCTCAACTGCAAAAACTGCTTTTTTGATTTGATTAGATTTGTATTTGGAAATTAAAAACACATCATAAAAACAAATAATCTTGACCAATTTGTATTCCTGAGGATATCACCTAAAAGCATTCATTAAAACTAGGGATGCTCGATATTGGCTTTTTTACCGATACCGATATACCGATATTGTCCAACTCTTAATTTCCGATACCGATATCAACCGATATCAACCGATACCGATATATGCAGGGTGTTATGGTTTGTAACCGACCCCAATCGCACAACACAAGACAGGTATGATGGTTTGCCAAGAAACAGATATTTATTGAACAACAGGGAAATACAGGGAAAAGGGCACTGTCCCTTTAAGGGAGAATCACAAATACAGGAATATAATATGAGGGGAAGGAAAGGTGCCTTTAAGAGGCTGGCAGGAAAAGGGAACACTAAGGGAAAGTAAGGGAACGCCTAAGGGAAGGTTAAGGGAACGCCTTGGGACAGAGGAACTAGAGACTAGGTAAACCAGGGACAAGGAGAACTAGGGAGAGAGGACTAGGGACTAGGAGAGCTAGGGAACAGGAGAAACGGGGACTAGGGGAACTAGGGACAAGGAACTAGGTGGAACTAGAAAGGGGAGAACTAGGGAACAGGAACTAGGTGGAACTAGAAGGGGAGAACTTGGGACCAGGAACTAGGTGGAACTAGAAAGGGGAGAACTAGGGAACAGGAACAAGGTGGAACTAGAAAGGGGAGAACTAGGGAACAGGAACTAGGTGGAACTAGAAAGGGGAGAACTAGGGAACAGAGGGGACTGAGGCCCGCGGAGGCGGGCTGGGGTACAGGGAGGAACTGGGGACTGGTGGGAAAACATCTGGGCCGCTCTGCAGGACAGAGGAGAGAGTTAATGCACAAAAGGGAAAAAACAGAGCAGGTGCAGAACAGTCCAAATAACAAAGTGAACAAAGTAATAATATCTTCGTGTGACAAACACACAGGGGGAGATGTAAAGTCCAAAAATACTATTCAAAGTGAGAACCAAAAACAGAGGCATTACGCTGGGAGATGAAATGTCCAAACTAACTAACAGAGGCAATACGCTGGGAGATGAAATGTCCAAACTAACTAACAGAGGCAATACGCTGGGAGATGAAATGTCCAAACTAACTAACAGAGGCAATACGCTGGGAGAGTGACATCACAATCAAAACTCACCCAGGCGTATGCGTAAAGGTACAGGAACAGCAGCGGGAACGGGGGCAAGAGGCATTACGCTGAGTGAGTGACATCACAATCAAAACTCACCCAGGCGTATGCGTAAAGGTAAAGGGGCAGCAGCGGGAACGGGGGCAAGGGCACTACGCTGAGTGAGTGACATCACAATCAAAACTCACCCAGGCGTATGCGTAAAGGTACGGGGACAGCAGCGGGAACGGGGGCAAGGGCACTACGCTGAGTGAGTGACATCACAATCAAAACTCACCCAGGCGTATGCGTAAAGGTACGGGGACAGCAGCGGGAACGGGGGCAAGGGCACTACGCTGGGTGAGTGACATCACAATCAAAACTCACCCAGGCGCATGCGTAATGGTACAGGGACAGCAACGGGAACGAAGGCATCGCCACCGGGGCGGCTGGCTGTCCGAGCCGAGGGAGAGAGTGCTGGAACAGTGGCGGTGACGAGGGCATCGTCCACCGGGTAGCCGCTGTCGGAGCCGAGGAACAGAGTGCTGGAACAGTGGCGGTGACGAGGGCATCGTCCACCGGGTAGCCGCTGTCGGAGCCGAGGAACAGAGTGCGCGCCACACCTTGGTGTGCGCGTCGGAACAGGGAGCTGGAACAGTGGTGGTGGCGAGGATGTCGTCCACCGGGTAGCCACTGTCGGAGCCGAGGAACAGAGTGCGCGCCACACCTTGGTGTGCGCGTCGGAACAGGGAGCTGGAACAGTGGCGGTGGCGAGGATGTCGTCCACCGGGTAGCCACTGTCGGAGCCGAGGAACAGAGTGCGCGCCACACCTTGGTGTGCGCGTCGGAACAGGGAGCTGGAACAGTGGCGGTGGCGAGGATGTCGTCCACCGGGTAGCCACTGTCGGAGCCGAGGAACAGAGTGGCGCGCCACACCTTGGTGTGCGCGTCAGAACAGAGAGACGCATCGGGGTGCGTCTGCCAGGAGGAGTGTGCCAAGCACGAAGGTCTGGAAGATGCGCGTCGGCGCGCTGAGGTCTGGAGAGCGTGCCAAGCTCGAAGGTCTGGAAGATGCGCGTCAGAGCGCTGGTACGGAGGAGCGTGCCAAGCTCGAAGGTCTGGAAGATGCGCGTCTGTGCGCCGGTACGGAGGAGCGTGCCAAGCTCGAAGGTCTGGAAGATGCGCGTCAGGGCGCTGGTACGGAGGAGCGTGCCAAGCTCGAAGGTCTGGAAGATGCGCGTCAGAGCGCTGGTACGGAGGAGCGTGCCAAGCTCGAAGGTCTGGAAGATGCGCGTTGCGCGCTGGTCTGGAGAGCGTGCCAAGCTCGAGCGTCCTTGGAAGATGCGCGTTGCGCGCTGTGGACTGGAGAGCGTCTGCGCTGGTCTGGATGTGCGTCAGGACGACAGCTGCGCGGGGGGTCTGAAGTGGATGACTGGGATGCCTCCCGTGGAAGTCTAGGGAGCGCAGACCAGTCCCACTCTCAGGCAACGGCGACAGCAGGCGAAGGCTGGAGCAAACATCTCGACGCCGGAGAATGGAACAGCATAGGCAGACAGAGGATCTCCCGAAAGAGTCTAGATGTTTAGAGAATATGACTCGGCAAGTATACAACACGACCCCACGCCAAAACGAGGGGAAGCGCCCTGGTATTTAAAGCCCACAGGGGGACTAATTAGCCTGCCACCACAGGTGCGAGAGATAATAGAATATCAAACAGGTGTGGCCACTAAGGGTAAGGAACGAGAGGGTGGGGGCTAGAGAGAGTGAGTAGGGAATTCCTAACAGTAGGCTTAAAGAAGACAGAGAATAGGGAATTCCTAACAGTAGGCTTAAAGAAGACAGAGAAAAGGTAGTGAGCAGCGGGCAAAACCTCACAGTATCCCCCCCTCCAACGGGAGCCACCCGGCGACCCAAAACAAATACAGACAGAGTGGCAGGGGGCAAAACAAGACAAAAACAAAGGCACTGGCCAAGCCAGTAGGGGAAGCCACCACAAGAGTGGGGCTAGCAAACGAAACAGGGTCGCCGAGGGGTAACTAGGGTAGCAGAGGGGCAACTGGTCTAGAGGAACTGGGCCTAGAGAACTAGTCTAGCGAACTGGGCAAGAGAACTGGTCTAGAGAACTGGTTTAGGGAACTGGTCTAGAGAACTGGTCTAGAGGAACTGGTCTAGAGGAACTGGGTCTAGAGAACTGGTCTAGAGCAACTGGTCTAGAGGAACTGAGGGGCAAGCAGGGTAGCTAAGGGGTAACCATGGAAGCACCGGGAAAGGGCTAGCAGAGGGAAGGTTAGCTGCCAGGGCACTGATAGCTACAGGGCCTATGCTAGCTGTACTGCTACATCAACATAGAGGCTGCGCTAGCTGCCGGAGCTAGGCTGGCAGACAGGGCTGGACCAGCATGAGAGCACAAGCTAGCTGGAAGGACAGTCCTAGCTGTGGGATAAACTACACAAAAAAGTGGAGGCCATGCAGAGGGACCGGGTTAGCTGCTTGGGCCTGGCTAGCTACAGGGCCTATGCCAGCTGCAAGGGCTGCATAAACATAGAGGCTGTGCTAGCAGCCGGGGCTAAGCTAGCAGACAGGGGCTCTGCTGAGGGACTGGGTTAGCTGCCAGGGCATGGCTAGCTACAGGGGGGTCAAACAGGGCAAAACGGGAAGCAAACAGGGGAGCTAACCGGGGAGACTAACAAGCTAAACAGGGGAGTAACAGGCTAACAAGGGAGCTAAACAGGACTAACAGGGAAGCTAAACTGGGCAAACAGGGAAGCTAACAGGGCTAACAGGGGAGCTAGAGGGGAGACTAACAAGCTAACAGGGGAGCTAACAGGGCTAACAGGGGAGCTAGAGGGAACAAGAAAAAAAAAAGGCAAACTCAACATACACCGTCTGTGCTGGCTGGGGTCGTCGATTTGGTGGGGTCGTACTGTTATGGTTTGTAACCGACCCCAATCGCACAACACAAGACAGGTATGATGGTTTGCCAAGAAACAGATATTTATTGAACAACAGGGAAATACAGGGAAAAGGGCACTGTCCCTTTAAGGGAGAATCACAAATACAGGAATATAATATGAGGGGAAGGAAAGGTGCCTTTAAGAGGCTGGCAGGAAAAGGGAACACTAAGGGAAAGTAAGGGAACGCCTAAGGGAAGGTTAAGGGAACGCCTTGGGACAGAGGAACTAGAGACTAGGTAAACCAGGGACAAGGAGAACTAGGGAGAGAGGACTAGGGACTAGGAGAGCTAGGGAACAGGAGAAACGGGGACTAGGGGAACTAGGGACAAGGAACTAGGTGGAACTAGAAAGGGGAGAACTAGGGAACAGGAACTAGGTGGAACTAGAAGGGGAGAACTTGGGACCAGGAACTAGGTGGAACTAGAAAGGGGAGACCTAGGGAACAGGAACAAGGTGGAACTAGAAAGGGGAGAACTAGGGAACAGGAACTAGGTGGAACTAGAAAGGGGAGAACTAGGGAACAGAGGGGACTGAGGCCCGCGGAGGCGGGCTGGGGTACAGGGAGGAACTGGGGACTGGTGGGAAAACATCTGGGCCGCTCTGCAGGACAGAGGAGAGAGTTAATGCACAAAAGGGAAAAAACAGAGCAGGTGCAGAACAGTCCAAATAACAAAGTGAACAAAGTAATAATATCTTCGTGTGACAAACACACAGGGGGAGATGTAAAGTCCAAAAATACTATTCAAAGTGAGAACCAAAAACAGAGGCATTACGCTGGGAGATGAAATGTCCAAACTAACTAACAGAGGCAATACGCTGGGAGATGAAATGTCCAAACTAACTAACAGAGGCAATACGCTGGGAGATGAAATGTCCAAACTAACTAACAGAGGCAATACGCTGGGAGAGTGACATCACAATCAAAACTCACCCAGGCGTATGCGTAAAGGTACAGGAACAGCAGCGGGAACGGGGGCAAGAGGCATTACGCTGAGTGAGTGACATCACAATCAAAACTCACCCAGGCGTATGCGTAAAGGTAAAGGGGCAGCAGCGGGAACGGGGGCAAGGGCACTACGCTGAGTGAGTGACATCACAATCAAAACTCACCCAGGCGTATGCGTAAAGGTACGGGGACAGCAGCGGGAACGGGGGCAAGGGCACTACGCTGAGTGAGTGACATCACAATCAAAACTCACCCAGGCGTATGCGTAAAGGTACGGGGACAGCAGCGGGAACGGGGGCAAGGGCACTACGCTGGGTGAGTGACATCACAATCAAAACTCACCCAGGCGCATGCGTAATGGTACAGGGACAGCAACGGGAACGAAGGCATCGCCACCGGGGCGGCTGGCTGTCCGAGCCGAGGGAGAGAGTGCTGGAACAGTGGCGGTGACGAGGGCATCGTCCACCGGGTAGCCGCTGTCGGAGCCGAGGAACAGAGTGCTGGAACAGTGGCGGTGACGAGGGCATCGTCCACCGGGTAGCCGCTGTCGGAGCCGAGGAACAGAGTGCGCGCCACACCTTGGTGTGCGCGTCGGAACAGGGAGCTGGAACAGTGGTGGTGGCGAGGATGTCGTCCACCGGGTAGCCACTGTCGGAGCCGAGGAACAGAGTGCGCGCCACACCTTGGTGTGCGCGTCGGAACAGGGAGCTGGAACAGTGGCGGTGGCGAGGATGTCGTCCACCGGGTAGCCACTGTCGGAGCCGAGGAACAGAGTGCGCGCCACACCTTGGTGTGCGCGTCGGAACAGGGAGCTGGAACAGTGGCGGTGGCGAGGATGTCGTCCACCGGGTAGCCACTGTCGGAGCCGAGGAACAGAGTGGCGCGCCACACCTTGGTGTGCGCGTCAGAACAGAGAGACGCATCGGGGTGCGTCTGCCAGGAGGAGTGTGCCAAGCACGAAGGTCTGGAAGATGCGCGTCGGCGCGCTGAGGTCTGGAGAGCGTGCCAAGCTCGAAGGTCTGGAAGATGCGCGTCAGAGCGCTGGTACGGAGGAGCGTGCCAAGCTCGAAGGTCTGGAAGATGCGCGTCTGTGCGCCGGTACGGAGGAGCGTGCCAAGCTCGAAGGTCTGGAAGATGCGCGTCAGGGCGCTGGTACGGAGGAGCGTGCCAAGCTCGAAGGTCTGGAAGATGCGCGTCAGAGCGCTGGTACGGAGGAGCGTGCCAAGCTCGAAGGTCTGGAAGATGCGCGTTGCGCGCTGGTCTGGAGAGCGTGCCAAGCTCGAGCGTCCTTGGAAGATGCGCGTTGCGCGCTGTGGACTGGAGAGCGTCTGCGCTGGTCTGGATGTGCGTCAGGACGACAGCTGCGCGGGGGGTCTGAAGTGGATGACTGGGATGCCTCCCGTGGAAGTCTAGGGAGCGCAGACCAGTCCCACTCTCAGGCAACGGCGACAGCAGGCGAAGGCTGGAGCAAACATCTCGACGCCGGAGAATGGAACAGCATAGGCAGACAGAGGATCTCCCGAAAGAGTCTAGATGTTTAGAGAATATGACTCGGCAAGTATACAACACGACCCCACGCCAAAACGAGGGGAAGCGCCCTGGTATTTAAAGCCCACAGGGGGACTAATTAGCCTGCCACCACAGGTGCGAGAGATAATAGAATATCAAACAGGTGTGGCCACTAAGGGTAAGGAACGAGAGGGTGGGGGCTAGAGAGAGTGAGTAGGGAATTCCTAACAGTAGGCTTAAAGAAGACAGAGAATAGGGAATTCCTAACAGTAGGCTTAAAGAAGACAGAGAAAAGGTAGTGAGCAGCGGGCAAAACCTCACACAGGGTTTCCCCCCCCAAAAAATGGAATAATTTCAGGTAATTAACATTACATATCTCTTGTTGTGGAATTAACACAACATTGTGCATACTTTTGACAATAAATAAAATCTGAATTTGTTCTTACTTGCTTGCCTGGGTAAATAAAGGTTATAGAATTGTACAAATAAAAAAAATAAAAATTTGAAAACCGATATTTTCCGATATCACATTTTAATGCCGATATCTGCAGATAATATCGGTAGGCCGATAATATCGGACATCCCTAATTAAAACACTTATTTCCAAGGTGGTCCTCAATGGAAGACATAAAAACACAGCACATAATAGCCTACTCAACTGCAATTTTTTTGCTCAACTGCAAAAATGTATGCCTATTTATGTATTAGCCTACAGGGAAAAACACATTCACAACAGGCAGCAAAGTTTATTTTCAGCCAAGTATGGTAATAAGGTAACTATTAGGATATATATGGTATGGATTACTTACTCTTATAACTTATTACTATCTGTGGTAGCTCTAGTCTCCACCTACACAAATCGTTTTTGTGCTGTCCATTAATCATGCACCTTCACATGGTATAGGCACATTAACTGTAGGTCAAACTCGCCAAACAAACAAGGACACCATTGATTTAATTGCCATATAAATCACATACAAAGATCTAACTATTACTCCTCTCTGAACATGAATATAAAGCAAGAAGGTGATCTAATTAACTGTGTAAATCTTATGCAATATTCATCATTGATATTTGAATACTTGAAATCTGTATGAACTGAGTAGTTAGTATCAAATGAAATAAGATGGAACAGCTCCATGCATTCATTGAATAAACAACTATGTGCTCATTACCAGTATGGTATTGTTTAAATTGTACAGCTTTTTGCACATCTTTGTCAGGGAATTGCAACAATTCTGGACCTGAATGTACCAGTTAATTGTAATCATCTCTCTCTCCTTATGTCTAGTCAAGCCAGGTTGTGGAGGAGAGAGACAGGGATGAACAGGCTATAGACTACTTTGCCCATCCTGAGCCTGCTATGATGCAGATGTTTTTACATCACCACCCAAAACAAGATTCAGCCAAGAGCGAGTGAGTACACTGGTCCACTTGCACTGGTCCACTTGTCCATGGCACTTACTACCCAGCTTTGTAGTGGTTTGGGGGAATAGTACAATAGGTACGCATATTTAAGGGGACCGCAAGGATGGTGTACTGGTGGGTGGTGTCCGACCGATTATGGTGGGCCGGTCTGGGCCAAAAATGTCAGGGCCGATTTTTGGTCCCAGTCCAGCCCTGCTTACACTTAGCCTAGAGATAATTGACTCTTCCTTGGTTTGTTGATTCACGACTGGTGATATAATAAATCTTGAGCGAGACCATGCGTTCTGGATTGGACAATCATTCATTCCTCCCTCACCGATCGATTCACTGGTGGTCCAGCACACTCTGGTAGCTCTGATCAGTTACACTTAATAATAAGATAAGTCACGTTGTTGCGAGTATAGCTAATCTCCATTTCAAATAAATAAAACTTGCCTTAATTGACTGACATCAATCCCTGTCTCCTGAGTCGTTCAGCCATTGTGTAGTGTGATGTGTGCCTGATACCAGTGTATGGCAGCCCTCAGTGACGCAGGAAGGGGGGGGCAGGGAGTGTAACTGCAAGGTTACAAGATACAAGATACAAGAGTTTTATTTGTCACGGCATACAGGTATACAGTGAAATGCGGGGGGTTGTTTTGTTTTGGCTTTTATTCCATTGTAATACTGTATCCTACTCAATGTCACCGAGCGGCACTGCAGATTTACCCTACTCTTGGAATTCATTACCGGCCAGATCAGTGTGCGATCCATAGCATCATCTTTGGGTGAGCCCCGTCGTCGGGGGGGGGGGGGGGTGCGCGGCGCGCCTCTCAGCGGAAAGAAACTCAGAGCGTGTTTTTATAGTCACATATTTGTCATGTGTAGGTGGGTTTTCCAGCAAACTCACCACTCTCGCTGCCGTTGAATTCGTAAGGGCTGCTACCACATAGTAGTACTTGGTGGCATCCGCGATAATATTCCTGAGAGCGAATTGGGCTTCGCGCGAACCAAGCGTTGGCACTCTGCGCAGCTTGAGTGAAACTGCGTTCAAAGTTCTGCAATCTGCGTTCTGTTGTTCAGTTGACATGTTCGATATAATCTCCGAAATACGTCCAAGGGTCACAAATGTAGGAATGCAGTAATGATAGCGTAGACGGAGTCGTGTTCCGATGCAAAAACACTAGTTTATTACGCACGCTACTGTCTCACAAACAACACTTCCATTCAACTTTCACTGTCTCTCTTTATCTACGTCATCCCCCGCTAAGGGTCATGGGAGATGTAGTAAACACCACAAAAGGCTAGAATGCCGTGAATTGTGTCCCAGTAAGTAGCCACTACACGCAAATCATTAATCATACATCCAAAATAGCATACGTTTATTATTATACACGATGATGATACAGCTCCCAGGGGAGCTTTAGAGACCCCCAGGGGAGCTGATGTCTGATCTAGGGGAGCTATAGCTCCCCGGGCTCCCCTCTTGTATCGCACCCTGGGCCAGATCCTCATAGGGGCGCTGTCTCGATAATGCAGTGTTATTAAAGTAGTTAAAGTTATGCGTGTAGCCGATGGCCTGGAAGCGTGTATAATTTCCCTAACGGAGTTGCACTTCCGCGTTCGGTTTGCGCGATCTGAGGGAAGGAGGCCATTCACGCTAGTGTAGAGGGGCTAGTCGCTCAAATATAATCGTTTTATATATAATTGTACCAACACAGATATTAGGCAGTACACACATTGTCCTGCAATACATGTACAGTGAATGCACAGCTACATACGCCATTTTTCCCTATATTTCTATCGCTGCTGCGGTCTACAGAGAAATGCAATTCATGCCATGAAACTGCCTAAAATATATTATATACAATATATATAATTGTATCAACACAGATGCACTGCATGGCACACAATTTATTGTCCTGCAATAAATGTACAGTTGATGCAGCTAATCACTCGTGTTTGACCTACATGAAAATACCTGAATTGAAAAAGACAAATAGATGTTTATATTTTTATTTTTATTTTGTGCACGTTGTGCAAATGGAGAGGCTGTGCTCTTTGCACACAACCCGTTTCGGGAAACCCAGCCAGGCGTCGGAGCGGCGGTGTCAGCCTCCCCGCTGGTATCGCTGTCTTCCTCCTCCTCCTCCACTAGCGTGAACGGCCTCCTTCCCTCAGAGCGAGCCCACTTGTATCACCGGCAGCTGGACAGCAACATCGGAGCACTGTGATTGGTCCCGCCCCTATCTGCTCCCGGCCAATCAGATCACGCAAACCGAATGCGGAAGTGTTATCTCAGCACCCCCAACTCTGACTGACTTCCCACGCCCCTGGCAGCCCTTGAGCCTGCATAGGCCAAGGTTGGGTGCTACCAGTGGTGGTAGAAGGAGGCAAATTTCCAGCCTACATTGTGGGGAGCGCTTTGAGTGTCTAGAAAAGCGCTATATAAATGTAATGATCATTCATTCAAGTCGTAATGCCGTTATTTCCTTTTGTCTGTGAGTCCATAAAGCACGTCTCCAATTCATGTGGGTGAAAGACACGGCTGATATAACGACAAAACCCATGATCAAATGATGGTCTAGGCGTTATTTATTTTCATTTAGAGGCCGAATGCCATCACAGGTGGAAACGCCTGAGGGACCAGTACAGGAGAGAAAGAAAGAGAGGGAGGGGAAGAGAAGTGGGGCAGAAGCAAGTGATGCCAGACCGTGGAGCTTTGCACGAGTCATGGGTTTCTGAAACATCATCAAATCTAGCCAGCCTTGAAGGGCCAGGAGCAGCCGACCGGTTACCCCTCCAGAACACGAAAAGGTGTTAGAAGCAGAGTTATTTCTCCACCTTTTTCTGTGTAGAGGACCCCCATATTGATACACATGAGGCTGCATACACCCATTCTATATACCTTATCTCAGGGACCTGTCCTGAGATAGAGAAGATTTTTATTATTAGATATGATTAGTCCAGAATTCCACAAATGTCTGTTAGCTGACGAGATAACAGTGGAGAAAGTGAAACCGATCAAAATAGTCACTCTTATACAGTGTACTTTCTCATTAGGCTAAGTTCTAGTGAATTCAATTGTGAAATTAAACTATATTAAACTATTCTTATTCAACTTTCTGGGGACCCCCTGAAACCTCTCCAAGGACCCCACATTGAGAACCACTGGTTTAGATAAAGCATAATTAAAAATCATAATCTGTTCCAAAAGGGGGCGCCCTTTTTATGCCTTTTGGGGGGTTTTGGTGATCAAATATTGAATATTGAACTATAATAATCAGTGCAGGAGCTCACTTATCCTTGAAAGACACTTTTATCACTGACTTAAAAGGCTCATACATCTCCATAAATGTTCAGGGGGGAGGGAATAAGTGCTTACCCTACAGACCCCAAGAAGTGCTGTATATTCTGTATTGTTTAATATAAATGCATTTTTTATTCCAATCCCGATTTGTATTTGAGATTCCAAAATCCCATCGGACTTGACTTCTTCGTGTCCCTCAATGAGTGTAATACCAGCATTCAACTGTATGTGCCACAGCGGTTTCAATCATCATCATCATCACCACCCACGCTATGCATAAAATATATAGGTCCGCGGAGAGGCACGCTGAGGAGGCCGTGCAAACTGCAATGGAATATGGGGCATCTCTCTCTCTTTACCTAATATTTTGATTCTATCCTGACATTTTTCAGTTGGAAGGGCAGTCTATATGCGTAACGGTAAAAACAAATATTATTATAATCTTTTTTCAAAAAGGGCACTTTTTTTATGAGGCTCAAAAAGGCAGGTGCTCAAGCACCCCTTGGGCTCTATGTGTGCACGTGCCTGGTCTGACAGCACTACAATTACATTTTCATATAATAATATCATAACGCAGAGGCTGAGACTCACTTTTTTTTGCTGCCGGTAGAACATCGCCGTACGAATTGGAAGAGCCGTCACGTGTAGCGCTAACCCTTCCAGAAGCTTTGTGGTCCGGGCTTGAACTTCCCATAAATGTGTCTCCATAAATCCTTTGTAGGCTACATCCCTTCAATATAATTACATGTAAATCCTTTTGTACATATATTGTTGACTTAATTACATATAGGCCTACATGTAATATATATATATATTTTTATGAATCTCTTTTTTATTTATTTTTATGAATACCATTATTAACTTCAGTCCTCAACATACATATCAAATATTAATAAATTTTCACGATCTTAACCCCTTAAATACCAGTTTTTGTGATTAAAATGTGGCATTTTTTCAAGACAAAAAACACAAAGGGTTAATTATTTTCCATCCCATAAATGATAAATGGAATTTTATTTTGGTGGGATTATCAGAGCCTGAAGTGTCAAAGATTGGCAGCAAAATTTATTTTGATACATTTAAATTTTTTGTGCTGTGACACATTGTATATCTTACCATTTGTGATTGTGACCAGAAATGTACATGCCATAAAAACATATATTTGTTTTCATGAATACCATTATTCACTCAACATACATATATTCAAATATTCATTCGTTTTCACAATTGTATATAGTTTTTGTGAAAATACTATATAATAATAATAATTTTATAACAGAAAACGTTTTTATGTACAGGAATAAAACATAAACATAACATAACAAATAACTACATAAACATAACAAATAACTACTATTTACAACTATTTACAATTTGAGCAAGTGTATGCCACTGTGCCCGTATGTTCCTTGCAAATTGCCCGGTGGCATTTGCAACACTCCCGGGCATATCTGCCTTCCGATCCCACGCACAAATGGCATCTATTTAGTTCGCGAAAGTCGACCATTTTGGAAAATTTGAACGTCAGGAATTGTCGTTTTTTTGTGGCCATTTTGAAGAGGCTGCACCGACAGCTTTCGATGAGCATTGGACGTTTTCCGAACGACACTTCCCAAAGGCCTCTATGGGGTTTCAAGCAAATTACTTCTGTATGAATCTTTTTAATATCTCTTATTACACAAAATGTAACATTATTGGTATATATTGAAGCACAGTTAGTTTCTCTTCCCTATGTTTAGCATGTAGCAACAATTATATTTGAAATTAGTTTCAAAATGGTGCCACCCTGGCAAAAATAAAAAAGCTACTGTACATACAGTAGATTTCATTATCTGTTCTTATGCACGCCATACTAAATCCAAATTGAACTCGGGCATTTGAAAGATAATATATGTATATAAATGTGCGAATTGGCTATAATAAGGTAATTTATAAGCCTACTATTCTATATTCTATAATAATATTTCAAATTGCATTGGTCCGGATGGGAGAATTCAGTACTGTATCTACAAAACCTTCTGTTTAATCATCTTCCCTTTATTAATTTCCTTAGATATTTTGTACACATGATCTCAAGAAAGTACTGAACGAGATCATTGGCAGTTTTTCATGTCTGGTAATTTTTAGCATGGTGTTATTCACTGTCAAAGATGCAAAGAAAAATCATAATTCATATTCTCCTTTGTTTCATCACAATTTAAGCAAGCCTAGTAATAGACACAATATTTCTGACACTGGGAATACATTCACTGAGATCCATAGATGTACCTAGATACCAAGAATATGCAAATGTACCTTGTTGAAGTGGAGCAATATTCCATTTACTTAGGTAAGTATTTTAGGCGGATTTTCAGAAAATAGGGCTCCGGGCTTAATAGGTTAAGGGGATGCATGTTTAGATCAGGGTCCCCCATTTTCAATTCATCATGACATTTATGACATACACGACATACAGATAAACAGTACTGTACCTCCAACCAGAGGACCATTGTACGCCGACACATGATGTTGGCGAATAAGGCCATCGGCCAACGCCTCGTCCCCCTCCGGCAGCTATGTGCCTACAAGCTGAAACAAAAGAAAAGAAAAGAGAGAAACCAAATACAATTATTAATTTCATTTTCTAGGCCAATAAATTTTTTTTTCACATCATACTATATGGAAGTGCAGAGAACATTTCGTCAGCGACTCAGTGCATGTGTGTGTGTGTTCCTGTGGGCAAGCCTGGATTAACGATGGGGCCGTTTGGGCCGCGGCCCGTGGGCCTCGAGCTCCTGAGGGGCCTCCAAACCATTTTTTTTGTTCTCTTATTTTGGAGATCGATGTCATTCTGTGACACTGAAATGAAAAAATATTTCATCAACTAAAATATTTAGTCAACAAAAATATTTCAGCCTAGTCACACCTCTCGGGTGACTTCCTAGTGCAGGGGTCGGCAACCTGCGGCTCCAGAGCCGCATGCAGCTCTTTAGCCAATCAGCTGCGGCTCCCTGGCCCAACATTTTTTTAAATATATCTTTTTGTTTTTTAAGTTTTTTTTTTATCTCTTATTTTGGAGATCGATGTCATACATGTGACACTGAAATGAAAAAATATTTCATCAACTCAAACAGTACGTCACACCCCGCGCCTATCCCTGCCGTCTGCAAGTGGCTAATCTTGAGTTTCCGACCCCCCAGTAAGCTAACCATGGATAAATCCAAAAGAAGGAAAGTCTGAGGAAAATAGAGGGTTTAATTCAGCGTGGACAGATTAATTTGCTTTCACGACTAACGATGCAGGCTTACCTGTATGCCTGATATGTGGTGAGAAATTTGCGAACAACAAAAAAATTTAGATAAATTATAGATTTTCGACAAATAAGGGAAGGACTCAAATAGAGCTGCATAGTTCAGGGTTTTATTTCAAAGTAGGTCTACAGATGCCAGTGTTTTTTCTCCTTTTCTGTGTTTTATTTCAAAGTAGGTCTACACATGGTAGTCTTTTTTCAAAGTGGACTACTTTTTATTTTATAAATGTTCCACAAATAAGGGAAGGACTCAAATATACCTGAATAGTTCAGGGTTTTATTTCAAAGTTGGTCTACAGACACCAGTGTTTTGACTGACGTTATTAGGTGGAGTTGTGACAGGTCCGTTGTTGTGGAGTGGAAAGAGGAAGAAGGTGAATAAAACCGTTATGTTGATGATCAGATATTAATTCTCCCGTGATTTTATTTTACTATAGTTTGAAAGTATAGGTGGACTATTCCTACGTAGTTACACCGAGACCCAGTTGCCCAGCCATTGCTCCATTATAAACCCATGCCGTGTGCAGTATACTGCTATCTAGAATGCTGGCTAAGAACAAATAACGTGGGTGAAGAAATGTATCAAAGCGCTTGCGCTGCACACATAGGAAACGGAAATGCTGCACTAATAATAACATGAATTATTCTAAAACTTATTATTTTGTCTCTTCTTAAAATTAAGAGAGATTTCGGCGAGATTTTATTTTGTAAACTGCATTTTGTGTCGTAGTTTTTAGTCAACGACATTGCATGAATCATTTAGTCACGTTAGTATCACATGATCTCCATTAATGTGACGTCTCGTCTCGTTGTTGTCAGGGGAAAAATATGGTCATTGACGACGATATTTAGTCATCATTTTCGTTGACTAAATTAACACTGGCCTACATAAATCACAGCCTATCTTTGTTCTTCAGTGCCAACATAACGTCCAGTTTCCAAAAGTAAAGGCAATATTCCAGACCTAATCTGGGCACACAGAGATCTTTTCTTCTTGTGCAGGTTATATTTCACATAATTCTCAGTACTGAACACATTTTTTACGTATGTTCTGAGTTTTGGCTCAGTCTAGATCTCACAGCCATTTTTCTTAAACGGCTGGAAAACAGCCTCCTTAATCATGACAATGTTAACATTCTCTTTGTATAATTCTTCAAGTCAACTTCTGTTCTCTGAAATATCTCCTGCTGAATTTTCTTCCACAACAGGAAGAATCACTGTGAGTGCTACTGTAATTTTGAGTTACAGAGGTTTGAATACACTGAAATAAAAGTTTATTTTACTTATGTCTGAATTATTTTGCAAACAGATACCTGCAAAAGAGTTCCAGCTGAGAGGTATGAGCTGGAAAACACAATGGGTCCACAGCCAAAGTTGATAACAATACCACAGAAAATCTGTGTTTTGCACATATTTTTCTAATGGTATGTATCGGTATGTTTATCCAAAAAATTGCCACCAATACATTTGCATGTGCAAGAAAGTCTTCTCAAGTATTCTATCCGCGGAAATATCCCTCACGTCATATATCGTATATATATAGAATTTCATTGGCTACAAAAACGGTCAATCATTTTCATCGTCAGAGGTGATTGGTCTGGTCATCGGGAGGTGAAACCGGAGGTGGTAACTTTTTCGAAACTGACGCTCGTTGGCTGTTTCGTCTTATAAGCCGAAATTGGAAGCACGTAATATGCCAGATAGGGTGTCAATCAAAGGGCGGCCATTTTAGCTTTCAACTGATGTGTTGGTTGATGGACAATAACACTGCATGATGGCTCTGGGCTGCATTTCTCCTGATCATTCAATACATTGGAAAGTTGAATTTGTTGAAGTTGAATTTTTCGATCGTCACCACACTCGACCTATTGCATGCTTCGTGTCTCGAGTTACAAGACGAAATATCCAGCGAGCGTCATTTGACAAGCCGTTCCGACGAGTGACCACCAGTGGCGGCCGGTGTGAACTACATTTGGGTGGGCGCGGGGGGGTGAAGGGGGGGGGGGGGGGGCAAGCGGACAGCTGACCAAGCGAATACTGACTCATAACGTTACCCGAGACGTGAGAGATTCGACTCACGCTCACGGCAATGAATCGGCTCTTATGAACGAGTCGCTCATGACCGACACATCACTAGTTACCCCGTTTCCAACGTTAAGTCGAGTTCATTCATACTACACTAGAAGTACACGTATGATCAATCCAATAATGAACACATATATATATCTTGTCATTTTAAACAAGTTACCATTCATTCATTCATCCATTATGCGTCACCTGCGGCGAAATTAAATGTTATAGTTCAACAACAACACGCTGTGTTGAGAGAGAGAGAGAGAGAAAGAGAGAAAGAGAGAGCGAGAGAGAGAGAGAGCGAGAGAGAGAGAGAGCGAGAGAGCGAGAGAGCGAGAGAGAGAGAGAGAGAGAGAGAGAGAGAGAGAGAGAGAGAGAGAGAGAGAGAGACCGCATTAACTCACTTTGTTTAGTTATAACGTGGTCCAGGAGGGCTTGATAAAGTGTATATATCCACTGTCCCACAGTCCCAGACTGTTGATGTATATCCACTGTCCAGACTGCATCCAGCTAGCCAAATAGCTTCTTGTTAGCCAGGTTAGGCACACCAACACAAGTGACGACGAGCTGTGTCTTTGCCCATTTCCGCATCGAACAGCCTGCAAACTACCTGGCGTTCTATCGCCCTGCTCTAAGACAAACTCTAACCTTAACCAACTTTGAAAGAGTGCCTAAGCTTAATCGTCGAAAGAACTTGCCTAACCTTAACCAACTTCGAATAGTAACTAAGCCTAACCTGTGTAGACACTGGCGTCGGCCAATCAGAGAGCGTCTCCGAGAAATGCGGCTAGAGCGTCTCCGAGAAATGCGGCTACGGAAAGTATAGACGCTGCTTGCTTAGATGATATAGATCGCTTGAAAACGCGCCCGGCTTCCATCATATTACATCATATTTCAACGCACAGTGCGTTACGTGCGTTGACCTATTTGATTGGCTGTGAGGATACAGCGATGAAACCAGTGCACGCCATGCTGTGCGCGATATGTCTCGCCCCCGGCCTGAGAGGTAGTTACTAGTCACTTCCTGTGAATGAAAAACTATTATTTATATTTGATATATTAACGTTATATTGTGCATTGGAAACACAAACATACTTAAAATGAGTAAATATTATTCATTTTAAACATGTTTATTTTATTTCTAGGGCTAAAAAAAAAATATATATATATATATATATATATATTTTCTTCTTCTTCTCTCTTTTAACCAGGGAGGGCGGCGCTCTAGCGCCCAGCCGCCCACTATCGGCCGGCCGCCACTGGTGACCACGTCCGATTGTAAACGGTCCTTAACTGATGGCGAAAATTATTGACCACCACTGTAGCCAAGGAGCGTCTGCTCCGAAAGCGATCCCAGACGAGCGCTGATTGCAACGATAAGGAGGCAGAAGAAGACCAACAAGTTCTTTGTTTTGACTCGCACGTCTGAATGAATAGAAGCGGCTGGCCATTTTGGATAATCATGCTGAATTATTGCGGTACACACATTACAAAAACCTTTGTAAAACACAGGTTTTCCGTGGGATTTTTATAAACTCTGGACCTGTATGTATAAGACTACAGGCTATGGAATCGTTATGTTTTCCAGCTCCTACCTCTCAGCTGGAACCCAAAAACAGGCATCTGGCAACAAGTCAACACAAAAGTAAGGAGCAAATATTTAATTTCCGTGTGTTCAAAACTTTTTCTATTACATTAGCACTCAAAGTGAATTTTAAGTATAAAGTATAATAAATCACAAATTACTTTGGGTATAATAATAATAATAATTAATTGTATTTATATAGCGCTTCTCAATGACCCGAAGTCGCTGACAGTAGTTATAGGAACATAGTAAAAACAAAGAAACAAAACACAAAGAAACAAAAACAAAGAAACAAAAACAAAAGGAACATGAGACCATGGGGGGAACAGGGGAAGACCGCATGAGATAGCACAAAAAGACAGAGCGACAGGAGACAGACATCAATCGGGTTGGATGGGGGGGGGTTATGGGTGGGTGGGGTTGAAGGCAAGGGCGAACAGGTGGGTTTTGAGACGAGCTTTAAAGGTGGAGAGTGTTGGGGAGTCTCTGATGGACTGAGGGAGGGAGTTCCAGAGTCGGGGTGCAGTGCGAGAGAAGGCCCGGGTATGCAATCAACCTGCGTTTTATGCTAAATGTGCCCGACTGTTAAGGGGTTCAATTAACCACCCATAATTTTTTTTTTTTTGGGTTAGCACTCCCTGCTAGTAGTGCACCTTAACCACACCTTCATACCTGCATTTCTGTGTTCACACACCAGAACTAAAAGATAACCAGTGTTTCATGTATGGGTGTGATTAGGGTTGCACAGATAGACAGACAGACAGACACACACACACACACACACACACACACACACACACACACACACACACACACACACACACACACACACACACACCTACACACACACACACACACACACACACACACACACACACACACACACACACACACACACACACACACACACACATCCACAACCCAACACTCTCTCATAACCCCCCCCCCACACACACACACACACAGACACACACACACAATGCCCTTAAACACACACATTCTCCCCCACATAACCAGACCCAATCCCTGCAATCACATAGACATGTATGTGCACGCCCCAACAACCAGCCTCCTCATAGTCCACTACCTCCACTGATAGACAGTGAAACAGAAGGCTGCTCTTTGAGTACAAGTAGAGCGATGTAATTCAGCGACCCAGGAGCCAGAGAACACATACCTGAATGGGCTCCATGGAATGGGGACAGATAACACATACCTGAACGGGCTCTGAGGACAGAGAAGACATACCTGAACGGGCTCCATGGCCTGGGGACAGAGAACAGATACCTGAACGGGCTCCGTGGCCTGGGGACAGAGAACAGATACCTGAACGGGCTCCGTGGCCTGGGGACAGAGAACAGATACCTGAACGGGCTCTGTGGCCTGGGGACAGTGAACTCATACCTGAACGGGCTCCGTGGCCTGGGGACAGAGAACACATACCTGAACGGGCTCCGTGGCCTGGGGACAGAGAACAGATACCTGAACGGGCTCCGCGGCCTGGGGACAGAGAACTCATACCTGAACGGGCTCCGTGGCCTGGGGACAGAGAACTCATACCTGAACGGGCTCCGTGGCCTGGGGACAGAGAACACGTACCTGAACGGGCTCTGTGGCCTGGGGACAGAGAACACATACCTGAACGGGCTCTGTGGCCTGGGGACAGAGAACACATACCTGAACGGGCTCCGTGGCCTGGGGACAGAAAACTCATACCTGAACGGGCTCCGTGGCCTGGGGACAGAGAACACATACCTGAACGGGCTCCGTGGCCTGGGGAAAGAGAACAGATACCTGAACGGGCTCTGTGGCCTGGGGACAGAAAAGACATACCTGACGGGGTCCGTGGCCTGGGGACAGATAACACATACCTGAACGGGCTCCGTGGCCTGGGGACAGAGAACTCATACCTGAACGGGCTCTGTGGCCTGGGGACAGAGAACTCATACCTGAACGGGCTCTGTGGCCTGGGGACAGAGAACTCATACCTGACGGGGTCCGTGGCCTGGGGACAGAGAACTCATACCTGACGGGGTCCGTGGCCTGGGGACAGAGAACTCATACCTGAACGGGCTCGGTGGCCTGGGGACAGAGAACTCATACCTGAACGGGCTCCGTGGCCTGGGGACAGAAAAGACATACCTGAACAGAGTCTGTGACCTGGGGACAGAGAACTCATCTGAACAGAGTCTGTGACCTGGGGACAGAGAACTCATCTGAACGGGCTCTGTGGCCTGGGGACAGAGAACACATACCCATAACGGACTTGAGGACATAGTAGAAGACAGTAGACAGCTATCCGGGTGCAAGCTAGCCTAGTTTAGTACAAATTAATGGAAGCAGATATGGACCACTAGACTAGCTTTTGGCCAAAAACACCTCTCCCAGAGTTTTAAGATAGGCTAGTGGTCCGTATCCACTTCCATTCATGTGTGCTAAGCTAGGCTAGCTTGCAGCCAGATAGCTTTCTACTGAACGCACACAGAAGAAATTGGTATCCATCTTCTTGTCTGACTCGTGTTCCTATAAAAAGGAAAGATATGCTTCATCAGAAGGGGTCATCTGCATAAGGTCATTGTATATCCCTAGCCAGTAAAGTCTACTTAAATATAGAGAGGCTACTGTATTATAATAACATTGTGTGAGTGGATATGAGTGGTTCAGAATGAGATTGAAGCAGGGTTGAAGTTTGATGATGTTGACCTCTTTCTTTCTCTTGTGCATCTGAAGGTGTGGAAAGTAGGTCAGGTATTTTAGGGGAAGTTAGTCTGCAGTCAGCAGAGCTCACACTCTGCTCTGCTTTGGGGTGTCTGCAGTAGCCTACAATGTACACTCACTGGCCTAGTTAAGCCTTCACCAAGGTGAATGCAGAACAATCTAGCTTCGTAGTATACTCGTAGGTTTTTTATTACATACATTAACAGTGTCTGGGCTTACATAATAATCAGTCTCTTTTTAATGAATAATGTAATTATTGGTAGAGTGGTGGTAGAGACTACAATGGCTGATTTCCAGTGTATCTAACCTGTGTGACCTTCAAGACAATTTATTCAAAGATCTCGTTTGGCAACAGTCAACAGAACATTGTTGGCTCGATTTCAGGTTAGGAATAATAATCAATTGAAGTACAGTGCAAATCTATGATGACTTTATTTAGGTCTGGAATAGGAACTGGGTCAGAGATTCTGCCAAGCCTGGTTGAAGAGATGTAGGCCTACTGTAGGGAAATAATATATTTTTGAAACCCTTCATCTTGCTTTACAATGACTCTTCAACCATACCAGTGAACTTCAAGTGTTCATGCTATTCTTTTTTTTAAATCTTTTTTTCTTTCTTTCCTCCCATCCCCCAATTTAGTCGCTCTGCCAATTTCCCTCCTGGTCATTGTGCTGCCCTACTGTCGGCCTGGGGAGGGTGTAGACTACCACATGCCTCCTCCGATACATGTGGAGTCGCCAGCGGCTTCTTTTCACAGTGAGGAGTTTCACTGGGAGAAAGTAACGCACGCAGAGGTTCACACCATCTCCCCCAGATCCCCTCCCTGCTGAACAAGTGCCCCCGACCAACCAGTAGGAGTCGCTATTGCAACAACCAGGACTCCTACCCCACCGGATTCCCACCCACGTGCAGCAGTCAACATGTATATTTTCAGCACTACGTTTGTTTACCAATGATTTTAAGTGTTATTAGCTAAATATGAGCTTATAAAAATCTCTGCGCATTGCACCGGAAAACGGACAATTTAGACGTGAGAAGAAGAAGGAGACCCAGGGCTTTCGGTGGACATCTACATTTCATAAAACTACAGTACCCAGCTCACACCAGCCGCCGACAACGGAAGCCCAACCATTTTTCTCTCCGAAATATTGATGTGATTTTCGTGTTTATATCTCACGGGTCAAACAAACGCTATTGCCATAAAATACAACGTATATTGTTTCTTTACCTTTCTGTGAATGTCTGGAAAAAAGGCGCGTCGCAATCCAGTAAAAAATGGCGGAGCTATGTATATTATACAAAAGTTATTGTAGCGTTACAGTAGATTTCTTTCACAGTCTTTGCTGTAACGGGCGCCTATACTAAAAAGAGGAGATTTGGCCCGATCCATAGATGTAGTATGTATGACTTATATAGGTAATAAGGTCATTTATAGGCCGGATATTCTATATTCATATTATATGTGTCTGGATGGCAGAATTCAGTACTGTATCTACAAAAAAGCCTGTAAGTCAACTGCCCTTTGTTCATTGGCTTAGATTTTTAGTACACTTGGGCCGGAATCCACAGAGAATGGATTGCGCGAAGCAAATTGCATTCACGGAGCCTGCCCTGCGTCTGCGAGGTATCCACAAAGCACATTGCTCGATGAGATACCATGCGCAATGTGTGTATAGCTTGCGAGCAGTCTGCACTCTGCCCCGCTGACAGCGCTCTTGGCAGAAATGTGTGTCGAAATAGCGTGCTGTCAAGTTTAGCGCGCTGTCCAAAAAAAGAAAAGAAATTAGAAATCAAGAAATCACTCCATCCATTAACTCAACTGGACTGTCATACTATTCATTTGCACTAGCACTATTGCACTTGGGACATTGATATTATATTATTGATGTTATTATTTATACATGCTATATTCAGTATGTTTGTATGTGGTGATGCTCTAAACTCAATTTCGTTGGACCAACAATGACAATAAAGATTATATTCTTTTGCACGAAATACAATACAAAATGAACGGAAAATAGATCTTATGAGTTATGAACAGTATTTAACTTGTTCGAGAAATATAAAGCCATAGAAAATAAGAAATAAGGCTATAGCACTGACATTTCAAATGCTTGCTTCTGAGATGATGATCAATACAGTAAACATTTATTTCTGATATAGGTGCTGGTCAGCATGCAATGTCATGATTATTATTATTCTGAAGTTATTATTATTATTATTATTATTAAATAAAAAAATTATAAATAATTAATTAATACGAACTCGTCTCCTTCACTATAATCTAAATTAAATCAGATATAGGCCAGGGCTTTACAACTTAATAAAGAATATATATTAAATGGGATGGGAACTAAATTAAATGTACCATATACAATGAAATAATATTATAATCATTTGGGCTATATTCCGTTTATATCCCATTTAATTGTATTCAATCTCTTTATTAAGTTGTAAAGCCCTGGCGTATATTTGATTTCATAATTAGATTATATTCTAGTGAAGGTTATTATTAATTAATTATTAATTTTATAATAATGTAGAAGGGTGGATTATCCCTGCTTGTGGGAGTAGTAGTACACAGACACTGGGTAGTAGGATACTATAGTATTGGACCTATAAGTACCCCCGTCTTTGGCCCGGAACGTCATACTGGAGGGCTTGCAGCTGGAGTATATGGGGCCAAGGATTTACTAACCTGGGGACTGGTACTCTGGTCTCCCTCGCCTTCCAAGGCGGTCAGCAGTAGCTCCCCACACACCCTCACTCCCTCAGTACCTCCGACAGCCCTCCCACACCCAGTGACTGTCAGTTCAATAGTATTATTGGGCTTCCCTTTAAGCAGTACCCTTCCTTGACCACCTGTATAGACCCTTCAAATGCTATTCTGTAAATGGGGTGTAAGGGTTAAATAATTATGCCGTCACAATATTTACCCAGAGAATAAAATAGCAAATGGAACTCAAAGAAAGAGACACACACAATGATCCCCATTAAATCTACGTTTAGTGAAGCCTGGGCAGATTATACATTACAACGTTAATGCTTACTCATATGGCACCGGGTGCTCTTGTTATCAATGTAGGGGAAGCTCTTCCCACCATAGGCACCGAGTGC
The DNA here is from genome assembly GCF_963971535.1 of Notolepis coatsorum. Taxonomy (NCBI): domain Eukaryota; kingdom Metazoa; phylum Chordata; class Actinopteri; order Aulopiformes; family Paralepididae; genus Notolepis; species Notolepis coatsorum. The sequence continues at coordinate 37,146,172 of NC_140175.1, forward strand.
TCAATACATTAAACCACCCCGCTTGTACTGGGGGAACCCAGGCATAGAACGTAGACACATTGGGAGTCTCAGAATCAAACAGTCAAATAAACCAATAACAAAAATAACCAATAAATGTGGGCCCACCAGGGACGCGAGAAGTCCGCAGGGAGTGGGGGTGCTGAGATATCGATTTTTTTTTTTTTTTTTTTTTTTTATATAATTTTTTTTTTATATCAAATATATATATTATATAATTATACTTGTAGTTGTATTGTCTGCGAGACATCGCCACCACGCAACACGCCAAAATGCTCGCTATCTGCAAACAGCTCCACTGTCTGTCACGTCATGTGTGCGAACCATACCAGGATCTTTGGGGGAGCGGCGCAAAAAAATAAAATCTCAGAGTGTTTCCCTGAGTCAGTGAGTCTCGCAACTGCCGAGAGAGAGAGAGAGAGAGAGAGAGAGAGAGAGAGAGAGAGAGAGAGAGAGAGAGAGAGAGAGAGAGAGAGAGAGAGAGAGAGACGCCCGCGGAGAGAGAGACGCCCGCGAGAGAGAGAGAGAGAGAGAGAGAGAGAGAGAGAGAGAGAGAGAGAGAGAGAGAGAGAGAGACTCCAGCTCACTGCCGCGGAGAGAATTACATTTGTTTTTCTTGCAGTTTTATTAAAAGTCACTCCTCATCTCCAGTAGTAAAAAAAGGCAACATTATCGCCACCCACCTGTCCTGATGGTCTGCCCAATTCTCAAAATCTGCATGTCACAGAAGTAGTCCCCGCAGCAGGTTGCTTCGTCTTCTTTGTAAAATCAAAATTGGTTAGAAGGCTTAACTTTACTTCTTTGATATTCCGTTTAACTTTCGACATTACCATTTTACCAATGGATTTCCAGTTCCGCGTTGACGCTTCCAGGCCGCGTCTATTCGAATCCCAACCGGTTCATGCGTCGGCTACACGCTGAACACTGCATTATCGAGACAGCGCCCCTATGACGATCTGAATGAATTCCAAGAGTAGGGTAAATCTGCAGTGCTGTTAACAACACTGCATTATCGAGACAGCGCCCCTATGACGATCTGAATGAATTCCAAGAGTAGGGTAAATCTGCAGTGCCGTTCCGCTCTGTGACATGAGTAGCCTCGGTTACAAATTTGGAATAAAATCCAAAACAACCTTGCAGTTGCAGTTACACTCCCATCCAGCAGGGGGTGCTGCAGCCCCCACCGCACCCCCCCTTCTCGCGTCCTTGGGGCCCACGTTATCAAAGAAAACCTAACCTAAGCTGGCTTAAATTGTTTGGGGTACCCCTTAGACACTGGTGATTAGCGTTCACTTCAATGGACGTTGCTGTTGATACACACGTGGTACTGTTAGTACTTAGCCAAGATGGCGGACCCACTCTTGTCACCACTAGTCCAGATGACAAGATGGCGTCGGCGATCCACGAGCACAGCCAGCAGGTTGGGCGAACAGCAGGCAGTGGTTAGCGGGCAGAGCTTGCTGTATGGCGTCCTCTGCTAGTGGGAAGAGGCGTCCTCTGTACCGTCTGGGAAACGTCCACCGCTGCTGTTGCTGTCTTGCTTCCGTCGCGCGAGCTAATACTTTGGCTACCTTAAACACAGCTAAGCTTTGGGTCTCGGTGCACCCTCCTGCTATTCGGTTACACTGTTAACGCAACGTGGCTGACTATACCACCGGTCTCTTCAGCGCCTCGCGCCCGGTAGTCTACTCAAGTCAGACGGAGCCATTAGCGGCATGCTACTATACCGCACACTATAACTACTATAACCCGATAACGATGACGTTAGTCTCGTTAGCTTAGACGTTAGTCCTTGGGTTCGGTTTCTCTTACTCACACACTATCACGGATACTTCTAGGATAACCCGTCACTAGCAAGTATGTCTCATCACCCGTCGCTCGCTCCGGCGGGGCTCCCCTTCACTGACTTCTTCAACGGGGCTATTCCAAAGCACCTCCCGTTGTGGCTGCGACCGTTCACGGCCAAGTCCAATGTCGAAGAGAACTTCCTGTTCCCCTCACCTCCAGGTGATTCCCTCTTCCTCGTTGCTTGCTTCTCTCCACTGCTCCACCTGCCACCACTGCACTCCGCCCCCTGCTGGCAACCTCCACCGGTCCCACGCAAAGACCACTCCAGAAAGGGAAACAAAGGCTCAATGTTATTGCTAGTAATCCATACTGCATCTGGAGAGGAGTAGCACCTCACCTCGTCGCAGTGGCGGCCGCTGGGTACTTCGCCACTAGGGGCGCTATACCAAATATTTTGCGAACATGTACAGTACAGTACATGTACACAGTACAGTACACAGTACCTATCCGACTCACGCTCACGGCAATGAATCGGCTCTTATGAACGAGTCGCTCAGCTGTTACTACAACAACACACAACCAGTCAAATAAAGTATAGTCTAGACTCTAATTCACAACTTGAAACACAATATAAATAGAAAAGTTAGAAACAAAACTCGCCCGTCTCCAAACACAGGCAGATCTCTCCCTCTCTCCTTCTCTCTCTCACACACAGCGCGACGTGGAATCGATTCGTTACACAATCAGACCTATTATATACCAAGAATAACTTCAGTATGAGTATAGGGCTGTACACATATTTTGCATATTGTTAAACGAGCCAAGGCTAGCTATTAAACTATCGATATGAATCGAAAATCTGGGACCCTGATGTAAACAAGACAAACGTCTTTCTCTGGTCTGCATCCCCTTAACAATTGTGTGTATTGAGCCGTACTGTATTGTACCCATTCTGCAATCTGTTAATAAAGTTCTCATTCATTCATTCATTCAAACATAGACGATATTGAACAAGCCATAATCCACGTATTTTCAATCCGAGAGAGCTGCAGTAGTTAAATCAATGAGCCATCGATAAATAAACAATCAGCAATGTCTCGCTTCATGAATGGCCAGCAGTAGTACTGCTCCTAAAAAAACTATTTACAACCGTTAACGTTAAGAAGAGAGAGAGAGAGAGAGAGAGAGAGAGATTTCTTCAACCTCGAACCTAAATTCCTTAGCAACCCGTGTTACCAAGTAAACAAATCACAGAACGATAGCCAGTTAGCCCGCACCAGCCTAGTAGTACTAACGTTAGTGAGAGAGAGAGAGAGACTCACTGTTTAGTTGAAACGTCCAGGGCAGGAAACGTGTATAATCCGCCATATAGCTTGTTAGCCAAGTGTTAGCTCAGCTGAGCTCGTCGACGTTAGCACAACACTCAACAAGTACATTCCTTTGTCCATTTCCGCTCGAACAGACTGCAAACTACCTGGCGTTCTATCGCCATGCTCTAAGACAAACTCTAACCTTAACCAACTTTGAAAGCGTGCCTAAGCTTAACAGTCTAAAGAACTTGCAGTCACAGCACGGCACGCTCTAAGACAAACAACAGTCCTAGTACCAGGAACCAAGCTAGAACTTGCTAGAATTGGAACATTAGAAATTGGATTCGGCCAATCAGAGATCGTCTCTGTGAAATTCTGCCATAGAAAAAAATACTGGCGTCGGCCAATCAGAGAGCGTCTCCGCGAAATGCGGCTATGGAAATTCTCACGGAAGTTCACGCTGCTTTCTAGACCGCTTCAAATCGCGCTCGGATTCCAACATAATAGTCATATTTCAACGCACAACGCCGTATGCACTGATTGGCTGTGACGGAGACAGCGATCAAACTGTGACGCGCACTCAGAGCGCTATCGCTTCTTGCCCGGGCGAGAAATACGAAAAAATAAAAAAAAATGTCACTTCCTGCCCATGAAAACGCTGTTTTTTTAATTTAGATAATAACGTTATATTGTGCATTGGAAATACAAACATACTTAAAATGAGTAAATATTATTCATTTTAAACATGTTTATATTATTTATAGGGCTATAAAACAAAAAACAAAAAAGTTTTATTTTTTTCTTATTCTCTCATTTAACAGGTGGGTCGGCGCCCATAGCGCCACCAGTGGCGAGCCGCCACTGCCTCGTCGTTAGACTGGGCAAGCTATCCAAAGGAACACTGTCAAAGGAACACTGTAAATCACACGTTATACACACACAGGGAAAGTAACAGTTAGCTAGCACTACTGAATACTTTGTAGAATATTCAGGCTGCTACAATAATAATAATAATAATAATAACTTCGTTTTATATAGCGCCTTTCATAAAACCTAAGGTCGCTTATATAGGGAAAAAATAACAAACAGACTGTAGCTAAGGGGCTACACAACCTTGACTGTATTTAAATAATGAGCTTGGCAAATACTAAATGATATATTAACCAATATTAAATGTACACAAAATGGCGGACACTGGGTCTCATTCCCGAAGTTTTTTTCAAAGATATATTCTGGAAGACTTATCTTAGAACCACTGAGACATAATCAATGACAAGTTTACTCTGAGTCCTGAACGTGCTGGTAATATGTCTTAAGTGGCTGAAACGGTCGCACAAATTATATTATCTGATATCTGCCTAGGAGAATGGCATTCTGTCGTAAACTCGAAAGCGCGTTCCCGTTCAGGTCATTTGCATACAAAACAACGCCTCCAGGGCTCCTTATTAAGAGCAAAGTAATGACGCTGTGTGAAAATGGAATGGCGGAAGTGCTTTGCGAGTCTTGCGAGCCGCGTGATTACGAAACCTAGCGTCAGTCAGTGCCAATCAGAGAGCGTCTCCGAGAAATGCGGCTAGGTTTCGTAATCACACTTGCGCGCCATCAAAACTAGATTAGATTAATGTATTGGCATCATATACAGCTTGCGGTACACCTGCCGCAGCGTGCGCGCGCAGTACTGTATATGAATGAATTAATGACATATAATATATATAGCCTACGGCGGCGTAATGAATGAACGCAGTATGGCTTATTATTCCATAATTAAGCCTATAGGCTGATTGATTGATTGATTGATTGATTGATTGATTGATTGATTGATTGATTGATTGATTGAAAAGTTTATTAACAGATTGCAGAATGGGTACAGTACAGTACAGCTCAATACATACAATTGTTAAGGGGATGCAGACCAGAGAAATACTTTCGTCTTGTTTACATCAGGGTCCCCCATTTTCAATTCATCATATGACACACACAACATACAGATAGACAGTACTGCTACATCTACGTCTAGCCGAACAGTAGTACGGCTACTGTTCATTCGTAGGCGGACACAAGACTTGTTATGGAATATTAATGCAGTCTATTTCCACCGATTAGCTTTAGTTCTTATTTATTTATCCACTGTCATTTCAGTGTTGGTGTATAGGCTATATAGTGTATTTCAATATAAGTTTAATTGATTAATGATATATTCGAAGGAATGCAGGTTTATAGCTATATCAACCTCCTCCAATGTACAGAAAAGTATGGTTTTGTCAATATTCCAATGTACAGTTTTGCTTGTACAGTGTAAGTCTATCAACCCCACCCACCCCTCCTACCCAACCTCCTCCAACAGTTTCTACGTCAAATGTACTCTCTTTTCTGGACTCTTTTTGTATCACAAACAGTACTGTATTTGCAAATCTGGTATGTCATAAATGTATAGATGTAGCAGTACTGTCTATCTGTGTCGTGTGTGTCATATATGTTATGATGAATTGAAAATGGGGGACCCAGATGTAAACAAGACGAAATTCTTTCTCTGGTCTGCATCTCCTAATGTAATTGAGCTGTACTGTACTGTACCCATTCTGCAATCTGTTAATAAAGTTTTCAATCAATCAATCAAACAAACAAAGGTCTGTCCCATTGTATACCAATCAATGGGATACATTGCATGTTGACCTGCATTCTTTCAAATGTATATAATTAATAATTAAAACAGATGTGTAACAAACAAGAAATACAAATTCCACAGAAGGCATTAAATAATTATTATTTTCAATCATTTCACAATAATTGCATAATTGTGTTTGAATATCTGAGTAATTAAAGTAATTATACATTTGTCCAAAATAGCTGGTTCAGATATGGTTAAGCAGCTGCCCTGTGATCAGATGAATCCATATTATTTATTTTTCCGACATCAAATGCGTAATTTCTTATCGTACAAATATTGTCATATTTATTTTAATTATGATTAAGTAATTAATTCCAAGGAGGCCTGTAGTGTTGACATGAGGGAATCACTATGAGAACACAGACTGTCAAGTTAATAAAAAATGTAATTAGTCGATCAATCATGAGATTTGATCGTGGCTGAGAGCAGATTTAAGAGTGCTCCTCAGCACTCTTAAATCTGCTCTCAGCCACGATCAAATCTGATCTCAGGGAAATTTGGGGACTCCCACTCCCAGCCCTAATATGTCTTAAATGGGCCGAAATCTGGCTAAGACGAAATTTTTTGTCGTAAATTCGTTCGGGAATGAGACCCACTCTTATTAACTGGAGGGGACAGGGGTACAGAGTTGAATTATTACATTTAATGTGTAACATTAAACTGAGGCTAATAAAATGTACATGCAACCAGTCGGGTAGTCGCTGGATAGAGGGGGCCTCGGAGTATGTCACTACACTTCTCCTGGCTTTGGCGATATTACGATACCGTTTTTAACTGGTAATTCACTTCACCAACGTTACCATACAGCGTTGTAGCAAAAAACAACTCCCTCCTCTCTCTCTCACTTTTTCTTCCCCAACTAACAGTATCTTTATTCTCTCCGTTCCAATACTAACGTGGGTGAGACTGGCTCGCAAACTATAACGGTAACTCTTCTCCATCCCAATACGTGCAGGTGCGCGCTGTATACAGCCACTATAGCGATATATCTCTGCATGTGGCTATTAGATTATGTTTATACAGCATTAAGCCAAAGTCCACAACGTTATATAACGACATTTAAATAAGTACGATGCTCAATATCTTGATTTGATATTGTCGTTCGAGATATTCTATATTCTTTCACGGTCTGCTACAATTACTGCTGCCATGATCACCTGTTTAGAGGCTCATTTACATAGAAAGGGGAGATTTTCTGCTCATATTACCTCATTTAAATATACGCCATTTGCACGGACGCAAAGCCTATATGTTACGCAACGAGCAACCTAATTTCATTCATTTGAGAGCGAGATGCGCCGGCTTTGCGTCAGAAAATGCGAGCAAAGCCTCTGTGGATTCCGGCCTTGATCTCTGTGCTGAATGAGCTCAGTGGCAATTTTTCACTCTTTGTCAATGTTAGCATGGTGTTCTTCACCGTCAACGATTTATAATAATAATAATTTATATTCTCCTTTGGTTCATTACAATTTACTCAAGCATAGCGTAACAGACACAATATTTCTGATACTGGGAATAAATTCCCTGAGGTCCATAAATGTCCTGAACATGCAAATGGACCCTGTAGAAGTGGAGTAATCTTCCTTTTACTTGGGTATGTACTTTTAGGCACATTTTCAGAAAATTATGGCTAGGACTTAAGAATTGAGAACTACTTTGTTCTCAGGTAGACCAACATCTACAGTCTTCTGTCAACTCATTCAGCCCATAAGGGATCCTCGTGCAAACCTTCTATTCACATTAAAAGCATGAAACAACTAAATTGGAGTTATAAGATAAGAGATAAGATAAGATAAGATACTCCTTTATTTATCCCCTTGGGGAAATATAAGGTTTTGACACAAAGTGAATTTAAGACCTTGTTTTCTTTCTGTCTGAATATCTGCTTCAAGACGGTCTCTGGGATGTCTGGCATCCTAAAACAACATCTTACACACACAGTCTAAAGGCCGACATGTTCCCATAGATCATAGGCGTTGTGGCACGGGTGAAGACGTGTCCCTTTCGTTCCTTACCCTCTGGCATTTCATGTCCCCTAAGATTTTGTCCCCCTTAAGCAGATTCAAAATTGAGTAAAGCACATTTCTTATCTGTAACATTCCCAAAGGCCAATGTGTTGCGCATAGTGTGCTGACTCTGCTGAACTGTCATGACACTGATATCTTGTAAAATGACAATGTCATAAGTCCCTGTCATAAGTTTGCTAATTGAGATCTTCAGAAACCTTGGAATCTCTCCTCTGATTTATGCACGACAACATTATAGGAAATGCGCTAACCGTCTTCTCCAGAGTCAAACAAGAAGATAGATACCAATTTCCTCTCTGTGCATTCAGTAGAAAGCTATCTGGCTGCTAGCCTAGCTTAGGCGCACAAATTAATGGAAGTGGATACGGACCAGCTAGTCTAGCCGTTGGCCAAAAACACCTCACCTTGAGTTTGAAGCTATAGGCTGGCTGGTTCATGTGATCCGCTTCCATTCACTGGTGCTAAACTAGGCTAGCTTGAAGTTGCTTGAAGTAAACCTAAGGTGGTGTTGTTCATTATCTGTCTCTGTCTGTCTTACTCTCACTCAATCTCCTCTCACCCTTTCCCGAACCACTGCCTTGTCTCCGTCACTTGCATGTGGTGCATCGTGACTCAATTGCATCTCTCCTCTTTTAATTTTGCCGTTCTAATCTACAGTATATGCCTCACTCTATCCTTCCCTCCCTCCAGACACAACCCCCCCCCCTATCTGTCAGGTCTATTTATACCGCAATTTACATTTGCATCTGGAGGCCTATAAATGCACCATTAAAGAAGTAGTGGGCAGGAATGGCAGGGCTTGACCTCCAATCAGCAGCTGACACACCAGCTTGTGATCCTGAGTGACAGGGCTCACTCCCCGCCCTCTCACAGGAGGGGGTTTGGTGATGAATCGAACAGGAAGAGAGGGAGAGAAAGAAAAAAAAGTTATTTAAGGCGAGACACTGCAGGTGAATAGGCAAATATACTTTTTTTTGTTGATTTTGAGATTTAGTTATATTTTGCTTCCTAAACATGTCTTCTATGAAACTAGTGACAATAAAACATCAATAACACACATTTAGTTGTTTATTTTACTTCATTTTGCCTTATTGCATCCATAAATGTCCACATATTTAATGGGGAAGTGCCTCATTTGCATATATAAACATACATTTCAGAAAACTTGCAATATATTTTTTCTTAGTTTATATGTACATAACAAACTGGGAAAGTTTCATAGTGATATCTATTCAAATATTTTTTGCCTATTAGGGGGTACTACACTGTACTACACTGTTTGTAGTTCTGTTCAGTTCAATAACATCATTATTATTTGCATATTTAAACATACAATTTCAGAAAACTTGTAATACAAAACAGTCTTGTCTTAATATAAGTAATCAACTGGGGAAGTGTCATTGTGATATCTATTAGTTAATTATTTTACCCTATTCACCTGTAGTGTCTCCCCTTAAACAGCGCCTGGCTGACAAACCCATGACAGTTCCCTCCTGGGCCCTCATTTATCAACGCGGCGTACGCACAGATATGTGCGTAACCCATGCGTACGATCATTTCTAAGCAAAGTGTGGGATTTATCAATTTGAACTTGTGCTTGACTTTGTGCGTATATTTAAGCACAGGTCGGACCATGCGTAGTTGGCGCCCGTTGGTAGAATATATTATTACAACAAGGAAATAAGCTTCTGTGCATTAGTTTCAACACTGGCATGTTCTGTATGAACCGTAATTCATTATAGTTCATTGTAAAATAGCAACAGTAGTGGTCAAAACCCTATAAATAGCATTTGGAATAATAGGTATTTTCTCTCAGAATGAATGCAGCATGGTTTATATAGCGTTATCGGAATATACGGGGTGTACTGACTGACTGCGCTCCGCTTACTGTAACTCAACTCGTTATTATTTTGCGCACAGACCGCAGAAACACGGGAACGTTTTGATTATATTTAAAAGGCTTTACGTTAAACGAAACAAGTGGAATTTCGAAGCTGTAAGCAGAATACAAGTCATATGAACACCCACGATATAGTGTTCTTACCCCTTCCTACTGTATAAGAAAGAATAGAAAACGCATTGCAATGAGACCAGGGTGTATGTGTATTACAAAACCCTTGCAATAATGTGTCTTAAATGAATGAAAAGCATACATGCTCTGGACACAGAGCATATATCGTGTGGGTGATATGACTTGTATTATGCTTACAGAATTCCACGTATTTAGTTTTACAATGTCAAAGCATTTTAATATAAATCAAAACGTTCCTGTATTTATGCAATCTATGCGCAAAATAATAAGGAGTTGAGGTAGATACACACTCAGAACGTATTACATGCTGGTATGCTGATAGAGTAAACTATTATATGAATATGATATGATATAAGGTATACACTGGTCCGTCGCATACACTGGTATGCGCAAGTTACTGTTGCATAATGTAGGCTATGGCTGCTATTATATGTAATTCATATAGGCTACCTAATAGTATATGATTTTTAGAGGCATCTATTTTGTTGTCGGTATTAGGCTAATACCGACAACAACATGGGGGGACCCTGATGTAAACAAGACAAACGTCTTTCTCTGGTCTGCATCCCCTTAACAATTGTGTGTATTGAGCCGTACTGTATTGTACCCATTCTGCAATCTGTTAAATAAAGTTTTCATTCATTCATTCATTCAAAATAGATGCCTCTAAAAATCATATTATAGCCAATCGAACACAACTAATAAAGGCATTCATATTACAGCACGGTTATAATGACACACACATGATGAATTGAAAATGGGGGACCCTGATGTAAACAAGACGAAAGTCTTTCTCTGGTCTGCATCCCCTTAACAATTGTATGTATTGAGCTGTACTGTACTGTACCCATTCTGCAATCTGTTAATAAACTTTTCAATCAATCAATCAAACCACCAACGCCAAACAGTGGTCAACGAACGGTCTTTATTAGTATTTTGAGCTGTCCAGGCAGAATTGCAGCAATGGTCTTAGGGAGCCGTTGATATCTGACATCACCGTTTACAAGTCAGCCTTTTATTTATCCCATAACACGCGTTGTGTCTTCTTGGTTCGGCAGCGCCTCAGTGAACAATCTCCCGTGAAGTTTCTCAGAGTTCCGCTCGGGTCAGTCCATTATTTCACATCCCATGGGGGGTGTTTCATCACTTTCATGACCATATATGGATAATCATGCACGAGCATTGACGGTAGAACAAAGAGGTATTTATCAACGCGGAGGAGCGTAGGACCTGTGTACGCACGGTTGATAAATCCCGTTTTTTTTTTGTGCGTGCACACATTCTAAATTCTGTGCTTACGTATGAAAATAGAATACTTTCTAAGAAAAATTGATAAATGAGGGCCGACCTTATGCCACACAGTAGGTAGTCCTGCTGGAGCCTGGCTCATAATTACACCGCCTGGCTAGAATACCATTAAAACCCGCCGCTGCGAGTGCGGTGACAATCGACTGCCGTCACTCCTCGTTTTCCACTCGATGATGACCTTTAAAAAACTGCATCCTTCGGAGTCCTGAACGTGTGCTTTCCACCAGATACCTTTCTCTTTTATACGAAAACACCAGCTGGATTTGACTATACTATGTTGTATTATAAGCAGAATATGAACAAGACTGCGTAGTGCACATGGGGTCATTGGCAAGGTAACTCATACATGTGTCTGTGGGGGATGTTCTATAAATAGTGAACTGGAGTTTACAAGGTCAGTCACCTACGGGCATTGGGGAATCTTTAGACAATGGCATCTTTGTGGAATGAAAGGCAGTGTGTCTGAGCCGATCCCGGCCTCCCTAGGCGGCCGTGAATCAATGGAGAGAAAAGACAGCGGGCTAGTGAGAGGGAGAGAAAAGGACAGAGGTTTCATTGTGAGGATCAGCTCAAGGTAAAACATTTATTATTTTTTATTATTGTATGAACAAGGTAGGCTACTGGGTGCATTTTAAATGTATATCCAAAAAGCACCATGGCTTTGATTACAACTTCTACACGATGTGTACACCTCACCAAAAAGACCACCAAAATGAACCAAAACATTTCTGAATAATTGTCTCAAATAAATAATTCGTTCCCTGTAGCTTTGATGAGAAGGGTCTCAGATCTACCTCAGAAGTGACTCTCTGCGGCAAGCACTTGGAAGTCATATGTTTCAATAATTTTGTATCTACTTTCTCTCAAATAAAGTTCACCACTCTCACATCCTGCTTCTGAAATGCAAAAGCCTCCCTCAGTCTCTCCTCTTTCTCTTCATCATAACCATGGTAGTGATGGTATTAAGATATGCACATGTTTCGAACACAGCGGGAGATATGGGGTCTGGAGCTATTTTCAGCCGCAGAGATTAATCCATTCTTATCCGCCCAGTGAAGGCCAGAAACGCAGAAACAACGTGGAAGAGGGTAGATCATGCAGCACTACACCGCTTATCAAGATTTGGAACCTCGTCAAAACGGGATGCACTTCGCTTCAAAGCACAGCCACTTGCTTGCGGCATTGAGTCAGGCTGTCACAACAATGAACGCCAGAGAGAGAAGCAACAGGTTTTCCTGCCCCGAGGCACTTTACTCCACATTTGTTGGTAAAATAGTCCGTCCTCCATCCTTTTATAAAAAAATTATTAAAAAATGCTTTTCAAATGCTGAAAGAAAGAATAAACAATGCGATATGGAGCAAATGGAATCGGGGGGCCGTAATATCGTCTTGTCACCTCCATCCATGATGGGATGGAGAAGGGGTGAAGTGAGGGAATCACGTCTCGGGCCAGCCGCGGCTCATCCTCACCCTTCCGTCCCTCCGACAGCCATCAAGCGGTTACTGGCCTATGGTTGCGAAGGCAGCACTAATACAACAGCCTGTGACAATGTTTTTAGTAGCATATCCACCCTCATAATGTGATCCGACAGTGGAAAAAACCCAGAATTATGGGGCACAATCTTCATGGCCTTTGATGTTTGACTACCCCCGGCTTTTGCCAGGCCTATTTTAAGAGCCAGCGTGTTATTTTGCTGTAGCCTATAGTAGGATTTTTATAATGCCCTCATTCCCATTACAGTAAATGCTGTCAGAGGCCACGTTGGTTGAATATAGCAGCCAAATGTGTTTTATGTAACATGCTACCACCCCCCCCCCACACATACACACACACACACAAAATAAAAACAGTCTCCCAAAATTCCAAAACAGCTTTTCTCCGTTCTAACGTTACATCACACCACCTCCTTCTGTTCCATGCTGCATTATGTGAGGTTAGGTTTCGTTAACCGTGCCACATGGCCACGATCATAAAACGAAGGCAAAAGTATTCCAGGTCCGGCCAGAGTTGGCTGGCTCGCTGGAATGGTGAGGGAAGAGAAAGAACTTTGCTCTCTACAGTGATTCCAGATCCGTGGCTTAAGACAAGCAGAACGGTTCAGTCTCCTGTGTACTTCCGTCCGACATTACTGAGTTCTAACAAGGTGGCTTTGGAGCAGATGACTTGACTTGACTGCTGACATTCCCAGTTCCACATGTGTCACAACCCCTCCCCACCCCCCCGCTGCAACTATTTCACCGCTTTTCTCAGCAAAGAAAATCCAGCAGCGAAAATAAACCAGCTCAATATGTCGGAGGCACCATGACGTTTCGACAACTTACTTTACTGTTGTGTTACTGCCAGCAGTAGCCGTGTGGCCATGGTTACAAAATATTGGAGGGAAAACATGGCAATTTCGCGAAATAAAAAGGCTGGAGGGGGAAGGGGTAACATTGAAACAAAAATACTGCTTTGTGTGTCATCAGGGTTACCTCAACGCCGTAACAACAAAGCTTTCATTTATAACATGGCCGACTCCAGCTGTTCAAAGTAATAGCTTGGGTTAGATAAATATCACACACATGCATTATGCCTTTGTAACTCTTGGTTGCATTTCAGCTGGAAAATGACTAAGAACCCCCACGCACACACCTTCACAACACCATGCGTACAGGAATGCATCATCGGCCTACAGTGTGACTGATGTTATGGCAACATAATGTACACAGAAACAGCACATATTTCATTGCCCAACAAGCACCTTTATGAATGTCAAAGTGCACTGTTTTCATTGGCGTTACATCGTTCTTGATTTAATATTCCCTGGAACTACAGGAATAAAGAAGGTAATTGTTTCTTAGCAAGAGCCTGAAGACTGGATGAATCAGTCTCTTGGCGACTCTGTGATATCCCACCCAAGAGGAAGAATGAGTTGACTGACATTCAAAGCCGCTGATAGTCTACTGTATGTACAGAGTGTATTAGAGGTTAATGCACTTGGTACATAGTACAGTACCTTAGAACAGGGGAAAAGGCGGAGTATAATATATGAGAAAGACTTTACAGTTATGAGAAATACCTATGGCTCTGACAGAACTAAGCACTTTGTTTTCTTACCCTTTTCTTATCAACCGTATTGTGTAAACATCTACAATACTGGGTTGATATGTCTATGTTATGTGTATCTGCCAATGTCATGATTTGATGTCTATTTTATGTGTATCAGTGACAATAAAACAATCAAACCGTAAACAAAGAGGCCTATTAAGATGTTAGATCCTAATATGAAAAACGTATGTGATTTAATGTTCTATGCCTTTTGCTGCTGTCTATTTTATGCTTATGTTGTGCTATGTCTGCACTTTATGCATTGTTCTTGATCTGCCCATTTTGTGCTCATTTTATGCCTTTTTCTACCGCTGTGAAGCACTTTGAGCTGCAATTCTTGTATGAAAGGTGTTATACAAATAAAGTTGATTATATTATTATTATTATTATTATTAAGGTACACAGGTAGGCCTACACCATTTGTAGGATGTGTCATCACATGGGGGAACACTGACATCATTTTGGATGCTGAACAAACAGTAGTGTGGAATGAATGTGCACTCAGATAACTAGATGCACAGTACAATATGGCCTTAAAGTGGAAATGAAGCAGTGCGATAAATACATATTCATAGCATCACATTAGTATTTAGATAAGCCACAGAAGAAATCACGTTATAAAAATAAGCAGTTTCTAAGAAAAAACGATTTGTTGTGTGCATTTCTGAAGCATTTAGCATTATGGGCGCGGCCATTTTGTTGCTGACGTCATGCCACTGGTTGGGTGTATACACGGCTGGTTAGCTGCCTATAGTGAATGGGTCAGTCAGTAAATAAAATGTTGCCTACAAAACAACGGGACCGCGGTGGTTCTGTTTGTATTGCTCCTGGCTGTTCAAACTAATTTTACCATGTGAGAGAGAGGAAAGTTGGTTAATTTCCACAAACTACCAGTGAAAAAAACAGTGTTGTTGGCACGTTGGCTCAGGCTGGCTGCACTCAGGCAGCGCGACCAGCCTGTTGGACAGGGAAGGAGGATCTGCAGCGAACACTTCATTGCCTCGGATTATGTTGTTGGGGTGGGATGTTTGTCCAGAAGACCACTAATCAGCTGAAGCCGGACGCGGTTCCCTCAGTCTTCGACAGACAGACCGGCGTTAGCTCTCGGGAGCAATCGCTAGCTAGTTGGCACCAGCCGGGGACCGGAGTTAGCTCTCGGGAGCGATCGCTAGCTAGTTAGCACCAGCCGGGGACCGGCGTTAGCAACCGGGAGCGTCGCGGAGCATTCAGCCTGCTGGCTACACAGCTTGTCGGTGTGCTGGAACCTCGGCAAGCTAATGGTAGCTGGCTACATAGCTTGTCGGTATGCTGGAACCTCGGCAAGCTAACGGTAGCTGGCTACACAGCTTGTCGGTGTGCTGGAGCCTCTGCAAGCTAACGGTAGCTGGCTACACAGCTTGTCGGTGTGCTAATAGCCTCGGCAAGCTAACGGTAGCTGGCTCCAGGCTATTAGCACATCAACAAGCTGCTGGAGCTCCCGACGCTCGGCTGGTTGAAGTGGATCTAGGTAGCCAGCAGGCTGAATGCTCCGCGACGCTCCCGAGAGCTAACTCCGGTCCCCGGCTGGTGCCAACTAGCTAGCGATCGCTCCCGAGAGCTAACGCCGGTCTGTCTGTCGAAGACTGAGGGAACCGCGTCCGGCTTCAGCTGATTAGTGGTCTTCTGGACAAACATCCCACCCCAACAACATAATCCGAGGCAATGAAGTGTTCGCTGCAGATCCTCCTTCCCTGTCCAACAGGCTGGTCGCACCGCCTGAGTGCAGCCAGCCTGAGCCAACGTGCCAACAACACTGTTTTTTTCACTGGTAGTTTGTGGAAATTAACCAACTTTCCTCTCTCTCACATGGTAAAATTAGTTTGAACAGCCAGGAGCAATACAAACAGAACCACCGCGGTCCCGTTGTTTTGTAGGCAACATTTTATTTACTGACTGACCCATTCACTATAGGCAGCTAACCAGCCGTGTATACACCCAACCAGTGGCATGACGTCAGCCATGACGTCAGCAACAAAATGGCGGCGCCCATGTTGAAAACAGGGATATTATATTTGATTTTTCAGACAAATAAGATAGATTTCACATTTGATTATAGAACCCTGTCTTACACAAGGTACACAACAAACAAACTAGGATCACATTGCTCACTGCTTCATTTCCACTTTAAAGGGGCACTTCACTGAAAAACAATGCTGATTTATTTTGCACATAATCTCCCACAAAAAAAAAAAAAACTCTGAACAGTTTTGCACAGATTCATTTAGTTTCACAGTTATTGAGATAAATAGAGAGATATTGAAAGTAATGAGTTTGAATGTGGCCACCAGCGATGTCATTGGGGACATTGAATCATTGTGTTGTGTAAAGTTCAAATGTATTATAAGGTAGCAGTCCCTATAATACAAGGTATTGCTATTTTCTTACATCATTACATGGTTCTGTAATTAACACAACATGTATATTTAAGGATTAGGTGTCCCCGATGACATCACTGGTGGCCATATTCAAACTCTCTCTCAACTGTCAAACTAAATGAAAGCAAAACCCTTTAGAGTTTTTGGATGTGTGGGAGATTATGTGCAAAATAAATCGGTCACGTGCCCCTTTAAAGTCCCCTCCCACACACTTCTGGCTCAGGACACTCACTGAGAACGTCTATGAATTACTTACATTTCAGATGATACTGGGTTTCTTGGTTCAAATACAGTAGATCCAAACATAGAGTACTTCACAATACTGCGCGTGTTGTCGACTTTTGAAATGCAAGCTCTGCTTGAAGCCTACGTGCCTGCAGTGGCCTTTGATGGCCTCATAAAAGCAAAACATTAAAAAAACGATCAAATATTTTAGCTCTGAGGTTGTCCCAGCGCTTTCGCAGTAGGATCCACTCAACAGCCCCTAAATCCACACCAGACCTGGGCCACCACTGATGATGTCACCGCCAAAAACGATTTCACGAGCGGTACAATTTCCCACACTAAAAGAAAAGAAAAACTCTGAAACGGGACGCGTCACCGACCAAGGGGAGGAATGAAGCGCCTGTCAGAGTGGGTGTTCTCGTCGGACGTTGCACAATTTAATACATATTCATGTATCCTGCTGTCATATACATATATACATACATACAAATATAACACATACCTCCGGGTGGTGAGCTTCCTCTGCACGGTGAGTGTTGGAGGTCAAAGAAATCCATACCGCTGGTTTCCCTCCAAAATAACAACAGCTGCTAGTCCCATCTCCGCTCTGACCGATATTCCCCCCATATTTCCCCCCTACCCTCCAGTTTCCAGAGAGGAAACCTCAGGTGGATATTAATAGGTCCAAGTACTGACAACAATGTCCAATTTGAGCGTGGTCATTCTTCTGTCAGCACTTTCCTAAACAAATCAATTGTTTTTCCTCCCTTGGGTGAACTAAAGCTATTAGTCCACTGGGGGACAGTTTCCTTCTAATTCGCTGACTCTCATTTGTCACGGCTCATCTTTTCACAGACTGAATATTTATATATTATTTATCCCTTTTTGCTTGAAGGTTCGCTTTATTTGATTTCCATTAAGAGCTACTGTATGTGGGTTGGCTGATTAGCTTGTACTCTCGCACGGTGAATGGAATGTCGTGAATGAATCAGTAAATAATTAGAGAGGGTAGTGTGGCCTTCCGGTCAACCCTCGCATTACCGCCTACGCACACACACACAAGCGTTCCTGTCATTTTAAAATGTGATGCAGCGGCCGCTGCCTCATGCATATAATTGTGAACGGTACAGCGCCGTTAGGGTGGTAATGGAAGTTGTGTTTGTCCCAATTTTCCGATTTTGAGAGGCCTGTTGAGTCACAGCGGGAATCTTAATCACTGTCAACAGTATAATTATTGTGATCAGGAGTTTTTAATTCAAGAGGCTATTATAGTCACATTATTGTGCCTGCTACACGTCATCTCTATTGCTTCTGTCACGACTCCCATCTACTAAAGCACATGCATCATTGTGTAGTTAATAGTAAGGGCATTGTATTGAATATTCATTCCCCAACCTTAACCCTCACCACCACCTATCTACCCTAACCTGAACCTTGACCTACTGGTAACCCTAACAATAACCCCTCTCCTAATGAGATTCCGAAAACCCTTACAAGAAGATAATTCCTTATTTTTTTCCCATTCATATATTTAAATGTTCACCTGTTATGTCCTTGTTTATTTAGTGGTGCTTATTTGATGGTTTTCAGTTGTTAGTTTTATTGTTTGTATTAGATTAAGATTAATTAAACTGGATTTTGAAGACTTTGAAGAAGTCTTTATTCATTGAGGGGCAGCGGTGGCCTAATGGTTAGAGAAGCGGGTTTGTGACCGGAAGGTCGCTGGTTCGATCCCCCGGACCGGCAGGAAGAAATCTGGGCTGGGGAAGTGAATTAATAACTCTGTCCTATCCCCGTAACACCAACCGCTGAAGTGTCCTTGAGCAAGGCACTTAACCCCCAACTGCTCCAGTGGAGTTGCTCAGTGGCCAACGGTGTCAGACTGTGGTTGTACTGGGCAGCTCCCAGGTGTGAATGGAACTGTGTGAATGTGAAGCAGGGCGTTCCTGAAAAAGAGCATCCGCTCAGCGAACCTACCCTGGGTAAATAAAGGTTAATAAATTGCACACATTGACAATGTCATCATGCAGTGACATACACATGCGATGGGTGGCACACACCCATCCCAGGTTCTCCTGTCCGTTCTGCATGTTTTTCCATTGGATTTATCTTATCGGGAGGGGAAACCCTTGTGAGCATGGGGAGAACATGCAAACTCCACACAGAAAGGCCCGGGAGATACCCAACCTGAGTAACTGGCAACCTGGTCCCCAAGCGGGAATCAAACCCTGGACCTTCTAGCTGTGAGGTGACAGTGTTAACCACTACACCACCGTGCCACCTTGTATTGTTTATTAGGTGAGATACCTTTCTAAACCACTATTTTTCTTTTTTTTAATCTCACCTGCACATTGTCTCATTTGTTGCTTTGATATTTTTTTATAATGAATAAACATTAAAAAAAACGGTGGGGTGCCTAAATTAAAAACAAAAGGTTTTTATTTTGCGGGCTGGACACATAATAATGCCTGAGGTCACTAGCTTTTTGTTTATCTATTACATTTGTGCAAACCAGCTCATTCTGTTCATTCCTTAGTGCCTGTATGAATACAAGGAAGGCTGTTTGTTTAAAAGGTGGGTAAGGAGGTCTTTTGCATTTAGTCATTTAGCTGATTATCCAGATGTATTCAAAGCGACTTACAAGTTCTGTACAACAACAACAAGAAGAAGAAGTCTTTATTTGTCATGCAGATTTAACACACACACACATACATGCGATGGGCGACCCACAGGAACTCATGCACTGAGTCGCTGATGAAATGTTCTCTGCACTTCCCATTCCATCGTCCTTCCCCCCAAGGGCAGAAAGGCCCGGGAGATACCCCACCTGGGTAACTGGCAACACGGCAACCTGGTCCCGAAGCAGGAATCGAACCCAGGACCTTCTAGCTGTGAGGGGACAATGGGTCTCATTCCCGAACGGATTTACGACCAAAAATTTCCTCTTAGGCTGATTTCTGCCCATTTAAGACATATTAGGGATGGTAGCGCGATTCCCCAAATTTTCCTGAGATCAGATTTGAGCGTGGCTGAGAGCAGATTTAAGAGTGCGGAGGAGCACACTTATGATTGACTGACTAATTGAAAATGTTATTAACTTGACAGACTGTGTTCTCATAGTGATTCCTTTATGTTAATGCTACAGGCCTCCTTGGAATTAATTACTTAATCATAATTAAAGTACAGACTGTACCTATACTGTACGTAGGGCAGAGCATATAGATATAGTATCTACTAAATCCTAATGCAACAAGTCATTAATGCAATAATAAGCCTATACTGCGTTCATTCATTACGCCGTAGGCATTAATGGAATAATAAGCCTATACTGCGTTCATTCATTACGGCGTAGGCTACAGTATACTGCGTGCGCGTGTGTGTGTGTGTGCGTGCGCGCTGCGGCAGGTGTACCACGGGCTGTATATATATGATGACAATACATTAATCTAATCTCATTTCGATGGGTCACACAAGACTCGCAAGGCACTTCCGCATCCATTTCCACACAGCTGCGTCACTACTTTGCCTTATAAGGAGCTCTGGAGGCGTTGTTTTGTATGCAAATGACCTGAATGGGGACGCGCGTTCGAGTTTAAGACATAATGCCATTCCCCAAGCAGATATCAGATCATATCACAGGTGCAACCGTTTGAGCCACTTAAGACATATTACCAGCACGTTGGGGACTCAGAGTGAACTTGTCATTGATTCTGTCTCAGTCGGTTCCAAGATAAGTCTTCCAAGAGAACTCTTTGGAACATTTTGGGGAATGAGACCCAGAGTTACTACACCACCGTGGCGCCACAAGCCAGCAGGAAGGGTAAAACCCTTTCAGCTGAGTAACAATGTTCATCAAACAGGTCTGCGGCGGCCAGAGGATGTAGAGTGGAGGGGTCTTGAGGCTGTGTAGTTAGAGACCATTGACCAATAACTGGTCCTTGACTATTGGAGAACAGAGTCGAATATACACGCACTCGCACACACACAAAACACCTCTCTCCTTGGCCTTCACTGGGGTCACGCAAAACCAATTATTTTCATGGCTTTGATTTCAGAGTAGGTGTGTAAAATGTATTAATAGAATAATGATGAATTTGCAAGCTATTAGGTTTCAATTAGTTATTCGCCCACAAGAGTTTGTCAGATTAGAAATTCAAGGTTAAACTGGTCCTGGACCAGTGAGAGTGGAACACAAACACACGCGACACACACAAAACATATCTCCCACCATGGCATCTCTCTCTACTGCAGCTTTCACTTATTTTGCACAAAACCAATAATTGACATGGTTTGGATTTCAGAGTAGTTTTGATGAAATGAACACTTGATGAGTAAAATTGGATGCATCCATATAATACCAATGGCCTGAGGCGAGTGAAAACAGATGACTGATTGGAATTCCCCTTTAAATCGGAGTCTGAATACATTTACATATTCTCCACCTCAAGTGCACACTTTGTATGAGACTTAGCCATGCATGTAAACAACATGGTCTGGTGCTCAAGTGCAGGACTGAATTGCATCCATCATCGCCAACACATTTCTTCAGAGGTCAGGGTCACAGGGCAGCATGCCTGGTGCAGTTTGGGAGTGATCAGTTTTTTTTTTTTTTTTATGTATTTAACCAGGAAGTAATACAGGACTCCCTCTTGTATCCAGGGAGTCCTGGTCAAGATTGGAATTAGTAACATTTGGACCTCACAAGACAGTAAAAACACTGATCACAACAATGCAACGTCCACCCTCCACACACACCCTCTAATCAAGCCAAGTCACTATTCCTTAACTTCAGCCCCTGCTGCCATGACCTTTTGCATGTTAGGGTCAGAGAGTAAAATTTGACATTTAATGAGATTACAGTAGTCTGATTACAAAACCCTGTCATTTTACAGGGTTGCTCTCAATAATCACATTACAGGTACTTTTTAAAGTATACATAATTGATGTGGAAATTGCAGAATGTACACACACACACAATTGACTGCACCAAAATGGTGGAGCGTCCACACACGGCAAATTGACACAAAGGTGGATGCATGACTACTGTTACTTTGCATGCTCCAGTTACAGAGCCACACATGTCATGCACAGGTTTTACACTCTGGTTCACTATAAGCACCGGGCTAAACATGCAACCTTTACACAATGGCATGCACAATGAGCTCTGCTTGGTGACTATAGGGTTGGGTACCGTTCACATTTGAACCAATACCGGCACCCAAAGGTACCTTTTTTCAGTACTTTACTCTCTCTGTAATAACAAAGATTTTATTTCAGTAAAACAAAGTCCAAACTTCCCAATTCCAACATTGTTATTTATTTAGAACATTAGAACATTTATTGTTGTAACACACCACACAAACTAAAACCCCTCCCTACCTCCCCCTCCCAAACAGTTACAACCTTTAAAAAATGTTTTGTTTAATGTCAACATTATCTGGCCATCCTCAACCTGTTTTGGGAACATTATACCGTAGTTAATGTTAGCAGTTAATGTTAGTTTCGCAAGATGAGTCGTCACAGGGCTGTCAAACTCAGGGCTGAATAGCTAGACGTCATAGCTTCTAAAATTGAAGGTGCGCGCTGGTCTGTGTGTGTTATGAAATGACAGTTCAATATGCACTCGTATTATGTGCAAGGTGAGCAAAAGGCACTTAACTGGGGGAAGATGGTGCATTGAGGAGCCTCCAGATACTCTAGTATAGCTCTGCGCCCACAGTGGAGGAGATGGAGGTAGATAGGATATTCCTTTATTGATCCCCTTGGGGAAATCCAGGCATCATAGCAGCATGGGGGAGGGGGGAGGGGAGGTACAGGTAGTAGAAGTCATGGTACAGGTCATAGAATTATAGTACAGTGGAGAAAAATAAAAATAGAATAAAAAAAGGCAGTGTAAACAATATAACAATATAATTAACTCTGGACATGTGCATATTGGCAACAAGGTGCAAGCTGAGGGTATTTATACCTTCTGTTATATTTGCCCTACAATAAATATAGTTACAATATATAAAATCTTAATAATCAAATAATCTAAATCTAATTTATAATCTCTAAATGCTAAATATAATGCTCTGATGAAGTATACAGTATACACATAAGGTGTGGTATGCATAAGGTAAGTGTGCCGTGATATACATCATATGTTATATATTGTCCTTTTAGGTGGGAGTCAGACACTCAGTGATGGAGACGGCGTATGGATGTAGAACAAATATGCCTCGCTGCCATTATAAAGCCTCTTCACGCACCTATGAGAGACCCGGGAAAGGGCACAAGCGGGGCTTTCCACAATTCATTCAACAACACACAGCTGTGGCCATTCACTCACTAATCAGCCATAACAGTCATTGGCCTCACAGCTATGGGGGAAAACACTGTCATTTCATTAAAAAAAACACAGCATTCAGTCAAGGAGGCTACACCACTGAATTACAGTCTGGCAATTGGTGTAGATTATTTGTTACATTTAGAATATGTGACGTCCAGGCAAAAGAGCCATACTTAGAAGTGCAATACAAAGTGGGGCTCTCGTCTAGAGGTTGCTGTTTGACGGCATTACAGACTCTACCTTTAAGGTTTCTATTTCATGGCTATTGGAGGCAAAGTAATCCAAACAACTAAAAGTAATCAGATGACAGTTTGAGGAGTTTGAGGTTACAATAATGTAATAAGATATACGTATCCATTTTAAAAACAGTTATCACTTTTACAAAGCAAACTAAAGAATGCAGGAGATTATAAAAATAAGGGATACAGAAATTGTATGAATGCAGAATGAAGAATAAAAACAAATAAAATATAACAAGTCATTATGAATTGTTGATCCGTGAATTGAGTGATTGCTAAATTCACAGTATATTCCCACTAGTTCAGACTGCTAGTGCAGAATGCTCCATATCACAGGCCTGATACTGAAAAGGCCCCACCTCAGGATCTCCGATGACTTTACAGATTATAATCTTAAACAGGTAATCAGTCACTTACAAGAAATCACATTTCTAAATGAATGTTCCCAGTTGGAAATAAAAATAAATAATAAATATAAAAAAACACAGAAGAACTGGCCTGTTTTCCATTGGTCCTGATGGGGGAGTCAGTCAGCCTTCCCTGCCGAGTTGGACGCGGCTCAAAGCCCCCACGGGCCGTCCAGAACCATCAGTCACCACATTCTTAGGGACGGAAGATAAACTTTACACAATTGAGTAAAGATTGATTCTCGCTGGCGCGCATCTCCCAAATATTTCTCTTTCTGGAAAGGAGGTTTTTGTATCAGTGGGGGAAGTGCTTTGAGCAGATGGGTTTCTAAGAAGTGTGAGAACGGATCCTGACGCTGCCTGGCCACCGCTGTCTGTGTACAGCTGTGCAATAAGCCTACTTTAACTTATCTTTTTTTCCCCTTTTGCCATCCGTCTTCTTGCTCTCCCCTCATGTGTATACAAATTTATTTTCCTTCGCCAGTTGAGTGGCCGGGCCGCAGAATTTTCTATTTTGAATATTTCCTCTTTCTGTTCTCTCCTGTACACATCAGCAGGAGATCCGTCAGTCTACACCAAGCAATAAGAACTCAGCTCAACAAGCACAGCTCAACGTTGTTGAGTGAAACACATCACATCCTCAGAACACAATCTGTCGGCCTTAGAAGCAGGCTCTGTTTGTGTTACATAGTACTGTGCGTACCTTGTTTAATTTTACCAACTTGTTGAAGTCAGAGGTTCTAGGTAGGATTGTTAGTAACTGTCTAACTGAATATATAACTGTTTCCACTAGAGGGCGCTCTAGGCGGAGCCACTCAAGACACCACCAGGTGGCGAGTATAAATAGGAATGTCTCCTCCTACTCGACCTCTCTCCCCCACCTACTTCTCACAGAGAGGAGGACTCATGTGTTACTGCTCATACCATGTGAATAAATAAACCACGCCAGTTAAAGGCTAAAGATAGAAACCATGCCTCTTGACCACATTATTGTTGCCCTATAGCCTGATTCTGTGAACACAACTACTGTGTAATTAATCTCCGTTGTTATCTCCAGTGTAATTACATAAAGTAAGCCTTTGTGGTTAAACAAGTATTTTTTATTTTTTTTATCCACTTTTTCTCCCATTTTCTATATTTTTCTCCCATCCCAATTTCGTATCATCCAATTCAACCCTCCCCTGTCACGAACGCTGTTTCTTGCCTCCAACAAGCCGGCTGCAATGTGGACTAAGTCATACATAGCACAAGTCCCCTCCGGTACTTGAGGTAACAGCAGTCGCATCTTTTCACCTGCGCAGCTCGATCTCTCATTGGCGAGGAGTAAGGCGTGGGAGGCTCACGCTGCCCCCGACACTTCCTGATTCTACTGCGCAGGCGCACCAACCGACCTGTAGGAGTCGCTGTCCACAACGCCCATCAGTTTCCCACCCCCTAATACGCCCAATGTGTATTAGTATGAACGACCAGCTAAACTGAAAGCAATGTGGAGCGCTGGGCTCGAGCAGGCGAGCCCAGCGTCTCTGCATTCGTGGCGAGCGCCTTGCCCACTACGCCACGTAGCCGCAACAAGTATTTTTTAAGTAAGATCTCATGTATAAGATGTCTGACTAAACTTTAATATTCAACTTGATTGCGCAAATAATTTTTCAAACTGTCCATAGAGCGCAGTTATAGAACTGACACCAAGCAACTAAAGCCGCATGCATACCCTCCAGTAATAAGGGCACCACATGAGGCGTGACACACACATGAACCCGGGAACTCCGGATGGGAACTGAGAACTGAGCTTGAAAATAATGACAATGGTGTGGATTCCTACCTACGTACTGTTGAAGGATCAAAACATATTGACAAAAAGAGACGGTGAGGAGAAGGTTGACAGATAGATTCCTACTGCACTGTGCCATGTGTCCTTGTACGAGGTTGGTTAGGGCTGGATAGTTGTTTTGTTTCAGTTTTTTTTTTTATTTGTTTGATTATGTGACAAGGCTGGCCATACCTTGTGCACTGAAAGCCTTTAAAAAGAAAAAAAAACTGAGAAGCATTTCTACTCAGCCACCCTCTCGTGAGACGTTTCCTGTTTGGCGCACGGCGTCTCAAGCCTGTGGAACGTGCTCTGTCTCCGAGCTGGGACCTCCAACTGGTCCTGGAAAGGCTGTTGGGGGCCCCGTTTGAGCCTCTTGAGCAGGCGCCGTTGGATCGACTGTCTTTCAAGAAGACCGCGTTCCTTCTGGCCATCACCTCCGCTAAACGCGTGGGTGAGCTGTGGGCTCTCTCGGTGTGGTCAGAGTGCCTGTCTATTGAGGCCGATAGCAGGCGACTCTGAGGCCTAATCCGGCCTTTGTGCCAAAGAATATCCGGAGCCCTTACAGCTCTTTGAAATGTACTGTATGCAGGGCCGCCTCAGGGGGTGTGCGAGCAGTGCGGTCGCACAGGGCCTCGCGGGAAGGGGGGCCTCGCAAAAAAAAAAAAAAAAAAAAAAAAAAAAAAAATATTTTTTATTAATTTTTTTTATTATTATTATTTTTTTTTTTTTTTTTTTTTTTTGCGAGGCCCCCCTTCCCGCGAGGCCCTTTTTCATCACAGACCTAAAATCTAGTTTTGCTTATATGCTTATATATTTCACATTAGACACGTTTGTAGAATGTGTCTGACTTGTTCCTGGGTCTGCAGTCCTGCAGCTGCAGACATACTCACTATTGGAGCTCAGCCTCTGGGGTTCTGCAGCAGCATTGGTTTCAACGAAGGGAGTGGTTTTACTTACAGCGTGTGTAGACAGTGTAGTTGCCGGCGTGGCAGCGTGAGTCGGCTGCGTTTGACATTTTCGCGCGTGCAGCTTTTGACTATGCTTAGTTATGCCCAATAGCCAAGACGAAGAAAGAGGTCGGTCATTATCAGTCGGTCGGTCACCAACCAAGGAACGTTGACGAAAGGCCTCTCGCTAGCGGGACAAATGGCCGGAGCCTTTCGGTATAGCCATGTCGGCTAGTAGCTAGCTTAGCTAAATGCTAACTAGCGTTAGCTAACCAGGCGAGGCGAGTGGATGTCTTTTCAAAAGAAGGAGAAGAGAACTTGTGAGCAGATAAATCTGTTAGGCAGCAATACGCCGAAATTACACCGTGGGGCCAAGAAAGTATCCTTCCACGTTGATACTGCGTTATGGTGAGTCAACTTATGATTATGTACCCGCCGTGGATCTGAGTCACCTGACCCTATCTCTCTTTCTCTCTTGGAGCCAAACTGGTCTAGCTAATACTACTAGTAGCTAACTGTGTGAGCTAACTGTTAGCCAGTTAGCTGTTTAGCGTCAGCTGGGAACGTTCGTTTGATGCTATCAGTTAGCCTTGAGAATAGCAGGCCCTTTGACAGAAGATGTAGTCGGGCCTGCACCATGACAAGGCTCTGGCCAGTGGCCATAGCTTCTTTTTGTCCCGCCAGCGAGAGGCCTTTCGTCAACGTGGAGACCTTGCGGCCTTTCGCCCAGCGTTCATCGTGCAGGTAACTTGGATTAATGAAAATGTCATGATGACATTACCCCACTCTTCCTTCCTTCCCCTCCCGAATGTTTTGTTAATAACGATGTTTTTTTCCAGGCAAAACATATGCTACTTCACAACATTTGGAGATACGACATGTGCTGTGTGTGAATGGTCGTTTGTGTAGCCACGTTGTGTGTGTCACGTGGCCTGGTGTCACAGTACCTGGCTAGCCTATTTAGCTGATGTCGGCCATTGGCTCCTTGCTGCTTTGGTTTCTCTGTTGACCCTCTTCTTGTTGGATTTAAGTGTTGATCTTTGTCCTTTTGAATCTCTCATACATGCTATAGTCTCTCTCTAACACACACACACACATGACAAACACACATGTTCTCTCTCTCTCTCTCTCTCTCTCTTTCTAACACACACAGTCTGCCTATGGCGGCCTTTCTCGATGGCTAGGCTGTGCTCAAGGATCTTCAGTCACAGTGCTCGGGTATTCTGCCACTGTGTACTCTCTGTTTAGGGCCAAATAGCATTTCAATTTCTTTCCAATGTGTCTCTCTCTCTCTCTCTCTGTACACTGTATATTGACTGTAGAACGGGAGCTCTCTCTCGCTCTCTCTTTTGCTATATGTTGACTGTATCATGCCCCGCCTCGGGCAGCGCTATTATTTAAGAATATGTTGACTGTATAAAAAAAAAAAAAAAAAAAAAAAAAAAATATATATATATATATATATATAATTTTTTTTTTTTTTTTTTTTTTACCTTGGGGGGGGGGGGGGGGGGGGCCTCGCGTTAAATCTCGCACAGGGCCTCGCATTTCTCCCAGGCGGCCCTGACTGTATGTGTGACGTTTCGGGATATTGTGTAGAGAGCCGGAAACCATTTCCAAATCGTTGCTCTGACGTGGGTTTCTTCCTGGATATAGGCCCGTTTCTGAGATAAAGATTCTTATTGTCAGGCTCTTCTATAATATAAAGCCCCAGCGATATGAAAATAATCCAATTACACAATATGCCTGCAAGGCTGAGCACTGCTGCTGCCTACATGCCTGGTTGCTAGATTAACTCACACACACACCTTTTTTATTAATAAGCATATATTCAAAATAAACATAGAATAGCCTACCATCTGGATCAAGCCTCCGAAAGAGGCCAAGAGAAGAACGTGTCATGTTTGCACAGCTTCAATTAGATATCATAACAGACATGAAAGACAGACGGACAGAGGAGAGGAGAGGAGGGATGTAACATAAACAAAGACAACAGAGCAAGAGGTGAGTGTTAGAAAGCTAGTGGAATGGGAAGGAGGACACGTTCATTCAACGGTGATAATCACCTGTGGTCGTGGCCCAGTACACCTAATCCATGTAAACAGATGCAGCGGTCACAGGGATCAGTGTGTTTGTGTGTGTCCATGTATGTGTGTGAGTGTGTGTATGAAATGCGGATATACTGTAAGGTGTGTGTCACATTTCAGAGCAAGGGTGTGCGCATTTGCCAGAGTGCCTGACGAACATCACCGACCATATGGAGGTCTGAAGCATGTGACCTGGCCTCATCCTCCTCCCCTGAACACCTCATTTGACCGCAGGCGCAGGGTACTACTGCTACGGTCGTGGAGGTGTCCCTTCATCTTAGTGGTCGGAACACTGTGGAGGCCGTGCAAGCAGACAATTAATGGGGTAGGGGGAAACACACACTAGAACTGAAACTACTACCCGAGTACCCGTCCTGCACTGCTGTGAGGTGGAGAAGCATAGTCAATATGGTCGCAGTTGACCCAGCTAACTCCTGCATGGCAGAAAGCCAAAACAACACAGGTGCGTTGACAAAGGTGCTCTGAAACACGGGTCCCCTGAAGGTTATGGCCACGTCTGGTCAGTCCCACAGAGTCAATGTAGCTGGTGGAGGAGAAACCTGATCAGTGGCTTGCTGTTCACAGTTTAATATCCAACCATATACATGCTAAAACAAAGAGGCACTTAACTGGGGAGTGGAGATGCATTGTCGGCCTCAATTAGTGGACCTCATAGCCTGTGGAGGTTGAATGATGGAAGACGAGGTGGATGGTGGATCCTGTAGGCAACGTTGAAGGTGTAGAACGGACAACACGCTGTCGATGAGACTTCCACCCTGGAAAAGTCTCTGTGTCATGTGCTTCCACACCCTAGAGCAGTCTGTCAACTAAATGCTGCATGGGCTGCCATTATAAACGTACTTACTTACTTAGGCCTTTAAATTCCCAAAGGAACATAGGCCATCGACGAAGCTCCTCCATCCTCTCTGGTCTTGTGCCTCCGCTCCAGATCTTGCCAGGACAGCCCTTCTTTCTTCATCTCCTGTTCTGTGGTTCTTCTCCAGGTGGTTCTCGGTCTGGAGAGGGTTATCCATGCCTTCAAATCGTCTAGGCTGGAATATTGTAATGCCCTGTATGTGGGTCTAGACCAGCTCTCCCTGCGATGCCTGCAGCTAGTGCAGAACGCTGCTGCACGCCTCTTGACCGGCACAAAGAGGCGTGAACACATCAGACCAGTACTGGCCTCCCTGCACTGGCTCCCTGTTCAGGATGATTAAAAAATTGCTATGTTTGTGTTCAAGGCCTTAAATGGTCTGGCCCCTCAGTACCTAGCTGAACTTCTCCACATGTGTACCCCAGCTAGAGCACTGAGGTCATCAAATAAGTTACTTTTAGATTTCCCGAGATCTAGGCTAAAGACAAAAGGCGACAAAAAGCTTTTGCGGTGGCTGCCCCTAAACTATGGAACAGTCTTCCACTGCCAATTAGGTCTGCCCAGACCTTAGAGAGTTTTAAAACACTGCTGAAGACTCACCTGTTTTTATTGGCTTTTTGAGGCTTGGTAAGCCATACATCCCTGGTCGTGTCGTGATTGTTTTTAATATATTGTTTTTTTTTTACTTTGTGTATACTGTATTTTGTATTTTTTTGTATTTCTGTTTTTATATTGTAAAGCACTTTGGTGCAACTTCGGTTGGTTTTTAAATGTGCTATAGAAATAAAGTTGACCTTGACCTTGACCTTGCCTCTCTTCCTCCTGCCCTGTGGGTTCCACGTCAGCGGCAGCTTTGTGCTGCCAATAGGCTTGTTCGAGATGGATTTCGGTTTGCCTCGACTAGTAGACGAGAGTAGCCGAGTGAAGCCGGGGGAGGAGTTAAAAAGGCGGACACTGCCGATTTCACGAGAGCCTCTCGCCTAGTCTCGCATGGCAGATACGCTTTCACGTCACCACACACACATTACACACCTGTCCAGCTAATTATAATGCGATGGCCGTGTGCAAAATTAGATCAGATTCAAATGTACAGCACACCATATACTGCTATAGTGGAATATACTATTCATATACCATAATGTATACCATCTTGTTGCGCGCTCCTGGCCGCACGCACACACAACACACTGCTGAATAATTCTGTTTTGCATCAATATATATATGTATACTGTGTATATTGAGGCAAAACAGAATTATATATACAGTATTGAGGCAAAACAGACGACGCATGTGTGTATGTGTGTGTGTCTGACAGCTTGAAGTTTATCATGATGATATGATGATAACGCATAACCAGTGGAGGTTTCTCTATGACAACACGTGAAACACAAATTCACTCATAATTCATAATTATTATTAATTTACATATATATATAAATTTATTTTATTTATATATATATAAAAAAAATATTTTTTTAATTATTATTATTTTATATTTTTTTATTAGAAAAGTTTTCCTCTGTAAAAAAAATACCAGTGAATTTTTTCTTTTTTAAAAATGGCCAAAATTGACAGCTCTGAGCAGGCCTGCACTGCAGTAATGACTGCAGTAATTATTCGTGAAGAAAACTTCACAGGTGTGACCCAATGTTATATAAATAATAAATAACAGCCAATCGAAATAGGTTATTAACTTTGTCTAAGCACGGTCTGTGCAGTTAAACTCTTGCCATTGAATGGATGATTGAATGATTGACAGCCCTTGCCATCCAATACATGGAGGTTGAATATGATTGGCAGCCTTGCAAATCCAATCAGAGATTGCTGCATTGCAAAGTCAAAACGGGTCCATCTGCAGGTTAGGTTTAGCTCTGGCCAATCTCAAGTTTCTCAAGTTTCTTTATTAGTTGTCATACAGAAGTACAGAATACTTTTATACAAAATGTAACTGAAATAAGCATTTTGTATAAAAGTATTCTGTACTTCTGTATGACAACTAATAAAGAAACTTGAGAAACTTGAGATTGGCCAGAGCTAAACCTAACCTCCGACCCTGCAGATGGACCCATTTTGACTGTTTGAAAGAGCAAGGAAGTAGTTTAGTTGTTGTTTAGTAGAAGTAAGCTGTACAGCTATAACAAGTAAAGTCAGGCTAAATTAAACTTTGCGCCAACATTAGGACCGAAGTATAAACCAGCAACTGAGCAACATGAAGAAGTGGACTTATGCATCTGGATCAGAAAAAACGTTGTGGATGAAAAAGTAAGTAGGCTAGTGTTTGTAAAAGCTTGTATGCTAACAGTAGCTAGCCAGCTTAGCCTACATCACAATGATAATCACCAAGCTAACTTACTGTACACACTGTAGGGCTGGGCAATTAATCAAAACAGAATCGCGATATCGATTCATAGACCTATGCAATCTCATTTCTAAGTTATGACTTTTTTTTTTTATTAAATTTTTTTTATTTTTTTTTTATACTTTTTTATACTTTTTAAATTATTTTATCTGGGTTGAACATGATTTGTGGAACTCCCTCTGGTGTTGTGGTCGTGGTATTCACTGTCCTTTGGGAAGTATTCCGACATGCACATGGGTATCTTAGTGGTGTAGTGTATCTTGTAGACCAGGCCCATTGCAAGTTGCTGTACTCTGTCGTCTACTCTAAGCCATCCTAGGTTGTCAAAGTGGGCAGGGGTGAGGTGGGTTTTAGGAGTAAGGTCAAGCAGTAGTCTGACCAGTTTGTTTTGTGATGTTTGTAATCTTGTTTTTAGTGCCTTTGAGGTGCTTTGGTACCATGAGGTGCAAGCATAGTCGTAGTACCCTTGAATGAGTGCTCCTGTTAGAGTCTTCAAGGTATTCTTGTTTACCAGAGAGGAGATCCGGTACAGGAATCTAGTTCGTTGGTTGACTTAGTTTTATTACATTGGATCCCATTTTGTCACAGGAATGATTTGCCTCTATAGGATGGAACCCAGGTAGGGAATTTCATCTTTCCTTTTAAGATAAGATAAGATATTCCTTTATTGATCCCCTTGGGGAAATTCAGGCATCATAGCAGCATGGGGGAAGGGGGGGGGGGGTACAGGTAGTGAAAACAACACAAGCAGTGTAAACAAATAGGTCAATATAATTTACTATCTAACTAACTGAAATATATTTTCACAGTGTCACATAAGGTGCAGTATGCATAAGGTAGTGTTATAATTTACTATCTAACTAACTGAAATATACATTATTCATTATTCACAGTATCACAGTATCCACATAAGGTGCAGTGTGCCTAAGGTAGTGTAAGTTGTCCTCCTTGGGTTCCTATAAGTCCCAGGTCGATGTCTGGCAGCAGTTGCTGCCCACTGTTGTGGAGCCTGATGGCCACTGGTATGAAGGACTGTCCGAGGCGGTTAGTTGAGTGTCGGGGGGGTATGAGTCTGTGGCTTCCTTGTCACCTTCACCTAATATGTTTTGATCTGGTCAGGTGCGCTGTCACCTAAAATGTTTTGATCTGATCAGGTGCGCTGTCACCTAAAATGTTTTGATCTGATCAGGTGCGCTGTCACTTAATATGTTTTGATCTGGTAAGGTGGGCTGTCACCTAATATGATTTCATCTGGTCAGGTGCGCTGTCGCCTAATATGATTTCATCTGGTCAGGTGCGCTGTCACCTAATGTTAATATGTTTTCATCTGTGTCCACTGACCACTGACACACAGTGGGGGATGTTTTAAAAATATAATTTAATATATAATATAATATAATAATTTGTGCTTCACCTAAAAATTTGGTCAGCAGCCTCCACTGCGCATAACATAATAAAGTTTTAAATCAATCAATCAATCAAACGTCTCATAACTCCCTGGCTGTGACGTGGCTGGTGACTGACAACTTTTCTGAGCCAATAGGCGCTTTGCGCGACCGTAGCAAGTCGCTTCCCAGCCGGGAGCAGCCGAGTGAGAGGTACTGTGGCGCCTCGCTCTGAAGGCTGTGCGTGGCTCGCTCCCGCGAGAGTTCCGCGCCTCGCCTCGTCAGATTTTCAGAGCAAGTCGGACAACATTCTAACCGTCATGCAACGCGCTTGGCGAGGCCGTAGTAAAACCTGCGCAGATCTGTGTCCGCCTATCCCATCTCGAACACGCCTATTATAAAGCCCAGGTATATCTCCATTACCTCATCACACACATATGAGAAACTTGGAAAACGGATACATTTAAACCTCCCACAGCTGTGGCCACTCATTCACTAATCAGTCAATTATCACAGTCCTGGACACACAGCTATGGGGAAAAGCACAGGTAATTATATTAGAGTAAATCCACACAAAAGACAGAGCATCTTCACAGTTAAAAACACCACTCAAGAATAAATCCTATCAACCTGTCACATAGCTGTACAACACATCCAGGGACACCAGGGAACAAGGTGTAAACCTCCACTTCAACACGTTTTAACACTTAAATTAAGCACACTGCTTATTTCCTGGATGGTACCAAGTTTCAAGTTTCAAGTTTCAAGTTTCTTTAATAGTTGTCATACAGAAGTACAGAATACTTTTATACAAAATGCTTCTTACTGTTGCGCTCCAGAGACTGTGCAAGACAAGATAAGTATGAAATAAAATAACATAGTAAAATTAGAAGTAAAAAAAATGAGGTCACAGTGTTCAGTTTAGACATATGTACAATGTTCGATGCAGAATAGACGTAGTTACCATACAATATACAATACTGTGCAGTGTACTAATATACAATACTACAATACTATATAGTGCAAGGCAGAAATGGAGAAATGGGATGAGGTACAATTTAGGTGCAATTTACAGTAAGGTGTACGAGTTGTAGTGCAAATCCTTTACCAATAAATATAAAGTGTAAAGTGTGTTTAGGTGATCTAAAGTGTGGAGAGTGGGTGCTGCTGCAGTGTGTTGTTTGTTTAAGTGAGTGTGTGCGTGTGGGTGTGTGCTGTGTGCATTTGATGGTTGTTGCATAGTGATTATTGTTCGTTTAGCAGCCTGATGGCCTGGGGATAGAAGCTTCTTCTGAGTCTTTCTGTGCTCGCCTTAAGACTCCGGTATCGCTTGCCTGACCGCAGCAGTTCAAAGAGGCAGTTGTTCGGGTGGCTCGAGTCCTTAATAATTCTCTTAGCCTTCCCCTTGCACCGCTTGTTGTAAATGTTCTGGAGGGTGGGAAGCCCCCCTCCAATTGTGCGTTCGGCTGAACGTGTCACTCTTTGTAGTCTGCTACGGTCTTGTGCAGTGCTATTCCCAAACCAGGAGGTGATGTTGCCGGTCAGGATGCTCTCTATTGTACATGAGTAGAAGTACCAAGCAAGCAGTTTGACAATAGTGAGGAAATTGGTCAAAGAGAATGTTTGCCAAGATGTTCATGTATTCCTCTAAACAACACTTCTGCAGTGGAATGATTCTGAAATGTCATGCATAAGAACTTGTCTCCTTCATCAACCCCTATTTTCAATAACACCCACCTACCGTGTCCACTGTAACACTATCACATACAGCTATCATCACAAGGCTATTCATCACCACTTGTCACATATCAGTTGCTGGATATATTTGTGTCAGTATACTGTGTGACACACACAAAGAGAGGGAATAATATGTATTACCCAGAACAGAACTCTTATCACTGGACTATCTTGTGTTTTGTACTTTTGTACTTAAATGAAGAATATTACTGTGGGCTTTTTAACATTACAAATCTATGGAATGCCTTACAGCTCTTTGAAATGTACTGTATGTGTGACGTTTCGGGATATTGTGTAGAGAGCCGGAAACCATTTCCAAATCGTTGCTCTGACGTGGGTTTCTTCCTGGATATAGGCCCGTTTCTGAGATAAAGATTCTTATTGTGAGGCTCTTCTATAATATAAAGCCCCAGCAATATGAAAATGATCCAATTACACAATATGCCTGCAAGGCTGAGCACTGCTGCTGCCTACATGCCTTTCTGGTTGCTAGATTAACTCACACACACACCTTTTTTATTAATAAGCATATATTCAAAATAAACATAGAATAGCCTACCGTCTGGATCAAGCCTCCGAAAGAGGCCAAGAGAAGAACGTGTCATGTTTGCACAGCTTCAATTAGATATCATAACAGACATGAAAGACAGACGGACAGAGGAGAGGAGAGGAGGGATGTAACATAAACAAAGACAACAGAGCGAGAGGTGAGTGTTAGAAAGCTAGTGGAATGGGAAGGAGGACAGGTTCATTCAACGGTGATAATCACCTGTGGTCGTGGCCCAGTACACCTAATCCATGTAAGCAGATGCAGCGGTCACAGGGATCAGTGTGTTTGTGTGTGTCCATGTATGTGTGCGAGTGTGTGTATGAAATGCGGATATACTGTAAGGTGTGTGTCACATTTCAGAGCAAGGGTATGCGCATTTGCCAGAGTGCCTGACGAACATCACCGACCATATAGAGGTCTGAAGCATGTGAC
Organism: Notolepis coatsorum; assembly: GCF_963971535.1. NCBI lineage: Eukaryota > Metazoa > Chordata > Actinopteri > Aulopiformes > Paralepididae > Notolepis > Notolepis coatsorum. Next base: position 37,182,208 of record NC_140175.1, read on the forward strand.
CTGGCCTGGGCCCTCATTCATCAACGTGTTCTACGCACAGATCTGTGCTTACCCTGTGCGTACGATCATTTCTAAGCAAAGAGTGGGATTCATCAATTTCGATTTGAACTTGACTCCGTGCTTACGTCTACGCACAGGTCAGAGCACACTTACCTGACGCCCAGTGGTAGAATATATTATTACAACAAGGAAATGAGCTTCTGTGCATAATAACACTGGCATGTTCTGTACGAACCGTAGTTCATTATAGTTCATTGTAAAATAGCAACAGTAGTGTAATTATGGTCAAAACCCTATAAATAGCATTTGGAATAATAGATCTTTCTCTCAGAATGAATACAGCATGGTTTATATAGCGTTATCGGAATATACGGGGTGTAGGCTACTGACTGACTGCGCTCCGCGTAGCTTGATTGATTGATTGATTGAAAAGTTTATTAACAGATTGCAGAATGGGTACAGTACAGTACAGCTCAGTACATACAATTGTTAATTGGGGATGCAGACCAGAGAAAGACTTTCGTCTTGTTTACATCAGGGTCCCCCATTTTCAATTCATCATAAATCATAAAGCTCAACTCGTTATTATTTTGCGCAGACCGCAGAAACACGGGAACGTTTTGATTATATTTAAAAGGCTTTACGTTAAACGAAACAAGTGGAATTTCGAAGCTGTAAGCAGAATACAAGTCATATGAATATAGTGTTCTTCCCCCTTTTTACTGTATAAGAAAGAATAGAAAACGCATTGCAATGACACCAGATAGTGGACAGACTATGTATATGATGGGATTCAAGTTCGCGTTTTTGTTGATCATAGGCATGCTGTCAGAGTATGATATCTTAATCAAACATTCTAGAACATTTGTCGTCACAGATCATGTCCTAATAGAACATAGGCTATGGCATGGATCGTGATATTGTGTGGACTGTTATTATTACTGTACCGGTACCACCCATTGTGACAACAGCCTTGTGAGTCCCGCACACAAACATGATGGAATTCAAGTTCATGTATTGAAAGGCAGGCTACATCATACATGCAGTGAGATTCATTGTTCTTGTATATGCTCTCGTATTATTGTTTATATAGGCTACCCAATACTGACATCAAAATAGATTGTAGTATGCCTCTAGAAATCATATGCAGCAGGTAGAAAATTGACGGGAGATCCATCGCGATTTGGAATAAAATTGAGGAGAACTTTAATCCCTGGGTATTAATCAAACAACACGGGAAAAGGCAGTCATATTCCAGCGCGGTATTTATTAGTGTTTGCGCTGCCCAGGCAGCAATGGTTAATAGATATCATATCCGACATCACCGTAAGTGTACACGTCTGTCAGCCTGTCTCATGACACGCTTCCCTCGGCTTAGTCCATTTTTCCACATTCCATGGGTGTATTCCATATGGTTAATCGGGGCGTTTCTGGTATGCAAATACGTGAAAGTGTGCACGAGCCTCGGCGCAGAGCCAAGGTGGGATTCATCATGACAGGTGTGCGTAGAGCCTGCGTACGCACGTGTGATGAATCCCGACTTCCCTGTGCGTACACTGGTTCTACATTCCGTGCTTACGTGTGGAAATAGAACATGTTCTACGCACACATTGATGAATGAGGGCCCTGGCCTCCTCCTCCTCCCCTGAACACCTCATTTGACCGCAGGCGCAGGGTACTACTGCTACGGTCGTGGAGGTGTCCCTTCACCTTAGTGGTCGGAACACTGTGGAGGCCGTGCAAGCAGACAATGAATGGGGTAGGGGGAAACACACACTAGAACTGAAACTACTACCCGAGTACCCGTCCACCCAGACTTACCTATTTTAAAACATATGGAGGAATGGGGCAGGGAAGATATACAGACACAGGGAAGATGGCCTAATGGTTGGGGAAAGGGGGAAGTAAATTGAATGCACTGCTGTGAGGTGGAGAAGCATAGTCAATATGGTCGCAGTTGACCCAGCTAACTCCTGCATGGCAGAAAGCCAAAACAACACAGGTGCGTTGACAAAGGTGCTCTGAAACACGGGTCCCCTGAAGGTTATGGCCACGTCTGGTCAGTCCCACAGAGTCAATGTAGCTGGTGGAGGAGAAACCTGATCAGTGGCTTGCTGTTCACAGTTTAATATCCAACCATATACATGCTAAAACAAAGAGGCACTTAACTGGGGAGTGGAGATGCATTGTCGGCCTCAATTAGTGGACCTCAGAGCCTGTGGAGGTTGAATGATGGAAGACGAGGTGGATGGTGGATCCTGTAGGCAACGTTGAAGGTGTAGAACAGACAACACGCTGTCGATGAGACTTCCACCCTGGAAAAGTCTCTGTGTCATGTGCTTCCACACCCTAGAGCAGTCTGTCAACTAAATGCTGCATGGGCTGCCATTATAAACTTAATTACTTACTTAGGCCTTTAAATTCCAAAAGGAACATAGGCCATCGACGAAGCTCCTCCATCCTCTCTGGTCTTGTGCCTCCGCTCAAGATCTTGCCAGGACAGCCCTTCTTTCTTCATCTCCTGTTCTGTGGTTCTTCTCCAGGTGGTTCTCGGTCTGGAGAGGGTTATCCATGCCTTCAAATCGTCTAGGCTGGAATATTGTATAATGCCCTGTATGTGGGTCTAGACCAGCTCTCCCTGCGATGCCTGCAGGTAGTGCAGAACGCTGCTGCACGCCTCTTGACCGGCACAAAGAGGCGTGAACACATCAGACCAGTACTGGCCTCCCTGCACTGGCTCCCTGTTAGTTTCAGGATGATTAAAAAATTGCTATGTTTGTGTTCAAGGCCTTAAATGGTCTGGCCCCTCAGTACCTAGCTGAACTTCTCCACGTGTGTACCCCAGCTAGAGCACTGAGGTCATCAAATAAGTTACTTTTAGATTTCCCGAGATCTAGGCTAAAGACAAAAGGCGACAAAAAGCTTTTGCGGTGGCTGCCCCTAAACTATGGAACAGTCTTCCACTGCCAATTAGGTCTGCCCAGACCTTAGAGAGTTTTAAAACACTGCTGAAGACTCACCTGTTTTTATTGGCTTTTTGAGGCTTGGTAAGCCATACATCCCTGGTCGTGTCGTGATTGTTTTATTTTATTTATTTTTTTATCTTTTTCCCCCTCCTTTTTCCTCCGATTTTCTCCCATCCCAATGTTAGTCGTTATGCCAATTCCCAATCCCCTTCCTGGTCGCTGCGCACTTACCCCCCACAGTCGGTCTGGGAGAGTGGAGGCTATCACGTGCTTCCTCCGACACACGTCCAGCCAATCAACCGCTTCTTTTCACCTAGCAGCGCGGACTCTCACTGAGAGGGCGTAGCGTGTGGAAGGATCACACTATCCCACTTAGATCCTATCCGCGCTTAGCAGGCGCCCCGACCGAACTGTAGGAGTCGCTGTTTACAATGACCCGGACCCACCCCGGCAGCTTCTCCCACCCTCTAATACTGCCAATTGTATTAGTGTGAACGGCCAGCCAAGCTGGTGACAACCCCGGAGCTGTGAGCTGGACTCGAACAGGCGAATCCAGCGTCTCCGGGGTTGGTGACGAACGCAATCTCCGTTACACCACCTGACCGCCCTGTCGTGATTGTTTTTAATGTATTGTTTTTTTTTTACTTTGTGTATACTGTATTTTGTATTTTTTTGTATTTCTGTTTTTATATTGTAAAGCACTTTGGTGCAACTTCGGTTGGTTTTTAAATGTGCTATAGAAATAAAGTTGACCTTGACCTTGACCTTGCCTCTCTTCCTCCTGCCCTGTGGGTTCCACGTCAGCGTCAGCTTTGTGCTGCCATTATAAAGCCCAGGTATATCTCCATTACCTCATCACACACATATGAGAAACTTGGAAAACGGATACATTTAAACCTCCCACAGCTGTGGCCACTCATTCACTAATCAGTCAATTATCACAGTCCTGGACACACAGCTATGGGGAAAAGCACAGGTAATTATATTAGATTATTACATGGCGTTTTCACATTCGCCGAAATGCTTGCTTGTGATTGGTCAATAGCCCCCCGATTTTTCAATAATGACCGCAGAGCGCAGCTGTTCGCAATCAAGCCCACTGACACACTGTTTCAGTGCAATTAGACACTGCCGTGCCGGCGATGACAGGGGGCGGAGCACAGAACACAGCGGAGCCAGAACACAGAGGCTGCCCGCGATAATAATAATCACTTTATTTGGGCTGACAGAGCCACAGAACAACTGCGATTTGTCAAATGAATTAGGTATATTGTTAGTAAGTTAGCCATGTAATAAGCGGGATAATGTATAGCGCTGCACTGACAGCGGAGCCAGAGGCTGCCCGCGATAATAATAATCACTTTATTTGGGCTGACAGAGCCACAGAACAACTGCGATTTGTCAAATGAATTAGGTATATTGTTAGTAAGTTAGCCATGTAATAAGCGGGATAATGTATAGCGCTGCACTGACAGCGGAGCCAGAGGCTGCCCGCGATAATAATAATCACTTTATTTGGGCTGACAGAGCCACAGAACAACTGCGATTTGTCAAATGAATTAGGTATATTGTTAGTAAGTTAGCCATGTAATAAGCGGGATAATGTATAGCCTACTCGGTCATTGTCGCAAAATAATTGACCTTCACTACGTTTAAAACACCTCGGCGCGGCGCCTCTGTATTTTAAACTCCGTGTCGGTCAATTATTTTGCGACAATGACCTCGTAGCCATACATTATCCCTTACGTAAATTCACACAAAAGACAGAGCATCTTCACAGTTAAAAACACCACTCAAGAATAAATCCTATCAACCTGTCACATAGCTGTACAACACGTCCAGGGACACCAGGGAACAAGGTGTAAACCTCCACTTCAACACGTTTTAACACTTAAATTAAGCACACTGCTTATTTCCTGGATGGTACCAAGCAAGCAGTTTGACAATAGTGAGGAAATTGGTCAAAGAGAATGTTTGCCAAGATGTTCATGTATTCCTTTAAACAACACTTCTGCAGTGGAATGATTCTGAAATGTCATGCATAAGAACTTGTCTCCTTCATCAACCCCTATTTTCAATAACACCACCTACCGTATTCACTGTAACACTATCACATGCAGCTATTATCACAAGGCTATTCATCACCACTTGTCACATATCAGTTGCTGGATATATTTGTGTCAGTATACTGTGTGACACACACAAAGAGAGGGAATAATATGTATTACCCAGAACAGAACTCTTATCACTGGACTATCTTGTGTTTTGTACTTTTTTATATTATATTGTATTTGTATTTATATTTTAGAGTGTATCTATAGTGTATATAGATACTGGACTGTATAGGACTGTGAAGCTATGTATCCCCCACCCTGTATCCCCCCCCCCCCCCCATATGCTGCTTTGACACCCGAATTTCCCCAAGGGGATTAATAAAGGATCATCTTAATCTTAATCTTAACAGGGACTCTCAAACCAATTACAACCTGTCTCTTGCTGTCACTGGAAAGCTTTGTTCCGTGACCTCCAGTGGGCCAGACAGTCAAATAAGCCTCTTTAGAAATGGTGGAAGTAGCTCTTGCTCTACACTTTATGATTCATAGATCATAGTTAAGAGATGAGAGACAACTTTGATTCTTTGGTGCTGGCTGGATATCAAACGGATGTCAAGATGTCCCTTAATCGCAGGTGTTCAAGGGTCTTGTTTCTTTTCTTTAGATGCTATTTATATCACAACAATATTGTTTAATTTTTGCTGTAGATTAAAAAACAATTATACAGTTACCTCAGTTTCAAGTCAAGTGTTTCTTTATTAATCCTTTTGGGGAAGGTGTCGTAGCAGCATGGGGGAGGGGAGGTACAGGCAGGAAATATATAATAATAGAGTAGAACATAATAATTATAGTGGAATGGCAGTATATTCTATCAGTAGGGCTGACCCCTATTAGTCGAATAGTCGACTAATCGATCGAAAGGAGCCATAGTCGACTGCCAACCTCTTAGTCGAATGAAAAAAAAATATATATATATATTATTATAATTATTTTTTTAATTTTAATTTGTATCATTCTTTCTAAAAGAAAAGAGGCATAGAAGCGTGGCTAACGCTAATGGCACGCATACCAGAGGCTAACTGCCTAAGAAAACAGGCACAGAGGCACTGAAAGAGGATTTCACCCATCTAATGAACACACTAGACTAGACAAATATCAAGATGTATCCATCAGTGGACCAATTGCATGCTTTTGCAGAGGACAAGAAGTCTTTAGTCGACTCCTTCAGACATTAAGCATCCCCACAGCCCAAATGGAATGATAAAAAAAAATTATACTTTTTTCAATTATTTTTGTTTTTCATAGTCGACTAATAGTCGACTATTGGCTTATTTCGGCCGATCAAAGTCAACTATCCAAATCCTTAGTCGGGGACAGCCCTACGATAATGATACAAATATTAATAATCATAGTATACATGGGGTCGTTCAGTGTTTAGTAACTAAAAGGCAGACAGTCCTAACAGTTCTCCAGCCGCTATAGTTCTCTTTGGCAACTATTGGCAGCAGTCCATGTTCCCAGTTGTGGGGTCTGATGTCTAGCCTTCCTCACCAGCTTGTTCAGTTTGTTAGTGTGTCTTGAGTTGATGCCCCCCCCCCCAACATACCACAGCGAAGAAGAGGACGCTGGCTACTACAGACTGGTAAAATTACTGCAGCAGCCTATTACACACATTGAAAAAGTCTCCTCAAGGAAACTATAAAAGAAGGACGTCACTGAAGAACTTGTTTGGCCAACATTGAATTAAATGGTATCACCATCTCCTCATTTATGACCTGTCATTTAAACAGGTTATTACCTCGGGTGTCAGAATCATCGGCAATTTGTTTTTTTTGCATTTTTAACTACGTAGCTAATGTTTCTCAGATAGCTGCTATATTTCTCCCATAGGCTTCAATAGAAATAGAAAGTATGGCACCTTGTAAGTATTGTCTAAGTGTTGTATGTCTATAAATGTTAAATACAAATTTAAGTTTAAAAAAAAGAAAGTATGGCACCAAGCTGAGCATAGAACGCTGGTATTTTGACATATTTTATAGTTTCCTTGAGTCTCTTCAGGAAGAACAGCCTGCTATGTCCCTTCCTGTAGAGGGCCTCTAGTTGTCCGACCACTACTGTTCAAGTGTACTCCCAGGAACTTGTAGGTCTCCACCATCTCTACCTCCTCCCCTCGGATAGTGATGAGAGTAGGCTTCAAAATATTTACAATCATTTAGATCTATAGGCCTATTGCTAATATATTTGTATACCAGAAGTACTGCACAAATTGGTCATCTGGTCCCATACAGCTCAATGGGTAGATTGCATAATACACCAGAGTTAGGAGTTTGATTCTCACTGGGGCAACAAGCGATGTCCCCATACCAATACCAGTATCAGGTCTGATACTGTGCTCATGTACTCGTAAAACTACTCCCCTGCTTCTACTCAGTTCCATGTTTGTTCAGGAAAATACAAATGAATAAAAATAATATTATATTAATATTTTATATATTATATAAACTTAAAATGTCAGCAACAGTGTTACAAAGGATCAGATTAAACCGAATATATATATTTATTGATTGATATATATTGCATAATATTTGTATATCGTTTGATATCCCTTGTATATTCCTTGTACATATACACGGAATATCCCTTTAGCCTAGTACAGACCATAATATTTCATTCTCCTATTGGACAGCGGTCCACAGGCGCCAAGGCCATGCCTCCAGAGTCAGGTTCAAAGCCACCGTCAAGACATGTCTGTACATGCCCGGCCTTGCCCAAAAATACGAGACAGAAATGAGGTTGGCACTAGATTGTTCGCCGCGCATATAAATATGGCGCAGGTGAATACAGAAGTATGTTACCCAATAAGTTGAAGCCTCACCCACGATACGACGTGCGGTGAAGTATGGCCTGTTTGGCCCCAAATAGAGCATTGAGACCGCGTGCGAATTAATAACTGAATTGTCAGAGTTTGGCGCTATACCGTTGAGTGCGACATATTTCTATTAAGTCAGTAATAGTCTATTTGTGTATAGTGTATCGTGCGGCTAAAGTTCTACAGTGACCAGCATCACCAACGCTTCCTCGTATCAGCTAGAGTGCTTATCCAGGCTGGGCTGCTTCATGGCGCTTTCACCCGAGGAGCCCTAGACGAGAACCGTGTGGACATGTACACTGGATTAATCTACCCGACGACTACATAGCCCTTTGCGGCTGGATTATATTTGCTTTTGGTCCTGTGATTAATGGAGCGGAGAATCGCCGACGCCTACACGTGTGTGGGATTTACCCTGTGAGGAGCCACGTCGAGTCTGCGCCTCAGAGAGCCTGAGGCAGGCTAGCTTTCTTCCCTGTGGATCTACAGGCTACGGAGAACAGCTGTATTCGTCTGTGGATCAAGATCTTATTGCACCGTCTCCCGTACTCGGAGTCTCCTTATCATCGTTGACCCAGGCTCTACTACCGACAGATCCTCTACCCCTGCTGGCTTACAACCGGGGGGACCCTTCCAGTATCTCCCGCTATATATTACTAGTGTACCATAGATATAATTCCCTAAGATTCAGGTTGTATAATTACCTCCTGCGTAACCAGAGAATGGACATTCATTATTGATTTGCCTACGCACATTCCTTTGCCTTATAAGCGCATTCAAAGTAGATTAGAGAAGTATATTATGTACCTTTTGCTGCAATAAATACTTAATTACAACTTTGTGTGGAACCGATTCATTGTGGGAAGTGTTCATCATATATATATATCATGTACTGTATGGCCAGTAATTAAAGTACATAAGACGGTAGTGGTTTAATGATACCATACTTATCAATACAGTCAGGGAATTGTACCCCTCAGTTACAAACAGTGTCATGTTGTATATTATTTTATATTAAAAGTGAGGAACATCTGATGAAAATAAAACAGGTTTTCAAAGTAATTTGAATACCATAGAACTGTAATGGTATTATTAAGTACTCGTATGTACTCTGTATCGGCAAGTACCCAAATGTAAGTGCAGAACTTATACTTTGTATCAAGACATCCCTAGGGGCAACCATAAAATGTATCCTACCATGGCACTATAAGGTGCTTTGGACAAAATCATCCAATATACTGTCTTATTTAAACCCCCTAAATGCAGAATTCTGCATAATAACATCCAATCCTCCTAATATAGTGGTGAGTATGAGGGCCGACGTTCCACTCTACTGGTTAAAGTTGCTTACTCGTGAGTAGTACGTTCGTTGATAAAGAAAAATAAGGTCCACAGCTGCTCCGGTGTAAAACAAAGATATCCAAATGGTTTATTTCTCTTCCACAGCGAAGTCTTTCTTTACAGAAGTGATCCTAAAGCTATCCTAAAGACATACAACTATAGAGAGGATGCCGCTCTTCTTGTGGGTGGTCTTTCTTGTAGGACAATCTTGAACTTGAAGTTGTCGCTCTCAGTACACCACGGGACTCCCAAAGCTCGCTCGACCGGGAGCATGTCGAGATCCAGATCTAACTCCCTCAGAGGTTCTTCTTTGTCCTGGGTTCATAGCCTTGCCTGTCTGGATCTGGCTGTAGCGAAGAGGCAATTTAGTCTTTTGCACGTCAACCTCTATTATGTTGTCGTCTTCTATGAAGAGTGTTGGTTGCTTGATAGGGGCTGGTTCATGTGGAAAGGCGAGGGGGAACTCACTCTCCAAGACCTTGGAAGTATCATGAGGGCCAAATAAGGTCATCTCCGGCTTCTTTACTGGTGTGAGACCTTTCTTATTCTGACTGAGTAACAATTTCAGCCTTAACACTTTGAGTGCCACGGACGAGATAACTCGTTATTTCATGCCAACCGTTGAGTGCCAGGAATGAGATATGCAATTTTTTATCGTTATTTTTTTATTAGCAATTTCCATTCATATTTCATCAATCTAGCCTCACGTTACCACTGCAAACTCTCTCTGAGCTCCATTGGGAAAATACCACCCCCTATCGTCTCCCGGATGGTACTGCACCCCTTTGGAATCGATTGAATGAAACGCATGGGAAAAAAAGAGTCCGGAATCCACATTTTACTTGTCAGGCAAGTAACCCGGGCCGATTGCAGTCTTTGTGGTCCCGCAGAACAGCGTGGAATAATGTGTTCGAGCACCCAGCGTTGGATCAATAAACGCGATCGATATTTGGAATGGCGATCAGGGATTGGAATAATCCTTTTGGAGAACATCTGATCTGAGGTAAGGAATCTATTTTACCATTATTGGGATAATCAGAGCTATTTTCACCTATATATCATTGTGTGCCATATGTGTGTATGTGTGTGTGTGTGTGCGATCAGGAAATAAGAGAATCGATTTTTCAGCCAGCTTCTATAGCGTGCATAAGTACACATATACTATCGATAATCTAGCGTTTATTTGAAAACTATTCATAAATAGGCCGAAAAATTACAACGTGTTTTGTGTATTACAGTAAAGGCCGTTTATCACAGAATCTTCTGAAATCTTCTGGAAGTTTCAAGAAACTAGAGTTTTTCAAAATGGTATAAAACGGAAATTAACCGATTAAAAAACAATCCGTTTTGACAATGTTGACTGCAAACAAGTCATTGATAAGCGACAGCCACATTAGACACATAGCCATAATTTAAGATGTGGTTTATGCAAATATGAGAGCTCTATCATTGAAGTGGGTGGCGGCATTCAAGGGGGTAAATAGGATGTCCCTCCCCTGCTGTACCAATAAATGGAGTTTGTTGACCTGCTGCCTCACCAACGGGGGGACATAATTACAACAAGCGACGATGCCCTGAGGTTCCTTTGGCAGCACCTCAGATATCTTCATCATCATGTGATTGGGTAGGACATATCCGGTGCTTTCGTCCTCCTGCCTGGCCAGCTTGTCCCTCCAGTTAAACAGCAGCCTGAAGGCAGTCAACTGCTGGGTGTTGAACACCCTCTTCTGCTTCCTCTGCAGCTCCAGGTATGACCCCTCTGTGAAGATTGGCTTCAAGTATTTCTTGAGGGAGATGTCTCTGCTCTTGTTCCAGACACTCTGCAGGAGGCCAGGCTGGCCATTGCTCTTGTCCAACAGGTCCACTCTCATACGGTCGTAGACGTAGAGGAGATAGTGGGTGTCTGCCCTGGCGTACTGGACCATCTTATCTGGCAACGGCCGAATACGCCAGTCAGCCAGCTGGTAGCGCTTGTCGGAGTCCACGTTGCAGAAGTGTTTGAGCAGGTAGTCCAGGGAGTTCCTGGCCAGGTTGAGGGCGCGGCTGGCCTGGTGCGTGTCGAACAGATTGACCACGTAGAGGCCCATGTCCTTCTGGAGCCACTCGATGTCAGAGTCGGCACCGTGCAACACCTTGATGATAGCAGGGTCTGTGAAGGCCTCGTTCAGGACGTACATCTCACTACGCAGCTCCAAGGTGTCTATGATGAAGTCCTCCTCTCTGGTTGAGATCTGCATCAGACAGGTGATGCCCAGGTAACTCCTGTATGAGTGGTGCTCCAGATCCACTGCAAATTCAGACGTCTTGCACAGCTTCTCGTTCAGGGCCACCAGGTTCTCCAGAGTGTCGATGAAAGAGCACTTGGTCTCCACCAGGGGTCTGTATAGCTCTGGCTCAGGCCTGGGAAGTAGTTTGTCTGGTACTGTGAGATGATCCAATTCATACTGGTATGGATGAGCAAACATGTCCTCCACGTGTTCTTGCGTCCTCTGTTGGTGGATTAAGTCGGCCAGGGCGGCGGGGACATCCAAGTCCTCACATCTCTCTTTATGGATTTGTTTATTGGTGAAATAGGAGGGAAGGGGCTTTATCGCATTGGGCTTGATGAAGATCTTCGGAATGAAGGGCGTGTTGCTGTTGTCGACCTTTTCTCTGAATTTCATTTGAGGCCTGATAATGTTATTGGCATGGAGCAGTCTGAACATCTGGCCACGGCCAGATCCAGAGTCTGAGCCCTTGCGATTCCAGCTGGACACATCGATCTTGGGAGTCTCAAACCCTACAGGCATGACGGGCTGTTGGCTGCTGTAAAAACAAAGTGTGTAAAACAAAGATATCCAAATGGTTTATTTCTCTTCCACAGTGAAGTCTTTCTTTACAGAAGTGATCCTAAAGCTATTTTCCTAAATATTCACGTCACTACTACAAGGTAAGAAAACTGTATTTTCCCAGTCTCCAAAATCACAGCCGACTCGACACATGTAATTCCTCCTCACCTGAAAGCCGTAAATCAACTTGCCGGCTCTTTCCACAGCAAAACGGTAGGCAGGCTTCAATCTATGTTGTTTAGTCTATCTGTTCAGTACTGCTGCGCACTGTTTCAAGATGCACAATGAGAGAGAATTGTTGAATATATATAGATACACAAATGTTCTAGAATGTTTGATTATGACATCATACTGTGACGTCACGAATGCTCTAGAATGTTCCATTATGACATCATACTGTGACATCACAAATGGTCTAAAATGTTTGACTATGACATCATACTGTGACATCACGAATGTTCTAGAATGTTCTATTATGACAAATAATACGGTTCAATGACTTTATATAAATCCAATCAATATTCCTAATGCCGTTTCAATGTAAGGTTATAAAAATAAACATATAAACATTCATATAATACAATAACCTAAATATATAGCTTTGGCTCCTCTACAATACTGTCTACTAAATGTAACATTCAACATAATAACATCCAATATACTGTGTTATTTAAACTCCCTAAATGTAGCATTCAACATAATAACATCCAATATACTGCCTTATTTAAAACCCCAAAATGTAGAGTTCTACATAATAACATCCAATATACTGCCTTATTTAAAACCCCAAAATGTAGAGTTCTACATAATAACATCCAATATACTGCCTTATTTAAAACCCCAAAATGTAAAGTTCTATGTAATAACATACTGTATAAATTGTTAGAGACATTAGTAAACTGTAAATAAACCATTGCCAAGACGATTAGCATAATTCTCAAACTAAGACCACATTTCCGTTTGCCATTTGTTCTCACCCCCGACAGCATCCCACGTGGATTTGTTTTGAAGAAGCAAGGATAGGGTTAACATCCCATGCTAACAGTGAGCGTGAAGTTGTTTTTGTTGGCAAAGCAAGTTTTGTTTAGAAAGGCTTCATTTGCGGGCGGTCAGGTGGCGTAGCGGAGATTGCGTTCGTCACCAACCCCGGAGACGCTGGATTCGCCTGTTCGAATTTGCCTGTTCGAATCCAGCTCACAGCTCCGGGGTTGTCACCAGCTTGGCTGGCCGTTCACACTAATACAATTGGCAGTATTAGAGGGTGGGAGAAGCTGGCGGGGTGGGTCCGGGTCGTTGTAAACAGCGACTCGTACAGTTCGGTCGGGGCGCCTGCTAAGCGCGGATAGGATCTAAGGGCGGTAGTGTGATCCTTCCACACGTTACACGCTCTCAGTGAGAGTCCGCGCTGCCAGGTGAAAAGAAGCGGTTGATTGGCTAGACGTGTGTCGGAGGAAGCACGTGATAGCCTCCACTCTCCCAGACTGAATGTGGGGGGTAAATGCGCAGCGACCAGGAAGGGGATTGGGAATTGGCATAACGACTAACATTGGGATGGGAGGAAATTGGAGGAAAAAGAAGGGGGGAAAAGATCAATAAAAAAAATAAAAAAATAAAGGCTTCATTTGCGCTGTAATGTAGTCCAGCAGAACTCCTGTTGATCCGACCTGGTGGCTGTAATGTAGTTCAGCAGAACTCCTGTTCATCCGACCTGGTGGCTAAATACTAAATACAATTATAGAGGCTTACATTTTCATCCATTCTCACCGGTCTCATTTCTGTAGTCATTATAACCCCGAACACATCCACGGTGGTAGATATTTTGTGTGAATGTGATAACCAGAGTAGTTTTTATTCAAATCTTTTCAAACATAGTTTACTTTAAGTCAAGTCAAGTCAAGTATTAATTTATTAAAGCTCAAAGAGCCGACCAATGTGCTGTACAGTAACTACAAAATGTAAAACTATAGACATAGTCACACAGTGTAACAGAGGAGAATACAACATGACAAAAGACAGGATGGACAGTCAATAGAGTAGGACCACAAGACACTAGGAGTAGCCTATAGTATACAACAAATGATACAGACAATATAGTAAGATGGCAGTAGGACTATGCAACAGACAGTACGGTAAGACATAAGACACAGGGAATGACGATAAAGTAACTGGACACTGTACAGAACACAGAACAGCAACACAAGGGGGACAGAGTAAGCACTAGGCTGACAGAGACCATTGTAGAGAGAATGGTAAGGGAGCGGGGATTAGTCCTAGCCAAATGCTATGGGGTAGAGGTGGGTTTTGAGGCGGGATTTAAAAGCATCCATAGAGGGAGCAGATCTTATGTCTGGGGGAAGATAATTCCATAGCCTGGGGGCCACTGCTGCAAATGAGCGGTCACCTCAAGTTTTAGACTTAGTGCGAGGGACAGTCAGGAGGGCCATGTTGGATGATTCTAAGGGAACTGGGGGCTGAGTAGGGGGTTAGGAGGTCTGATATACAGGGGGGGCTACGCCAGTCATTGCCTTAAAAACAAAAAGGAGGATTTTAAAATCTATTATCAGGGTGACAGGGAGCAGATGGAGGGAGGCCAGCACGGGGGTGATGTGTTCCCTCCTTTTGGTGCCAGTCAAGGGCCATAGTTTGTTTATTCTGGTCATTACCTTCTTCTTTACAAAGTAGGTATACATAGAAATCAATAATAATAATTTGTATGTGTCTAAATAGGTGTAGGGAAAAGCTTATATAGCTTTTATAAACTTACTGTACACATTCATGACCCCTAGACCCCTTTTGATTTTGCTGACCCCATGACATTTCTTGTAGCGCCCCCATTTGGCCAAACTTTCAATGTTCAAATGAGCGTGTCTCTGATCCGTTTGTTGTGCAGTCACAGAAATTATATCTAGAATACTTGTGGGAAACAAATCTGTCATACAGACACGTACAAATACACCAGATTGGGTTTTCCTTACTCCTCCTGTCTGTTCATCTGATTCTCACAAAACGTCTAGGCATCAAGGTCTTCTATGTGATTAGGATAATTCATTGATCAAACTGTATGACTACCAGATTGCATTTCAAAAGACGCATGGTAAACAGGAAGTGATGTGAACTCTTTCTCCAATCTTCACCTCTGTCCAATTTTCACCAAACTTGACAAACATGTTTGACCTACAATAACCTCCGACATTTTGAGTAATTTAGCTACACGGTGACACTATTCCCACAAAAACGTGAACTACCAGCGATCACACATTTCTATTTCCGGCAAAAAATAAAAAAAATTATCCATTATAATTGTAAATCCAGATTTGTTTTGGCAGTCTGAGAGTTGTATGTTGAGTTGTTTTTTTGTGGAGGACATCTTCGGTTTTGCAGGATCTTTGGAGAAGGCATGGCACTTGAGACAAAACACACTGTATCCTATATAATTGTATTTGAATTCATCTTGTTTTTCTGTTTATTTACATTGAGTACAGCTTGTGTTATATTACGTTTTATTGTATTTTCTTGTATTTTCTTATGGCCATCTTGGTCTATATGTCATTTGTTAAGTAATTGGTAAAGTATATTATTATATACTTATTGCTATGTGTCTTGTAAGCCCATATGGGCTGGGCATACATCTGTATGTAAGACACACACAAAAAAAAAAAAAAAAAAAAAAAATCAAGACATGAATGGAAAACATCATGTTTATCTTAAACGTGAAAATATATAAACATAAAATATAAATAAAACAAGGTGGATGCAGACAGTGAAGGTACACAATGAACAGTGAATGAACAGGTATGCATACGTGTACCTCCCCTCTCATACCTGTACCTCCTTCATGCTGCTCTGACTGACTGAAACTGTACATTAGAATATCGACGAAACCTTACTTGGTCCCAAGAAGAGGGTCTTGTGTATTATTGGGTTAGGACATTTACTGTACATTGGAGGGGGTTGGGTTAGGACATTTACAGGGGCCAGTTTCGAATTGCAGTCTCCCGTAGGTGCTCTTTGAGAGTGGTTTTGAAAGTGGGTAGTGATTCACATTCCTTTACAGCTTTGGGTAGGGCGTTCCACATTGATGTGGCATAATTGCGAAACGTGTTTAGTCCCTTGTTTGAGCCGAATCTGGGTTTAACATGATTTGTGGAGCTCCCTCTGGTGTTGTGGTCGTGGTATTCACTGACCTTTGGGAAGTATTTTGACATGTACATGGGTACCTTAGTCGTGTAGTGTATCTTGTAGACTAGGCCCATTGCAAGTTGCTGTACTCTGTCGTCTACTCTAGTCTAAGCCATCCTAGGTAGTGACATAAAGGAAGTTACTTAAAGGAAAACGCCAACATTTTGGGAAATTAGCCATCATTATTTGCCATCTACCCTGGAGTTAGACAATAAGATACATTGATTGATTGATTGATTGATTGATTGATTGATTGATTGATTGATTGATTGATTGATTGATTGATTGATTTATTGATTGAAAACTTTATTAACAGATTGCAGAATGGGTACAGTACAGTACAGCTCAATACATACAATTGTTAAGGGGATGCAGACCAGAGAAAGACGTTCATCGTGTTTACATCAGGGTCCCCCATTTTCAATTCATAATGACATTAATGACATACGCAACATACAGATTATATCTTGACATTTCTGATATACATGACATACAGGTATACAGTACTGTTACATTTGTGACATACAAGATATGCAAATATACAGTACTGTTAAACAGAGATCGTAACAGCTAATATATATTAGCGGCCCGCCTGATCTCAAACCTACCGAAGTCGGCCCATGTCACCCCACTTCTTAGGGACCTGCACTGGCTCCCCATTGCTGCACGAATCCGCTTCAAGGCCCTTGACCTAGCATACCGTGCGGCAAAGGGAACTGCTCCCGCCTACCTCCGGTCAATGGTCTCTAACTACACACCCTCAAGACCCCTACGCTCTGCATCTTCTGGCCGCCTCAGACCTACTCCTATCCAAGCTCCGGGAGGGTCATCAAAGAGAAGTCGCCTATTCTCAGTCCTTGCCCCACAATGGTGGAATGAACTACCCACCCCAGTTAGGACAGCCGAAACACGTCCAATCTTTCGCCGTCGACTAAAGACTCACTTCTTCAACCATTATCTGAATTAAAAAAAAAAAAAAAATCTAACCCTAACTAACCATACTGTCATGCACTTGTCCTAATAAACTAACCTACACTGTAGCACTCAACACTTTGATGAACATTGTTACTCAGCTGATAGAGTTGTGCTCTTCCTGATGGCTTGTCGTACAGAACTTGTAAGTCGCTTTGGATAAAAGCGTCAGCTAAATGACTAAATGTAAATGTAAATGATATATGCTTCCTTCTTTCCCACATCGTTTTTAATTATTAGTTTCAGTTAGTTTCCAGGGTGGGTTTGCTATAGTTTCAGTTTAGTTTGTATTGTTTGAAATTGTTTGGTTTTAGTTGAGTTTTTAGTAGTTTCAGTATTTGTTTATATGTATCAGGGGCCAGATTTAAGAAGTTCAGAATAGGTATTATGTGACAGAAACACATCACTTGGTGAAGACAATTGACTCACAGTCATGTAGCATCCCAGTCTCAATTAACATTATGCACCAAAGACTAAACCTAAATAAATGTTCTGTAATCTTTTATTTTATTTTTGTTAATTTTGTAAGGACATACGTTTCTAGTTTACTACAGTAGTTTATAATTTTAACAATTTAGTTTAATTGTGTTAAGTTAACTATAATAACTGGTAGGGACGTTTTCTTATGTGTGCAGGTAATGTAGGGGCTTCAAGCGATGATGCCAATACAGCTGTGATGACTGGATATCTATCCCACTTTCACTTGGAAAATATTAACAACACTATTCCATGTTCCACTAATTATCCAGTCAAAATGGCAGCTATTCTTAGTGGATAATGTTACCTCTAAGACGTAACTGGGAGTATAGGTTATGTCTGGTGGATTTATAGTTGTACTCCATCAAACAACAACAGGCTTACGCCACTTTGCCAGCGCTTATAATAGCAGCCGCTTATAAATTCAACATCTTCAAAAGGCTCCATATCCTGCCAATACGTAAAGAGAAAGCCAATTGTGATTTGTCCAAAGCCAAAATAGACAGAGTGGATCACATTCCTGCTCTGAGAAATGTACGCACAATTCCACACACACACACACACACACACACACACACACACACACACACACACACACACACACACACACACACACACACACACACACACACACACACACACACACACACACACACACACACACACACACACACACACACACACACACACACACACACACACACACACACACACACACACACACACACACACACACACACACACACACACACACACACACACACACACACACACACACACACACGTTTTTCACTGAGATGTGTCCTTTTTTGGGGCGTGTTTCCCCCCGGGGTGCCAAATAGGAGAGAGAGAGAGAGAGAGAGAGAGAGAGAGAGAGAGAGAGAGAGAGAGAGAGAGAGAGAGAGAGAGAGAGAGAGAAATGGTCAGGAAATTAATAAATCAACTCTAGACTCCGTTGCTTTCCCTAAATAGAGTGGTTGTGAAATGTGATCTAAGCTTATTGAATTTAAACACATGTGAACGCTCTCTTCCAGCAGGATCCTGCTCCACGCGTCTCAACGGGTGGGAAAAAAACCTCTAACGAGGTTGATCTTTATTTGTTCCTAATTTCATTTTGTCACGACTGGCTCAGTGACCCTTAATCGAGTTTGACTTGATCGTATTTTCCACATTCTTTGTTATTGATTTCAGAAGGGGTAATCCCAAAGTCATTCATGGTGTACAGTCATTTTTCTCCGCTGACCTGCACCGCAGTAATGCAAATGTGTATGCGGATTTCACAAGGGGTTGTCAGCGTAATTATGTGAACCGAAGACAGAGGTTGCTGAAAGGCATTATAGGTTGCCTGTTTTCCAGTGGGCTCTGGGTTCATTCCCGCCGCCGTACAGAAACCTGGTGTGAAGTTCTCACATCGCTTCAGAATCTTTCCATTCGCCTTCACTCCTTGAGCTTGTCAAGAACTTTGAGCAACAGCTGAATTCACTCTTCCAATTACGATCGGAAAAAGGTTTCAAAATCCCCTCCAAGAGATCGGGAAACAATTCCAAGAACCCGAGTGGCTTGTGTCCAAACCTCCCCTGAAACGTACTGAATCGTCCGCGTCCATGAACCCCTCCCCCGCCCCTGTGTCTACATGCTCCAAAACCGAGGCCTCAAAGTTGATCCTTGACCACATGGTTGCGCAGGACGCAGGTTAGCCTTATAGTCCGATTATCTGCAGTGCACCGAGGTTAGCCAAAGTCGAAAATTAGATCATAAAAGAATATACATCCGAAGGGGAAGAAACTGTACATTGGAGGGTGTTGGGTGGGGAGGGTGGATTGACATTTTGACTATCTCCACCTATAGACCACCCCCCCCTAAAAAGACAATGATAAATGGGTCAATGTTGGTCTCAGAGGTTGTTCTTTTTTAACATAGCTTCACTATACTTTATAGATACATTATATGTTCACACAGGTTTCAGGAGGCTTGTGGCATGGCGGCTGGCCCTGGCTGGTAGGATTAAACAAAGCAGGGTCATGTGTGTGTGACTGTTGTTTATCGGAAGCCAACATGATTGCCTTGAAGTTGGCTTGCTTTGCAGGCGCAAGCAGCAAAACATGAGTCTGACCTGAATTGAAACCCTCTCTCACCTGTCTAGGTTTCCATTAGACTTCTCTTTTCTATGTCCTCACCTCTATGACTCCTCCTCTCCCTCCTCTCTCCTTCCCCCCCTCTCCTTTCCTCTCTATCTTCTCCTCTCTTCCATTTCCCTCTCCTCTATAATGTTCTCCTCTCTGTCTTCTCCAGAGAGCATTGGCTGATGATAATGACTGGGATGTTTGTTTGTGTGTGTGTGTGTGTGTGTGTGTGTGTGTGTGTGTGTGTGTGTGTGTGTGTGTGTGTGTGTGTGTGTGTGTGTGTGTGTGTGTGTGTGTGTGTGTGTGTGTGTGTGTGTGTGTGTGTGTGTGTGTGTGTGTGTGTGTGTGTGTGTGTGCGTGTGTGTGCGCGCGCAGGGGCATCATGGTGGGGGTACTGTGGAACTTACTACCCACGGCCCAGTGTGGGGAGGGCCCTCTAAACACTTCTAATGAAAGGTGTGTTTTTGCCAGCAATTTTACATTTCTAAGTAATACGTATAAAATATTGGAGGCTCTCTGCGGCCCCGCCCCCCTCTCAAAGGTGCAAATGATTTAGTCCGCCCTTGCACTAGGATTTGTCTCCAAATGTGGCTAATCCTGGTGCTGGAGCCCTAATATACCCTTTCAGTCAGTTATTCCCCAAGAAAGTAAAGTCAAGGTACCAATAATGAAAGGAAAGAGAAAGAAAGAAGAACTGTTGACTCATTTCCTTCAAAAGAAAAGTGAGCACAACTTGCTAACAGTGTATAACAATGGTTTATATCTGGATGGTCTATATCGGACCTCTATAGTTGACTGAGGTATTAACTGACATCTTCAACCTGTTAGAGAAGCCAGTTGTCCCAGTGTTCTTCAAAACCACCTCCACCCCGCCAGTGCCGAAACACTCCTCTGCAACTCCTTGCACTCACCCCCATCAATCATCATGAAGTGCTTCAAGAGGGCGGTCCTGGCTCACCTCAAATCTGGCCTTTCACCCTCACTGGATAAACACCAATTTGCCTACGGTGAGAACAGGGGCATGGAGGACGCCATCTCCTCAGCGCTACATTCCGCCCTCTCCCATCTGGATGAGTGCAATACCTACCGTACTTTTCGGACTATAAGCCGCGGCTTTTTCCCCCATTTTTCGACCCTGCGGCTTATATAACGGTGCGGCTTATATGTGGACAAAACCCGAAAATCGAAATATTGCTTTTTTTACTGCATTGAAATGTTATTTATCTGTTCCCTTATTTGCTAAACTTAATACAAATGAGTTAATTCTTGTTATTTGTCCGACAGTATTGTGTCCCAATGGGAGTCATTCTCTGTAGAGGTGGGAACTTAAAGCTCAATATAAGAACGGCCATGCACCACCACCCACAGAATCGAGAAAGAGCAATCAATCTGTCAATCCTTTCCGTGTCCGGGCCGGGTGAGGTTTCCCGTGTTGAGTCAAATTAAGCTGCAGGCTCCACTCCTTATTATGGTAATTAAACATTAAAACACATGCGGCTTATAGTCCAGTGCGGCTTATATATGTACACATCATTCAATTTAGCTGCTGCGGCTTATAGCCCGGTGCGGCTTATAGTGCGAAAAGTACGGTATGTCAGAATGTTGTTCATCGACTTCAGCTCAGCATTCAACACCATCATCCCCTTCAAGTTCATCCCCCAACTTGTTGACCTCATGGAAACTAAGGACCTGGACATTAACCCCTCTGTCTGAAGCTGGATACTTGACTTCCTAACCAACAGACCCCAGTTTTTTAGGATAGACAATCTCACCTCCTCCACCCTCACCCTGAACACCAGTGTCACACAAGGTTGTGTGCTGAGCCCCCTTCTCTACCCACTCTTCACCCACGACTGAACTCCTGTACATGGCACCAACACCATTATCAAGTCTGCAGATGACACCACAGTGGTGGGCCTCATAAAAAACAACGATGACTCAACCTACAGGGAGGAAGTCCAGCACCTGGCGGCGTGGTGCGGCACTGGTGCGCTGACAACAACCTTGCTGTCAACACCAAGAAAACCAAGAATTCTGCACTTCAGGAAGACCAGAGCTGGCGCGAATGCCCCGTCCATATCAGCGGGACGGAGGTCGAGTGTGTCTCTAGATTCAAATTCCTGGGTGTCCACATCTCCAAGGACCTCTCTTGGACCATCAACATCTCATCACTGGTCAAGAATGCTCACCAGCGCCTCTTCTTCCTGAGGAGACTGAGAAAAACCTCCCCTCTGGGAGGCGCTATAGGAATCAAGGAGGCTCAGGAACAGCTTCTTACCCTCAGCTGTCAACTGTCTAACTCTGTACCACGATGACAGCCCCACCCCCATATCAAATAAACAGTATAGGGCCCAAAATACACCCCTGTGAGAGAGAGAGAGAGAGAGAGAGAGAGAGAGAGAGAGAGAGAGAGAGAGAGAGAGAGAGAGAGAGAGAGAGAGAGAGAGAGAGAGACAATACGTGTGTGATAGAGTAACTGTGTGTGTGTTGGTGGGGTTTCATCAAAAGGTCACTCAGTTAATATTTATGTGACTCACAACCACTGCATGTGTACACACATACACACTCACAAACACTGCATGTGTACCAGGCCACGTGAGCGGATCGGCGCGGCCGAGAAATCCGCTCTTCGCTCTTTAAAGCTTGGTCCGCTCCGCTAATCGATCATGTTGACCCCGCCCCCAAGTCGCTCTCCGCTCGCTCCCCGCTCACCTTGAATCGAGCCCTGCGCCAGATCGCTCGGCAGATTTTTTTTTTTTTTTTGGAGCATGGTCTAAATTAGCCCAAACTACAACAGTCTATACCCCCTGGGCCCCTTAACAATTGTTTGTATTGAGCCGCATTGTAATTGTACCCATTCTGCAATGTTAAATAACGTTGTTTATCCATTCACTAGCTATATTAAGCGATGATAGGCTAGCCGAGCCACAATGCTATGGTCGCTGCCATTAACGTTAGCATGTAAGCTAACGTCAACAACAATGGCGTCGATACTTTTTCTAACAGGAGTGAGTGTGGGCGTCTCTACAGTGACAAAGCCTGAACCGGATATCACAGGTTCACCCTTCTCATTGGTTGAAAATGGCCTTCATGTTTGTACATCGCCATCTGTTGCTTTGGCATTGTACTGCATGTATATTACATCAACAGTGTTAAACCACTGTGAGCGACCTGGAGTGGATTGGAGCGGAGGAGAACTCTCGCTCCGGACGTCGCGCCGACCCATTTTAAAACCCACTCCTCGCTCACGTCAAAACCGCCCGCTCCGCGCCCCGCGCCGCTCACGCTCCGATCCGCTCACATGGCCTGATGTGTACACACATACACACTCACAAACACTGCATGTGTACACACATGCACACTCACAAACACTGCATGTGTACACACATACACACTCACAAACACTGCATGTGTACACACATGCACACTCACAAACACTGCATGTGTACACACATACACACTCACAAACACTGCATGTGTACACACATACACACTCACAAACACTGCATGGGTTCACACATGCACTCACAGACACTGCATCCATACACGCTCACATCCAACGGATGCGTACACACATGCACACTCACAAACTTCACGCGCACAGGCCCTTATTGCCAAGCCGTCCTCAGTTTGTTATTCTGAACGCATCGAATTACCGCTTTCTTCCCCTCCCTGGTGTTTTGGATGGTTGTTTTTCTAATGGTAAACGATCCACAGCAGACAAATGGTCAAAGATGCCTCTGTGTTCCTCCTCTGCCAATCAACATGAGAACGCCCCCTGCCTCCATGACAGCCATGGATGCATGTGTCTCTCATTCTCTCTCTCTGCCCCCCCCCTCTCTCATTCTTTTAATCTTTGTATCTCTATCTGTAACACAAAACATGGGGACTGGATTTACAGTCTAAATGGGAAACTACTATAAAAGAAGGAGAGAGAGAGAGAGAGAGAGAGAGAGAGAGAGAGAGAGAGAGAGAGAGAGAGAGAGAGAGAGAGCACGAGAGAGAGAGAGAGAGAGAGAGAGAGAGAGAGCAAGAGACAGATGTTGTTTGTCAGTCAGTCCTTTACTCTGTAAGGCTTTGCTCTGTAAGGCTCATCCTAGTTTCCACACAGCCTGACATCACTCCTTGGTCCAGTCTGCAAGGCATCAGGGTGTCACAGCAGAGCTACTAACACTGGCCTTTCTCTCTGTGTGCGCTGGCAGAGAGCCACAGCTTTGACCTCCCCCCTCAAAACACTTAAAAGTAAACTATTTATATAAAATAAAATCAAGTTGCTGTGGGTTCTGTGTTCCATTGCTATACGTGCGTTGCACGTGCACGTGCACGTGTGTGTGTGTGTATATCTCGAGCCGCGGGCCGACTGGAGTGATGAGCTCTCGGGGTCCTCGGAGGGGATGTTGTCTTCGCTAAGACGTATGACCCGCGGACCGGAGCAAACTGTATAGACAACAAGGGAATGTTTGTCTCGTCTGTGTGCGGGGTTAAGCAACGAAAATAGTCTCACATCAAACAGGAAACTGGCAGCGGTCCGACGAAGCATGTGGTTACTTGAAAAGACATCGCTTCTCCGTCATTGATGAGGGACTGTTTGTTATTTATCAGAGGGATACATTTGTACATCAAAAAAAAATTTAAGCACTTGGGAGGGACTTTATTATTGACTTTTGTTGTCTTGGGTGTGCAGAGATTCTCTCTCTCAGAGCGAGGTGTCGTATGTTAATGGCTTGTTGGCCCCTATTTGATCTGTGATTTGATAGCCTATTTTTATACTGGTAATATTCATCCTGATTGAAATACCCAAGTTGGCTGAGCCCTCACACTAACGTGAGCTGAGCCCTCACACTAATGTGGGCCTATAGCTAAATGGGTGATGTCAACTGGCATCAGCAGCAAATATACTGGTTGGAAAAGTCCATGATTTACTTTGATTTTATTCTCCAATGTTACCCTTTGGTGGGAATATAAAAAAAGAAACATGGTTATTAGAGAGCGGGTCATGCATGTCCTCTCATGCGTCACTCCTGAGCGAACAGACCCTTATTATACATCCACCGCCATAAACGGCTTACGACGGGTTTGCTGATCATGCGAATTCCGCCAATCCACGGCGTACAACGTTATTGAGATCATATTTAATTTTTTCGCCATGGTATTCATAATTCCGCCACCCAGCCTCGGCTGAGACAGTGGGACTCGGCACAACCATGCAACGCTTCAATACCGCCGCCTGGTGGATGATCGGGCGAGTTACAACCGGAAATGGATCTCTGGTGATCTTGATGCAAGAGGGAAATCCGTCCGGCAGTCACATATTGTTGCAGGACTCTAGACACACATCCGTGTATGGATCGCTGCCATAACTCAATAATCGATATGATTTGGGCGTTTATTGCGCCATACAAACCGGAAATGGATCTAGTTGATCGACGTCAAATAAGTGGGATCTTTTTCCTCCAGTCTCATCGGCGAACGGTAAGAGGACAGTAACATTACTTTCAGCTTGATTGTTTTTTCTTTTCAATGCAAACCGCTCTGATCAATATATCACCCATACTACATAAAGCATTTACTGACGATCACGGAATTATAAACAACCCCCCCCCCCCCCCTTTCATCCACGCATGATGAGTCATAACGTTTAGGATCGCATTCAGTTGGATTTTTTAATATAGCGTGTATCGCGAATAAACTGCAATCGATAATCTATATTATGTGTTTAGGCCTATAACTAGCGTTCTAGGAATTACTGCAGAAAACGATAAAAACATACTTATATTCTAGACGGTATTTTCGTATGAATATATGAATGAAAAAGTATAACGTTCCTACATCCTGAACGATAGATAATCGATGTTGAATGGGCCATAGTAATGTCAATTTAGCAATACAATTTAAAAAGTTATAGCCCTGCAAAGAAGGTGAACATCTCCATAGGCTTAGACTGGTGGCAGTGATCATACATTGATGGATATAAGCGTGGCAGTTAATGTGTAATAATTAAGGATCAAATTAAATAATTATTAAAATAATTATTAAACACTGTTAATCCAAGCTCCCTTTTCACTGGAAAGAACGCTAAACATAGTCCACCAAGCAGCCAACGTGATTTCTCAAAACCTCTTCCAATGTAAAAAAAAAAAAAAAAAAAAAATCTAAAAGAACAATAAAAACCTCCGCTAGGGATAGCAGTGCATGCACCTCAATCACTTACTTCCCATGTAGTGAGTTCCACGTAGATAATTGCTCAAGACATTTCCAGGCGAGCACGCTTGCCCATATGTCCCCTGTGTGCTATACTGTACTTTGTCCTCCTCTATCCGCTTGTTGCCTACTGTTGTCCTATTTTCTGAATGTACTGTCTTGTCCTCTTGTGCCTTTTTGTATTTTTGTATTTGTGTATTTTATATTAGGACATTGATTTTATGCTTCGATTGTACAGCACTTTGGTTGGCTCTTGAGTTTTTAAACGTGCTTTATAAATAAATTACTTGACTTGACTTGACTTATGTCACAGTAGAAGCCGAAACTCACACAGTCTCAGGCGGGCCAAGCCTTGCTTTTCATGGCACAGGCTTTTGTTACCGTAAAGCAATCCAAGAAAACACTTAATGGGAGAGGGGAGGGGGGTTTGTGGGGTGAATATAAAACTGAAGTGTGTGTTTTCCGTGAAGTAGATGTCAACACTGGAGCTCTGCCGTCATGCTGCGTGGTGTTCAGAGGCCCCCGTATACACTGGAGCTCTGCCGTCATGCTGCGTGGTGTTCAGAGGCCCCCGTACTGCTGAGGTCATTTCTGGATCACAGCGGCGTGCCTCTGCATCCGCTGTACTTCAGATGGCCGTGCTGATTCGCCGTTAAAGGTGATTGTTTGGGGGTCACAAACTCAGGCTGTACGTCACCGCCGTCCGGACGAGGAAGACCTTGATTCCTAGGTCCTTAATTTCCTTCTCCTGACGTTTCACTCGAGACACACTCCACCGCCGCGGAGCCGCTGCAGCGGCGCTCACTGCCAACGCGTTGTTTGAGGTCAGCGTGGTCTGATTGTGAAACGGGAGGGACAGCGACGATGAGTTTTATAAAGCGGTTTAGACTCAACAGCATCAGTTGTCCAGAAATACCTTTCATTTCTGGAAACCAAGGCCAGCTCGTTTCTGTAGTGTATCTTACTACCCGAGTATATACAAATGTGTATACCTTTCTATACTGAAAGTATATTTTTAGTATATTAAGTATATTTCTACCCCTATGTATTTTTCTGAGAGTATACTTGCCGTGTGTTTTTGGTATTTCTTATGCGCTCTCATGCACTCATTCAAAGCACATGATTAGTATGATAGTCGTTAATATGATGCGAGTGTAATCTAAGCACACTTAAAATGATGTTTACCAAATTTAGGTTGTACTTTAGTAAACTAATCAAATGTGTACTAGGTTGGGAATCAAAAGTAACCAAAAATACACCATAAGCACATCTTATAGTTCAGATTTGTGTAAGTTGTATGAAATACTTGACAGTAATGTAGTGGAAGCAAAGCCCCTGTGGTACCAAGTTCTGGCCGGGTTCCAAGCTAAATGAAAGCAAATGAGGTCTTGAAAGCAAAATGTTTGAATCCACATCACAACATGCAGGCAAAAGGGTTTCCTATTATTTCTAACACAAAATCCTCGTCCTCCACCACTATGGATTCTGCAATCACTTGGCACTATTTTGTTGCTCTTAAAAAGCAGATGTATTAAGATAAGATAAGATATTCCTTTATTGATCCCCTTGGGACAATTCAGGCATCATAGCAGCATGGGGGTGGGGAGGTACAAGACATGGTACAGGTCATAGAATTATAGTACAGTGGAGAAGTAAAAATAAAAATAGAATAAAAAAGGCATGGACATGTGCATATGGGCAACAATATGTTTTAAAATGCTGGAGGACCTTTGTCTGCATGTTGTGGTGTGGATTAAAAAATGTCTAGTTGCCTGTAAAGCTTCCCAGTTATCTCGGAACTCGGCCAGAACTCCGACCACAGGACTCTGTAAGTGCGCTAATAGCTTTGCATCCACTACACTACTGGTAAGTATTGCATACGTTATGTCCACAAATCTGGACTATCCCTTTAAGTACAACATTTAACACACTAAGTACATGAATATGAATACATTTACATTTACATTTAGTCATTTAGCTGATGCTTTTATCCAAAGCGACTTACAAGTTCTGTACGACAAGTAATCAGGAAGGGCACAACTCTATCAGATAATGAAATGAATACATAAAACAGTGCTGTCAATAGATACTTTTTTTTACTAATTAATCTCACAATTTTCTGTAATTAATCTAGATTAATCTAAATTAAAAATAGCATTTTTCTACTTAAGACCGAAGCTTGTAACAGATATTTACTTGAGTAAAATCATGTACTTAATGTAAAATCAACACAAAGAAAGTATATTTAGATTCAAAGACTATTTTAATAGCTTTCTTTGAATACAGTTTCTCTCTGAAATACAAATGTTCAACAAAACCATCAACATTGACTCAGCTAGACCTCTTTCTTATATCTGCGGCGCTAAGATTGAAGATTTTTCACTCCATAGATTAATCTAGATTAATTTATTTTAATGCTTTAATTAATTTAAATTAATCTCCAAAGTTAAAGCATTAACTTTGACAGCCCTATAAAACATATATCGCTTTTTTGTTTTTTTACTTGGGTACTATTAAATTGTAAAGAAAAAGTGCTTTGGATAAAAGCGCTATATAAATGCACCATTCTTTTTTACTCTGATGCCACATCCTCTAGGAGTTTCAGGCGCTAACAACTCTGCATGATTTATAAAAAAAAAAATTTGGTTGCCGTCTTCATCTGGCTTGAATCAGGCACAGAACAATTGCAAATGGCGTAATGAAAACACGGCCCGCGTCTGTTATGTAAACTTGTGTTCCTTTGCAACACTGGGAGACCACTCGAGGGAATCTTGTTATCTTCACAATTGAGTTGGCGTGAATCCAGAACCACAAAACGGCAACCCCTTCAAATTAACAGCAGCAAAAAACTGAAACCACTGATAGTTATGTCTCATTTCAGATAAGGGGGCTGTTTAACTGGCGAAGAGTTATGTCTCATTTCAGATACGGGGCTGTTTAGCTGGCGAAGACTGGTTACCCTGAATACGAATGTGATAATCTGCGTGAGAAGGATACAGTTTATGTTTGCCCAAATCTGGCTTAAAATGTGTAAATAAAGCACTGTAGTAGTAGACCCTGCCACACTAAGCTAAGTGGCTTTTTACAGGGCTCTCCGACACAGAGACACAGGCAGAGATTATGGTGAATACAAACCGGTTTACTGAAGAGAGTGGCAAGATTACCCCAATGTGCAACACGTGTGCAGCCACGTCTGCCCAGGTCTGATTATCTTGACCCAGGGCAGGGGTGGCTGCTCAAACCAACAACGCCACAAGCACTAATCGACCACAGAAAAAAAAGGTGTTATGTTATAACCATAAGTAATATATTTACGCATTGTATAGGAAATGTAACATGTGTACACGTATTACAAATAAGTACATATTACATATTCAGAAAATGTTAACTTTTGTTTAAAGGGGACATGCATTATAAATAGCCTTTTCCAGTGTTTAGCATGTTTTCCTAGCAATTGAGGGTTATATCAATGTGGTCTGTGTCGTTAATTATCATATTGACTCATCAGTCTAGTCTCGAGTTCACGAGATCCTCCCTCACTCAACTAAGCTGTTCTGATTTGACGGTATTGCTGACGTGAATAGGGTACTGATTTGCATAACTAACACCCCCTCTATGGTTGACAGCGACAGCAGAGCGAGTGGAAATATCTTCACTTCCTCAAACAGAGCGAGGCAGAGAGAGAACGAGCGAGCGAGAAAGAGAGAGGGAGAGAGAGAGATAGAGAGGGATAGAGAGAGAGGGACCGCGGTGCAGGAGTGTGTGAAACACAAACACACACGCATTTGATGCGCGAGGCTTCTCCCTGGTAGAGAGAGAGAGAGAGAGAGAGAGGGACCGCGGTGCAGGAGTGTGTGAAACACAAACACACACGCATTTGATGCGCGAGGCTTCTCCCTGGTAGAGAGAGAGAGAGAGAGAGAGAGGGACCGTGGTGCAGGAGTGTGTGAAACACAAACACACACGCATTTGACGCGCAGGGCTTCTCCCTGGTAGAGAGAGAGAGAGAGGGACCGCGGTGCAGGAGTGTGTGAAACACAAACACACACGCATTTACACACACAACCTGGACCGCGCGGGGGAAGCAGTGGAGAGATAACTTTATGCTCCGTGTCCCTCTCTCTCTCCCTCCCTCTCCCCCTCTCTCTCTCTCTCTCTATTTCTCTCTCTGTCTGCCACTCGCATTGGGTGACTGTTTTTCAAAGTGCTTATGGGCGGAGCCCATCCAATAACAGCCTGAAATCCTGAGGCTGGAAAATGAAGCTTTTGAGTACTTCATTAGAAATATAAAACAATGCATTTTTTTGAAAATAAACGTACAGATGTGTTCAATAGACTCACAGGAATTGTGTAAAGTTGCCCAAATAGTGCTAGGAATAGCAATGCATGTCCCCTTTAAACTGACTTTTAAACCTGTATGTTCCCCTAGTGGGGATCGAACCTTAACCTTAACCATAACTTTATGTCTTAGCCATCACCATTAAGCAAATGTTAAAACTAACCTTACCTCTTAACTATAATAGTTAGATAGTGGTGAAAGCACTCGTCCACGACTGCAATGATTGTTGGTTCAACTCCTGGTTGCAGCGTTTGTTTTGGTCTTTTACCGATACAAATAAGTAAATATATTATATATGGCTATAACATAAGGTACATTCGATTGCGGTCGATTAATACTTAATTTGCGTTTTCTGATGAGACTGCGTTGGTTCCTGACAGCACCTCTTATGTAAAGCTAGGGAAAGACTTCCTATAGTGAGGTTGCATCGAGCAAGTGGAGAACGATATCCCTTTGTTGAGAAGAGACAGATGTTGAACTAGAGTAGAGATGTGGTGATTTATAAATAGACCTGACAGAAAAGAACATAACAAGAATATAACAGAGGCTCAAACATCAACCCACTGCGTTCTACCAAATAAGGCCCCCTGGCCAATGTAAAGTCTATGACAATGTGGCCCGATACAACCAAAACAGTCACGTAGGCCTACTGTACATAACACTGTCAGCGTCGCCTCTGTGTCTCTGACAAACCTCAGTTGCCCACGCAGCAGAAGCTGACGCCGCCTCCACTGATAGCCTGAGGAGGCTTCCGGCAAACTCACTCACTCACATCAGTGACGAAAGAAGGGCTAGCCATTGGGGAGAGGGACGTCGAGAGGAAGAGGACTTACAGGAAGTTCGGGGTGGTCTGCATCATTGTGGTTCACAGTGTGATTGCGTCTGAAGAGGGGGGAAGAGGGGCGGGGGGGGGGGGGGGGCAGACAAACAGAAAGAGAGAGACCACAAAAAGTATGCTGGGATAGTAAGGCTCTGTGCTTGGGGCCTCAGCAGGACGTTTGACTGCATGAGTCACCAGCACTACGTGTCGGCTTTGAAGGTCACCCTTACACTGTGAGAGGAAGACCCACACAAGCCATTTTCCACTGTGTGTACAGTCTGGAGAAAAGGAGAACGGGAATTTTAGTTACATATAGGCCACTTATAGTTATGACCAGTTATCCTTTTGTTACTGCTGAATTTGACCTGGAAAAGGACAGCATACAGTATATAGCACAATGTTGCAAATACATGTGTGTGAATTCTTTCTCTTTCCTTGGTGATTATCCTTTTGTAAGAAGACTACAATCACCTCAGCTGTGCTCGTATTGTGTGCTGGAAGATCGCAGGAATAGAGCAATTTAAAGCAAACATAAGGAGAAGGACTTGGACATGTTCTTACCTTCTTCTCTAGACTGTATGCCTTTTTAATGTGGAGGAGGAAAATCAACAGTATGGGGCTGACTTTTTTTTTTTTTATGTATTATTTATTGTTAATTTATTCTGAAGGAGCAATAATATACAGTATAGATGTGCTCGGAAATGAATGGAAGGGGACATAAAATTTATATTAGTAAAGGGTACAGGAGGCTTATTTGATTGGGGCGAAAATTTGCAATGGTCTTAACAATGGTCTTATTGACATTCGGAAACTCATTCAGCAGATATTTTTTTACAGGGATTTTTTGTTATACAGTATTTTGGATGCATATTGATGTATTTCACGTACAGATTAGATTAGATCATTATACAGCACAACTACAGTACAACGAAAAGAGGTTTGGCATCCAACCAGAGTGCAAATGTAACAGTAAAGTGCAATAGTAATATACAATGTACATGTAATTAAACTGGATATAAGATATAAATGAGTACTACTGAGTAATAGTGCTAATCAGAGTTATGTACAGAGTTGTAGTATTAATAGTGATACAGGTATAAGGACACTATGGTAGTAAGTCATACTGGCCAGCAGCGTATGTCGTAAGAGTAGGTAAGGGATATGTACAGATATAGATATAGTATCTACAGACATGTAAAAAGGATTATATGCAGATATGTACAGATGTGGATACATATGTATACGGTAGGGCTGTCCCCGACTAAGGATTTGGATAGTCGACTTTGATTGGCCGAAATTAGCAGATAGTCGACTAGTCGACTATGAAAAAAAAATGGAAAAAAGGATACTTTTTTAAAATGTATTATGTGTTTTTTTTTATCTTTCCATTTGGGCTGTGGGGGTGCTTAATGTCTGAAGGAGTCGACGGAAGGCTTCTTGTCCTCTGCGAAAGCATGCAATTGGTCCACTGATTGATACATCTTGATATTTGTCTAGTCTAATGTGTTCATTAGATGGGTGAAATCCTTTTTCAGTGCCTCTGTGCCTGTTTTCTTGCCTTTTTTAAAATAAAAATAAATATAATAATAATAATTTATAATATTTTTTTTTTTTTTTGCATTTGACTAAGAGGTTGGCAGTCGACTACGGCTCCTTTCGATCGATTAGTCGACTAATAGGGGTCAGCCCTAGTATATGGTAAGAATAAATATATATACGGTATATACAGCATTACTATCATTCATGAACAAGAGTTTTCCTTTCGGAGGACTGCGTTGGCCAACAACGGTGAGTAACCTTGTCTTGCGAGTAGGACTAGCTGAGAGGAGTGAAAATGGCCCTGAAATTATTAGAATCACATTTCTCAGCCCTACTGTAAAATTAGCCATGCCTTGGTGAGCGTGAGCGTGTAATTCCAATTTCATGGTTTTAAATTTGGAGATGATCTCTTATCTCCACAGCTGCAAGACGCTGAGCTGCCAAAGCCAATGTGTCTGTCGACATGCCCTTGAGCCAAAAGAAACAAACCCTGAACCTACTTCAAGGGCATGAGTGACCCCTGTGCTCTGACCGCCCAGGTCAAATGCTGACATGTAGGCAATACATTTTTGTCTCAGAGGGATATACAAAGGAATAAATTCCTACACAATGTGCAATTTGGTTATTGAGTGCTCTATGGGATGACAAGCAGGGGTGTAAAAAGTACCCAGAAATTATACTTAAGTGAAAGTATGGGTACTGTCTCAAAATCTTAGTATCTGGCTAAAAAACACACTTGAGTAAAAATAAAAACTTTTTTTTATTGCAAGGGATAGACCAGGGGCAGGCCTGGACTGGCCATCTGGCATACCGGGCATTTCGATGCATATTTGGGCCGTTATGATTTGATAAAAAAAAAAAAAGAAAAAAAAAAGTCAACGACCGGCCCACTACTAGGCTGGGACAGAAGCCCATTGGTACTGACTGACACTGGGCTGGCCCAATCACATATCTTACTAAGCACCCCCCCCCCCCGCCAGTCGTGCAGGTACATGACTGAGAGGGGGGCTGGTACATGACTGAGAGGGGGCTGTGGTACATGACTGAGAGGGGGCTGTGGTACATGACTGAGAGGGGGCTATGGTACATGACTGAGATGGGGCTGTGGTACATGACTGAGAGGGGGCTGGTACATGACTGAGAGGGGGCTGTGGTACATGACTGAGAGGGGGCTGGTACATGACTGAGAGGGGGCTGTGGTACATGACTGAGATGGGGCTGTGGTACATGACTGAGAGGGGGCTGGTACATGACTGAGAGGGGGCTGTGGTACATGACTGAGAGGGGGCTGGTACATGACTGAGAGGGGGCTGGTACATGACTGAGAGGGGGCTGGTAGATGACTGAGAGGGGGCTGGTATACAGGACTGAGAGGGGGCTGGCAGGTACATGACTGAGAGGGGGCTGGCTGGTACATGACTGAGAGGGGGCTGGTACATGATTGAGAGGGGGCTGGTACCATAGGCGCCCACTTAATGGAGCAGAAGATGCGGGTGCTCTAGGACTATTGAACTTGGGGGAGCAAGCTTGTCTTTTTGCTCCCTCACTTTTTGATCATATCATATGATATAAATATCCCCCCCCAATTTATAAATCTTATCGAACCATAACTACGTAATTTCAATCAAATTAATAATACGCAATGACACTTAATAGCAAGTTTTTAAGTTTCCAAAGATTGTGTGACCCCCCACTTTAATGGTTTGATCCAGTGCCCACGGGCGTTTGTCGGCATGACGTATACGACATGTTGGGGGAGGCGGCTTTTTCGAACCTTTTTCGAAATTCAGGCTGGATATTGGATAACATTGTGACTCGTGAGGATTATTCTTCGGCGTTTACATTAAAATGGAGCAAATCATCACGTAAGTCGAACACTGTGACTGTATACTAAATGCGCAAACCGATTGAAACTGAATATTTCTCGTATGGTGAGCCTCGGCGCTGAACCGAGTGAATCCAGAGATACGGGATGGTGTGCACTGCGCAGGCGCTGTGATCACCCAACGACGGAAATAATGCCGCTTTGAGCAGTTTATAAAAAAAATATAAAAAATATTTATTAGCAACGCCGAGCTTTCAAACCATCCCGTATCTCTGTGCGAACCCCTCGTGCAACTGTGAGCACCTTTGTAATGTCTCTGTGATACTTGTATAACGAACGGTTCGGCCAGAACCAGTCCTTCATGGTAAATCTAGGTTGGTTTCCCATTGAGGAGTAAGTGACTGTGGATTCACTCTGTGCAGCACAGACCCTGATGTAAACAAGACAAACGTCTTTCTCTGGACTGCATCCCCTTAACAATTGTGTGTATTGAGCCGTACTGTATTTTACCCATTCTGCAATCTGTTAAATAAAGTTTTCATTCATTCAGCCGCCGCGCTCACTGGGGCTATTGATAGCGTCAATTAGTTGTTGTTGTTACTTGTTGTTGGTGCGGCGGATGTGAACGGGGCTGGAGGGGCTTTGGGAGGATGGGAAAGTTATTATTATTATTATTATTATAATAGTAATTGGCTATCATACGTGCCTAGCTAGCGTTAGCTAAAAGAGCCCTCGCAGTGAAGTTATTATAGCTATCATACTGCAATATAAACTGAGTTTTATAGTGAAAAGAGCAGCTTTATTTTGGTCAAGATTGAAGGCTCTATATTGCAGGAAATTGCACATACAGGTGTTCATTAAATGTAAAAAAATCTGCCGTGGAGGGGGTCGTGCCGGACCCCCTCCAAACCACCCCTTGCAAAAAAAAATAAAAATAAAATAAAAAAAAAAAGAATAAAAAAAATACTTGCACCCCCACTTTCAACTATAACTAGGCGGCCATGGCTGGTACCATGTATTGGTACTGACTAACACTGGGCTGGCCCAATCACATCTCTTACTAAGCACCCCCCGCCAGTCGTGTGGTACATGACTGAGAGGGGGGCTGGTACACGACTGAGAGGGGGCTGTGGTACATGACTGAGAGGGGGCTGTGGTACATGACTGAGTGGGGGCTGTGGTACATGACTGAGAGGGGGCTGTGGTACATGACTGAGAGGGGGCTGTGGTACATGACTGAGATGGGGCTGTGGTACATGACTGAGTGGGGGCTGTGGTACATGACTGAGAGGGGGCTGTGGTACATGACTGAGAGGGGGCTGTGGTACATGACTGAGAGGGGGCTGTGGTACATGACTGAGATGGGGCTGTGGTACATGACTGAGAGGGGGCTGTGGTACATGACTGAGAGGGGGCTGTGGTACATGACTGAGAGGGGGCTATGGTACATGACTGATAGGGGGCTGGTACATGACTGAGAGGGGGGCTGGTACATGACTGAGAGGGGGCTGGTATACATGACTGAGAGGGGGCTGGTACATGACTGAGAGGGGGCTGGTATACAGGACTGAGAGGGGGCTGGTACAGGACTAAGAGGGGGCTGGTACATGACTGAGAGGGAACTGGTATACAGGACTGAGAGGGGGCTGGTATACATGACTGAGAGGAGGCTGGTACATGACTGAGAGGGGGCTGGTACAGGACTAAGAGGGGGCTGGTACATGACTGAGAGGGAACTGGTATACAGGACTGAGAGGGGGCTGGTATACAGGACTGAGAGGGGGCTGGTATACATGACTGAGAGGGGGCTGTGGTACATGACTGAGATGGGGCTGTGGTACATGACTGAGAGGGGGCTGTGGTACATGACTGAGAGGGGGCTGTGGTACATGACTGAGAGGGGGCTGTGGTACATGACTGAGAGGGGGCTGTGGTACATGACTGAGATGGGGCTGTGGTACATGACTGAGAGGGGGCTGTGGTACATGACTGAGAGGGGGCTGTGGTACATGACTGAGAGGGGGCTATGGTACATGACTGATAGGGGGCTGGTACATGACTGAGAGGGGGGCTGGTACATGACTGAGAGGGGGCTGGTATACATGACTGAGAGGGGGCTGGTACATGACTGAGAGGGGGCTGGTATACAGGACTGAGAGGGGGCTGGTACAGGACTAAGAGGGGGCTGGTACATGACTGAGAGGGAACTGGTATACAGGACTGAGAGGGGGCTGGTATACATGACTGAGAGGAGGCTGGTACATGACTGAGAGGGGGCTGGCTGGTACATGACTGAGAGGGGGCTGGCTGGTACATGACTGAGAGGGGGCTGGTACATGACTGAGAGGGGGCTGGTACCATGTATTGTGCATCATTGTAGGTCAAACCATTAAAAAGTAAATTTCCACAGCAGACATTTTGGATTTTGGTCTCTCACAAATTTCCCCTGCCTTTTTAAAAAATAAACCCCGGCTAAATTTGTTTATTAACCCTCCTAGATGACAAATCCATTGAGAAACGAAGTGCCATATATGACCCAACTACTAGGTCCATATCGTATCATCATAATATTATTTAAAAAATCATTAGGATAAGGGTTCCTGTTACGGGTAGTGTTGTCGGAGGACCCAATTGCTGAACAGAATGAGGATAAGAGGCAACAGGCAATACGAGACGTGGAGCCAGGGGTGAATAGTATAAAAAGTATTTACTTCAAAGGCAGCAGCAAACAAAACAAGGAATAGCTCAGCTAAGACTGGCAGAGGGCAAAATACTAAATAAAGAATAATCTCATAAATGAGAGCAAGTCCAAAGGCACAACACAAATTCACTGCAAGGCAGGCAAAGAAAAATAGAACAACTGACTACAAATAAAACCCTAACAAACTAGACGAACTTTACACGAAAACAAAGAATGGTGGAACAAACAAATTGACACTTAGGAAACTTACTAGGAACACAGGAGAACAGCACATGAACAAGGACGTGGACATCAAACATGGAACCGAAACAATGAACCGACAACAAGAGAAGGGAACACACACCAGATATAGGGGGAACAATTAACACTAGAGAGACAGCAGGGCAATTAGCAAAACAAGACGCACATGAGAGGGAAAGCAGAACTAACACATAGGGCTACAGGAAAACACAAGGCCAAACACACTGGGGAATAAACTTGGAAGCACATAGAACTAACACACACACAAGAAAAGACTGAACACTAGACAGAGTAAACATAACAACCATACAAGGAACTCATAAACATAACAATTAACAAGGGAACAATAGACAATGTAGCAGGGGAAGGGCACGGAGAGACATGTAGACATTAAAGATACACCAGTGCACCAGGAGGGTATGCATGAGGGAGATAAGGGGAAGTTCAGATGAATGTCCAGCAGGGGGAGGTACAGATGGGAAATGTCTGTGCAAAGGTGGGGGTAACGGTGGGTGTTGTGAAGGGCCAGATTAAACTGAATATATATATGTATCGTTTGATATACTTTGTATATTATTTATATATATACACAGAATATCCCTTTACCTGCGTACAGACCAGAGTAATATTCGCTCTCCTATTGGACAGCGCCCCCAGGCGCCAACGCGCAAGCCCCCAACGGCAAGTCCAAAGACAACTGCAGGCATGTCAGAACATGCCCAGAGTCAGCGTAGTAATACTCTCAGGCCCGGGGTGGAGAAGAGTTTGATCATAATCTTGGATGATCAGCTTTGTCAGGGGGTGATGTGGATCCAAGACGATTGGGTGAATGTCATCCATCTCCAAGTTCTCGGCCCTGTGCGGCCTACCGCCTACTCCGAGGAGACATGTAGCCTTGTCATACTCCGGAGATAGAGAGCCCAAACGACTGTCTGGGGGAAGAGGTCGGTCAGACTTGAGGGCCTTGATCTCCTCTGGGAGTGAGTCCAGTTGAGCTCGTTTAAGGAGGACCTTCTCAGCGTTGAGGAAGTCGGCTGCTTCATAAGGCTGATCGGTGGTCTGGGCATCAGCCGCACCGTGAAGGGACCTGACTGTTGCTTGGACGAGATCTTTCCGTGAAGAGAGGTCTTCAACGGCAGGGAGCGGAGGACTGGTAGAAGTCCTAGGTTGAGTTAGTCGAGTACTGGGTTGAGTACTGGGTTGAGAACTAGGTTGAGTACTAGGTTGAGTACTAGGCTGGGTGCTAGGTTGAGTACTAGGCTGAGTACTAGGTTGAGTACTAGGTTGAGTACTAGGTTGAGTACTAGGTTGAGTACTAGGTTGAGTACTAGGCTGAGTACTAGGCTGAGTACTGGGTTGAGTACTGGGTTGAGTACTAGGTTGGGTGCTAGATTGAGTACTAGGCTGAGTACTAGGTTGAGTACTAGGCTGGGTGCTAGGTTGAGTACTAGGCTGAGTACTAGGTTGAGTACTAGGTTGAGTACTAGGTTGAGTACTAGGTTGAGTACTAGGCTGAGTACTAGGCTGAGTACTGGGTTGAGTACTAGGTAGGTTGAGTACTAGGTTGAGTACTAGGCTGAGTACTAGGTTGAGTACTAGGTTGAGTACTAGGTTGAGTACTAGGTTGAGTACTAGGCTGAGTACTGGGTTGAGTACTAGGTTGAGTACTAGGTTGAGTACTAGGTTGAGTACTAGGTTGAGTACTAGGCTGAGTACTAGGTTGAATACTAGGTTGAGTACTAGGTTGAGTACTAGGTTGGGTACTGAGTTGAGTACTAGGTTGGGTACTGAGTTGAGTACTAGGTTGGGTACTGAGTTGAGTACTGAGTTGGGTACTGAGTTGAGTACTGGGTTGGGTACTGAGTTGAGTACTAGGTTGGGTACTGAGTTGAGTACTAGGTTGGGTACTGAGTTGAGTACTAGGTTGGGTACTGAGTTGAGTACTAGGTTGGGTACTGAGTTGAGTACTGGGTTGAGTACTGGGTTGAGTACTGAGTTGAGTACTGGGTTGGGTACTGAGTTGAGTACTAGGTTAGTACTGAGTTGAGTACTGGGTTGGGTACTGAGTTGAGTACTAGGTTGGGTACTGAGTTGAGTACTAGGTTGGGTACTGAGTTGAGTACTAGGTTGGGTACTGAGTTGAGTACTGGGTTGAGTACTGGGTTGAGTACTAGGTTGAGTACTGAGTTGAGTACTGGGTTGAGTACTGGGTTGAGTACTAGGTTGGGTACTGAGTTGAGTACTGGGTTGAGTACTGGGTTGAGTACTAGGGATGGTCGCACCATAGGTAGGACTCTGGGTACTGTGTGTAGCTACAGGGGGCTTGTGTGAGATTGTAGGTTGCTCAATTGTACCAGGCATGTTGGGAGCTGGGTACCATGACACAGGGGGAGCAGCAGAGCGAGGCGTCGCCTGTGCTGGATGGTGTATCACTGGAGTGATGGCGGCTGGATTAGCCGGCGGGGGATGCATGTTCTGTGGTACGGTAGGAAGGGCTAGAGGCACAGGTGCCACTACGTGGTGCTGTTGTCCAGGTGGTGAATAGGTCGGCTCAGATGCTGCTGCACGCACAAGAGTCCTCATCTTTGACTCTTGAAGGAGTGAGGTGGCCAGTTTGGCAACTTGAAGTTCCTTCTCCTTCTTCTGTCCAGGCGTTTAACGATAACTTCCTGTGCACATTGTGCTTCCTGCTGTAGGCGTTGTAAACGTTTACACTCCAGGTTGGCGTCGTAGTCTTCTTGTACCTGGCGCTGTAGCTCCTCAAGCTCCAGGGAGTGGATGTACTCCTGGAGGATAGCTTCCTGGACTGGTGAGAGAGCATGTTGTCGGTGTACACTCCCAGATGAACGATGGGAGCCAACACCTGACCTTATGGTGGGTCTAGGAATTGACAGACGTGAGGACCTACTACCTTCATACGGGGCCCTTGTGGTACTCGCCGGGTATGAACGATGGGAGCCGACACCTGACCTTATGGTGGGTCTAGGAATTGACTGATCTGAGTACTGACTGATCCGAGTACTGACTGATCCGAGTACTGACTGATCCGAGTACTGGCTGATCCGAGTACTGACTGATCCGACTACTGACTGATCCGAGTACTGACTGATCCGAGTACCGAGTTCAGGTTCATATCCCACTTCGAGGTCACGTAGGTGGCTTGGTAGGTGGCGCTCTCTCTGCGGGTGAGCGGTGGTCTCTGTGGTGTCCTGGTCTGCCATAGCGTCTTGGAGGAGCTCTATCCGGCTCGAAGGACCATGAAACGGAGGGCTAGGGCCTCCACGGGTTGCGTTTGATAGAGCTGGCGGACACTATGGCGTTGTAACTCCGATTAAAGAATCACACAGAGGCGTGCTGCAGGTATTGGTTGTATTTGGGAACAGAAAGGTGTGTGTGGTTGTCTACAAGGGAATACAATACAGTATACATTAGTAAACACAAAGGAATACAATACAGTATACATTAGTAGACACAGTAGTGGCGCACATAAACATAATGTCATAAACATGTGGTCTATAGCTGCAATAATATTCATTAGCAATACAGTGCAACTACTAGTAACCAAGACATTCACTTAACCGGAGTTATTATAGATAACCTACATAGCCTATGCAGGGGGATTACTCATGCAGTGCATGTAAACAATATATAGGTAGGCGGACTGTAAACCGGGTGTAAAGATACATTCTATTCACTAGAAGTAGTGAGTGAGTTATATAGCCTAGGCTAGCTCATGTGCGGCTAAGCTAACCACGCAGCATCACTAGCAGGCAGCATATCATAGCAGGGGGAACCTAGGTTGGCTAACGTGTAGCTAAGCTAACGGCGCAGTGTTTCAATAACAGAGGGAACAACGTCAACAGGAATAGAACATATGAACATACTGTAAAGGTAGAGTAAGCTGAAGGGATGAATTAGGCAGGACTAAACATAGGTACCGTACTCACGTGTCATTTACGCACACGTTCCTCAAAGGGAAAGATCTTACTGCTGCAACAGCCGCACCGTCGGGCAGCAGCACAGAGAACAGCTTGTGCACACGTTCGTCAAAGGGAAACTCTTAAAGGGCCAGTAACGTTATCAGAAGACTAGAGTGCAACACTAGCACATCACGCTGAACGAATACACTGGCATAAATCAATTACCCTATCCTGTCAACAACAACATATTAAAGGGCTATTACAGAACAAAGTAGTCTATTAACGGGCTTTCCTACAACCTGTGTACGCACGTTTGATAAATCCCGATTTTTCTGTGCGTAGAGACATTCTAAATGCCGTGCTTAGGAACGAAAATAGAACACTTTCTACGCATTATTGATAAATGAGGGCCCTGAAGCGTAAGCCAATCACCAGAGTGCTTATATGACCAGGTCCAGTCCAGTAATGAAGTGATGTAGGGTGGGAGAAGATCACCAGTAATGGCTGTCTACAGGAACAGATGCCAATGCAAGTCACGTCTCTCTGCAGCGAGAGTGGTGTGTGGAGGTGATAATTAATAGGATAATTATTACACATTGTCGCTTAAATACCCCGGGGGGAATGGACTGGTCTCTACCACCAACTTGCTTCCAGTCAGCGGGTTTTGAGGGTAACACGGTCACATGTTGTGGGCTATAGTGTAGTAATCTGAGGGAGTCAGTCGCTTTCCAGCCCATTACAATCCCATTAAGGCAGTGCATTATTCTAGCTTAGAGTCACTGCACTATCAACACTCATCAGCTAGAGTGTTTTGGTGATTGGCACCAAGCATCCTCCCCCCCCCCCCTCTTCTGTTTTCCTCCCCTCCTCCTCCTCCTCCTCCTCCTCACTTAGCTTCCCCTCATCATCTCCTCTTCCGCCTTTCCACTCCGCTCCTCTCATTTCCTCCTCCTTCAACCCCATTATCACCGACTTACCGAGGCTTCCAGTCACACGATCACGAGTGGCGCCGATTCACGTCAATTAATCTATCATCCCGTAAAAACCCTCTTAGAGAGTAGAATTACAGCCGCCGTCATGCGATGTCGCAATACGGGTAGAGTCGCACGGCAACGCCAGACCGTAGGTTGGTATTAGAGGTGGAACTATTTTATGAGATGTGGGTTACATAATGGTTCATTCTACGTTTAGTTATTCATAGGCGAAGTGTACAGAATTAAAAGCCCACTAATATTATTACCTAATTCCTGCGTGACCCGTTGACTTTCCGGAAGGGCGGCCCCGGCCCGAGGTGGGTGTGGTGTGAGTACGGGGGGAACTGAATTGATTTGATCTGCCCTGACAGGCGCTCGGCAGTGATGTCATATGGAAATGCCAGATGTGGCGTCGACCCGGGGCGAGATGAGGTATAGGCTTATACCTGCTATGCCCATATACAGTAGAACCACTTTAGCGGACATAATGCACTCACGCACACACACACACACACACACACACTTTGGAGGTATGGACAGGAGATGTTTATGTGTTTCTTTCACTGTTATTCTCACTCGGCTACACTTTGGGAATGGGTATATTACGCAACTGATCCGTACGGATCAAAGTTGAAGAACAGTGTAGCACTCTTTCTAGGAACGAGAGAGAGAGAGAGAGAGAGAGAGAGAGAGAGAGAGAGAGAGAGAGAGAGAGAGAGAGAGAAGAGAGAGAGAGAGAGAGAGAGAGAGATACTCTGTGTCTCTCTTGCAGTGTATCAGGTTGTGTTAATGTTGGCTGCATTTGCAACAATAAAAGCACTTTGAAATGATCTCTCTCTCTCACACGCACACACACACACACGCACACACACACACACACACACACACACACACACACACACACACACACACACACACATACACACACATACTGACCTACTCAGGAGTGGACTGTGTATCTTTATGCACTTTGCTACTAAGGAATCTACTTGGCCTATACTACTACCTACTATGCTAATATGCCTACTATACTATGCACTCATTTACATTTACATTTAGTAATTTAGCTGACGCTTTTATCCAAAGCGACTTACACGTTCTGTACGACAAGTCAGCAGGAAGGGTACAACTCTTACAACTGAGTAACAATGTTCATCAAACAGTGCTGAAACTTGGGTGCTGCAGTGTTGAGTGCATAGTAGTAAAGACAAGACATAGTATAGTAGGTAGAGTGCATGATAGTATAAGACAGTAAGAAGGTTAGTGTATTTTTTATTCATTTCAGATATTGATTGAAGAAGTGTGTTTTTAGTCGATGGCGAAAGATTGATTGGGTTTTGGCTGTCCTAACTGTGGTGGGAAGTTCGTTCCACAATTGTGGAGCGAGGACCAAGAATAGGCGGCTTCTCTTTGATGACCCTCCCGGAGTTTGGATAGGAGTGGGTCTGAGGCGGCTAGAGGATGTAGAGCGGAGGGGTCTTGAGAGTATGTAGTTAGAGACCATTAACCGGAGGTAGGCGGGAGCCGTTCCCTTCGCTGTGCGATATGCCAGGTTGAGGACCTTGAAGCGAATTCCTGCGGCGATGGGGAGCCAGTGCAGGTCCCTAAGAAGCAGGGTAACATGGGCTGACTTTCGTAGGTTGGAGATCAGACGGGACGGCTGCTTTCTGAATGAGTTGAAGAGGCTTGGTGGCGGTGGTCGCTAGACCAGCAAGCAGTGCATTGCAGTAGTCGAGGCAAGACATGACTGTTGATTGGACAAGGAGTTAGGTGGCTTCTTTTGTCAGGAAGGGACGGATCCTTCTGACATTGCTCAGGAGGAACCTGCAGGTTCTGGTTGTTGCGGCGATGCGAGCGGAGAAGTTCAGCTGGTCATCCAGGACTACACCAAGGTTCTTAGCGGTCGGGGACGAGGCTACAGCTAAATGTTCCACTGTGAGCAGCAGTGTTGGGCAAGTTACTTTAAAAAAGTAACTAGTTACAGTTACTAGTTACTTCTTCCAAAAAGTAACTAAATTACTTACTCAGTTACAAATTATAAAAGTAACTAGTTACTTCAGAAAGTAACTATTGCGTTACTTTCAAGATATTTTTTTTTACATAAACAACATACACAAATCTAAACTATTTTAATGTTGCTGTGGGACAAAGTGAGACTAGCCTCCAATCAAATGCCATGTGTAGGCTATGTAGATATTATAATTACTATGTTTATATAGTGGATCATACAAATACAAACAGAATAGATGTTTTGGAACTTTTGATATGTATTGCCCCTCAACAGGCCACAACTGGGCAACATTAAATTATGCTTGTTAAGCACTATACCAAAAATAAATAACAAATATATACTGATTGATTGAACATTTTAATTAACAGATTTCAGAATGGGTACAATACAGTACGGCTCAATACACACAATTGTTAAGGGGATGCAGACCAGAGAAAGAGTTTCGTCTTGTTTACATCAGGGTCCCCCATTTTCAATTCATGACATTTATGATGAAAGTCTTTCTCTGGTCTGCATCCCCTTAACAATTGTATGTATTGAGCTGTACTGTACTGTACCCATTCTGCAATCTGTTAATAAACTTTTCAATCAATCAATCAATGACATACACAA
This sequence comes from Notolepis coatsorum, assembly GCF_963971535.1. Taxonomy (NCBI): domain Eukaryota; kingdom Metazoa; phylum Chordata; class Actinopteri; order Aulopiformes; family Paralepididae; genus Notolepis; species Notolepis coatsorum. Next base: position 37,227,199 of record NC_140175.1, read on the forward strand.
CATACAGATATAAGAATCTAATCGAATCATCTAAACTAATCTAATCATTACATTTAAGACATGCATGACATACAGATATATATATCTCTCTGAGCAGCTGAAGCCTGTGCTATTAAACCAGGAAGTGCAGCACTGTTGATAAGGCTGTCAGCACTGCAGTATAGCCACTCAGTGCCCTGCGCTGCAAAGAGTGAACACTGAACACAAAACGCTCAAGGACCCGCGGTCTCATGTTGACATTGTGTTGTTCGTTGGATTCGTTTTTGAGCTCAAAACGTACACTACACGGACCGCGGTCTCATGCTGACTGATCAGTGACCCTATTGGATCAGTGATCGCTTGTCTTGTCGCGCTGTGTGTCAGACTCTGGATGCTTTAGACACCCGCCCACCTCCACCTCTGATTGGCTTACCATGACATTGTATTCAACCTCAGCCAATCGTCAGCATGTATGCTTGGCTCGCGCACTGTCCACTAAACAAGGAAGAACATTATTATTGCCTCTCGGCGCAGAGATATGTCTGATGAAAGAAACAGGTTCATTCATAGTAACGCGCCGCATTTTTTTGTAGTAACGATAACGACGTTATTAAGATTGGAAGAGTAATCGTTACTGAAAAAACGAACGCCGTTAGTAACGAAGTTACTTATAGTGCCGTTATTCCCATCACTGGTGAGCAGAGAGGATTTGGCCGGCGGGGGAAGCAGTTCTGTTTTGCTTAGGTTCGTTTGAGGTGGTTGGTCGTCATCCACGCAGAGATGTCGGAAAGACAGACAGGCCGAGGGAAATGAGGAGGGGTCCAAGGACAGATCCCTGGGGGACACCTGTCCGAAAGGGGGGGGGGGGGGGGCGATAGCGACCCTCTCCATAATACTCGGTAGGAGTGGTCGTCGAGGTAGGATGTCAGCCATGCCAGTGCAGAGCCAGTCACTCCCATTCCTGTGGGGGATGCGAGGAGGATATGATGGTTGACCGTGTCGAAGGCTGCTGACAGGTCCAGGAGAATCAGGACAGAGGAGAGGCCCTTCGCTTTTTCTAAGTGAAGAGCCTATGTGACCGCTATGAGGACCGTCTCTGTGGAGTGACCAGTCCTGAAGCCTGACTGATTAGGGTCTAGGACGTCATTCTGTAATAGATAATCAGTAAGTTGGTTGGATACAGCACGTTCAAGTGATTTAGAGAGACTGTAGCAATCAGCTAAATGTAAACACACACACACACTACACATGCTCTCCCCCTGATCCTCCCATCCTTTCTCTTATCCTTCTTATCCTTCCTCTCCTCCATCCTGAACTAACCTTGTATTCCAGTTCTCCAAGAGAACATTGGTGATGAGGCAGCATCACATACACCCCCCCCCCCCTCACACATCATCAACAGTAGCTTATGAAGTTAGCCTCAGCCATGTACCAGCCGTGATAAAAGTCCACTCCTGAGTAGGTTAGTATGTGTGTGTGTGTGTGTGTGTGTGCACGCGTGTGCATGGATGTGTATGTGGTGTAAATCTGTGTGTATTTACTATGAGTCTGTGTGGATCTATACATGTGTGTGTGTGTGTGTGTGTGTGTGTGTGTGTGTGTGTGTGTGTGTGTGTGTGTGTGTGTGTGTGTGTGTGTGTGTGTGTGTGTGTGTGTGTGTGTGTGTGTGTGTGTGTGTGTGTGTGTGTGTGTGTGTGTGTGTGTGTGTGTGTGTGTGTGTGTGTGTGTGTGTGTGTGTGTGTGTGTGTGTGTGTGTGTGTGTGTGTGTGTGTAGGTGTGTGTGTGTGTGTGTGTGTGTGTGTGTGTGTGTGTGTGTGTGTGTTGTCCTCGAAACTGAGAGACAACCGACTTGGACAGTTGTGAGATATATATATACTGTATATGCGGCCGTCAAATTACATTTCAGGCAGTCGAGGACAGACACTGTACCTTCTGCTGGTGTCCAGATGTCAACCAGCACACAGGCTATTCCTGTCCTATGAATCAAGACTTATGTGGCCGTAGAGGGAGGAACACCATCCAGACCAGGGTCAGGGCCAATTCAATCAATTTCAAAATGTAAATAGAAATGGCAGTTTGTTTACTTTTGATAAAGCAGGCATTGTCAAACATTTATGAATAGGTTGTATTGTGTTTCTAGGCAGCAAGGACGGTTAGCTTGATGCTTTTGTAATTCCACCTCTCACGCATGGGTGAAACAGGGTCTAGAAAGGGATATATGATTAGCCTTTGATGTCCGTACATTTTGAATGAAAAATGGAAAACCACTTGTTCTTGTTCTTCACAATAATCACCTACAAGGAGAATGAGTTAGCTAAGCAGTTTTGTCCATATAGATATTATTTATATAGAATATCCACACGTAGCGTTTTTATCACGAAGGTCAGCAGACAAAGTACGGTGAATATGATCAAACGTTTCACGCCAAAAACTTTGAGTATTTCCAAAGATGCTCTGATAGACTGATGATGCATTGAAAAAGCTGCAGCCAATGGGATTGCTCTCCTCTCTCTCTAACACAGGTCATATTAACGTTAACACTGTGACAAGTCTCAAACAAGTTAGTTTTGCTCTACATGTTAAGTAAATATTCTATTTTAAAAAGGAAATAAACCCCATTTGGCCAAAACCTCTACATCTCTCAATGGGGTGAATGTAGCTCTAGCCTCCTAAGGTGGGGTTGGTCAGTAGGCTAACCCTGCCAATGCCATGCCATGCACAGCTCAGGAGATGCATTACAGGAACTGGGAACCACTTGGTTAGTTTCCCTTTTGAAAGGTCTCTGGTATTTGACTTTGGATGGAAGAAGTAATCTTAATACAACGCTGTCCACATGACATCACGGATGATTCCAGATGGAGTTTCAGTGTTACAAATAATAATAATAATAATAATAATAATAATAATAATAATAATAATAATAATAATAATAATAATAATAATAATAATAATAATAATAATAATAATAATAATAATAATAATAATAATAATAATAATAATAATAATAATAATAATAATAATAATAATAATAATAATAATAATAATAATAATAATAATAATAATAATAATAATAATAATAATAATAATAATAATAATAATAATAATAATAATAATAATGTTTTGTAGGGCGTTTTGGAGACACACTGTTGCTGCCTAGAATAGATCTGGAATAGGAGAGCTTCTGCCAACTCAACTAACTAAAAGCACTGCTCAATCAAACTTGGTCCAATTGAGATGGTGGTTGGGTTGGAAGCTATTGCTATGATGGCACACCATAGACTCCATGTTGAAAAGCCACTGAAAGACAGAGGATGATGATCGATGTGTATTTTCTCATTAACATGAGGATGCATTCACATGCTAGCAAGTTAAATGTGACTGGAGCTGCCAAGATAATTTATTTACACGGTTGCAGTTTAATCTGAGATTTTTTTTTAATTTGTATTCAAATACAATTTTGACTTTGAATAGTACTACTCTGTTTCACAAAACTGTGAGAAAAGCCTCTTCAAACATTTTCAGGAAGTATGAGCAGGAAGTTAGCATGACGGAAACTAGCTAGTTAGCTAGCTAACCAGGTCTTGAATTTAATAAATAAGCAAAGATACACAACGTTGATTAGCAGACACAACTCAAGTACCATCACACACCATTTTAAACACTGTTATTATTTAATTGATTATTTGTGTTACTCTTTGATTTAATCATGGAAACAAGATCCTTAAACGTGATTTCATTACAACTGTGTGTGTGTTTGGGTAGGCATGTTGGGATTGTCTGTTTGCTATGTGTCCCTATCATTCATGAATCACATTATTTGGTCAGCATTTAACCCTGGGGAAAAGAGCGGATCCTAAAGTTTTGCTTTCAGATCATGAATGGATTATTACATGATTGTATTACTCAGAATCAAGACCTACACAGGCGAATGGTAAGTAACCTTATGCTATTGTTAGCCTCACTAACCCTTTTCTGCCTGGGGAGGGTGAATTTTATTCTACCTTTTTCAGATGCATTTCCAACATGTTTAAATAATAGTTCATATCCTTGAGATTTGCTTCTATGGAAAATAGTGAAAATAGCCCAAAAATGACCGTTTTTAGCTCTCCCGTAAAATGGCTAGCACCGTCTCTTCCCTGGGTGAGAACGACTGGGTTTCAAATGAATGACCAAAATAAAAAGGGCCGCTGACGTCAACAGTAGCCCCAGTTGTCTGCTTCCATTGTGTGTCCTTTGGGAATTGCCCCAAAGGAAACCATCACTTCTGGTGGTACATTACATAGTTTATGCCTAAACTGAACATCAAAGCAGTGACCGGAAAACAGTAAAACATGACGTCATAATGCTGCTCGCAGGGGCGATAAAATACAGCACCAATGATGGATCATGATTCATTTGACAATGACATATTGTAATTCAAGGGGGGAATAGATCCTACAGCGGTGATATTTATGCTTGAGCATCTGTGTCTCACTGAGTGCCCAATCAGCCAAAATGACTTGTGTGATTCTGTGTGTGTCTGAATCAGTCAAGATAACGATACAGGAGTTGACCTGAAGATGACAGACAGCAATCTCTGGCAGAGAGCCGTTTCCATTCATTCCTGAAACATGACCAAGTTCCACAAGAGATTAATTCAGCACAGCTGGACTGACAGGACGCAGCTGTTACCGTTGGAGCTGGTCACAGTACACACACACACACACACACACACACACACACACACACACACACACACACACACACACACACACACACACACACACACACACACACACACACACACACACACACACACACACACACACACACACACACGCACCCACACACACAGTTCCCCCTTTCACACACATCTCCATGGAGGTCAAAACCAAACCAAACTGCTAAAGTCCCTCGATGGTTTTGGGTTTTGCGCTGAGTGCCCAGCCACCTACAACTGCAGGGGCCTGCAGACCACAACCTGACCTTTGACTTTTGCGAGCAGCCACAGGCTCCATCTGGCTGGGAGGCTGGCTGTCAGCGCCTGACCCAAGAACCCCAACAGGATGCTGGACTCCCTAGGGATTGGTTTTCTTATTCCTGACCAGCATGATGTATCAATGCAGGCTCTATGGGATGATTTTACATTTTATGGTTGTTGCATATCACTGTTGTTGAGTGAAGTTCGGTGACTCCAACCTCGTTTTTCCATTTCCACATACTTGAATGGAGCGATTTGAACGTTTTTTGATTGATTGATTGAAGTTTATTTCAAATATTCAAACAACAACAAACAAACAGCAAGTACAGATATAGCCTTAAGCCGTTCAAATAATATGTACATAAAAAAAAAAAAAAAAAAACACAAAAAAAAACACAAAAACACAAACACATTTCCTTTTTACATGTTACATTTTTTTTTGTCATTTACATATTTGAAAAGGAGTGGGAAGAAGCATACACTTATTTAATCCCACCCCTTTTTACTCAGATCATACTATATTAACTATACTAATTCATACTTTACTAACTGCTCGTTTTGTTGTCAGACTTATATTAAAAACAAATATATATATTTACCTAGTTAACTCTTTGATGGCCAAATACGTAATATTACGTGTTTCACCGCCAGCGCTTGAGTGCCAAACACGTAAGAATACGTTTTTAGATCCTTTGATCTTTATCCTCTGATCCCCATTCTAAACCATCATTCGGATCATTCTAGCCGTCCCTGGCTCATTTGCCTACGTTGGAATTGCAATGCAGTGGCAGTATCGCCTACCTTTTGAACTCTGATAGAAAGGGAACAGGAGAGACATTGAATGAAATGGACTATCAAGACTCGCTCTGAGGGGGAGGAGCTCCTGCAAAGCAATCGCTGCTCACCTCAAAACCTATTGTGTCCCGTAAACACGTGTAATTACATATAAACACGTAATCGCGATCGCCGATGGGATCATTGGAATTATTATTTTTGGAGTACCTCCTGGCTATAAGGTAAGGACCATGTCTATTTTACCGAACCTGAAACATGTTTCTGTAAGAATCACAGTGGCTTACTTTACCGGTCATAAAAGCTTGATGATTTTGTGAAGGTACATATGTACATGTTATATACCTTTGGAAGTATTTGGGTTTCAGGGAATCAACCAGAACGATTCGGGCTTATTCCATATAATGCATCCTATCTCGCAATCTATGGAAAAAGACTGGATTCTTTCGGAAATGGGCGGTGTTCAGCGTGTAATAAACTACAAATTACAGTGTGTAGAAACAAACGATTTTTTACATGTTGGATTATAAATAGTGTTTGTCAAATGAGCCATACTATTGTCTCCATAGCCATAATATAGAATATATAATAGATCCGCAAATATCGTGAAAACGGTCAAGAAAATAGTCAGTGCAGATGAGGAAAAGGGCGTGGCCATGAATGAGTTAATAAAACATTTTGGAATAATACCACATTCATATTTGCCAAAACTGTAGGTTGCCCTGTATAGTATCTCCAGCCCTTTTATATACATATACATAACGGTCAATCATGTGCTTGGTAATTTCCATCACCCTGAGGCCAATGAAACCACACTACAAACATGTCGTATGGTATCTGTAAGTGCAGAGACATACAACACCGAAATTACCTTTTAGATTCTGACCATGAGAAAAAAACTACTTTCTCAAATCAAGGACATTCCATTTTTAACAAGAACTCACCAGTGCCTGAGGAAACTTGACTCCTGTGTAGTCTGACTGGACTTTGTGTCCACCCCACTCCCAGCGTCCCTCAGTCGTAAATCTGGCCAATCGCAGTCTCGTTCCTTAGTGCTACCGGTGCACACCCACGACAAAAGCTTTGACCTTACTCTGCAACATCAATCTTCCACCGAGATGAAAAGAAAAAAAACATACATATAAAAATATGAAATATGAAATAACACAGGTTTCCATTTGATTGATTCCAGGCCTTGTCCTTGTCCGACTGTCAACCTGTCCACCAAGGTTGAGCCAAATCTGTTGTGTGAGACGGTGAGTATGTGTGGTTATGGCCACACACACACACACACACACACACACATGCACGCACGCGCACGGACGGACGGACGGACGGACGCACGGACGCACGGAAGGACGGACGGACGGACGGACGGACGGAGCCAAATCTGTTGTGTGAGACGGTGAGTATGTGTGGTTATGGCCACACACACACACACACACACACACACACACACACACACACGCACGCGCGCGCGCGCACGGACGGACGGACGGACGCACGGACGGACGGAAGGACGGACGGACGGACGGACGGAGCCAAATCTGTTGTGTGAGACGGTGAGTATGTGTGGTTATGGCCACACACACACACACACACGCACGCGCGCGCGCGCACGGACGGACGGACGGACGGACGGACGGACGGACGGACGGACGGACGGACGGACGGACGGACGGACGGACGGACGGACGGACGGACGGACGGACGGACGGACGGACGGACGGACGGACAGACAGACAGACAGACAGACAGACAGACAGACAGACAGACAGACAGACAGACAGACAGACAGACAGACAGACAGACAGACAGACAGACAGACAGACAGACAGACAGACAGACAGACAGACAGACAGACAGACAGACAGACAGACAGACAGACAGACAGACAGACAGACAGACAGACAGACAGACAGACAGACAGACAGACAGACAGACAGACAGACAGACAGACAGACAGACACACACACTATGCACACTATGCATGTGGGTGTAATTACATCAGACCCTTTGTACTGGTAACAAATATTGACATTTGTGTACACTGATTAGGTAAATAATATATAAGTCCATTTCATTGGCAACTTTTAACCCCAATGTTTTTCTATTAACATACCAAATACTTAAAGGACCATGCCAGTCTTTTTGACATGTGAGTTCCAAGTTATTCTTGCCTTCAAGGCACCATTCTTTTCTCATACTCTTTACTGTTATTTTCTGCTGATTCGACATTGTGAAATGTGTCCTCTTAACACGCAATGGCCCACATGTGGGCCCTCTTGAGAACGATTTGCCCACCGGCACGATGCATCACTTTGGCGACCTCTATCGGCTCGGGTGTGCATATTTTTTAACACAATATATCGAATTAAAGCTCTATTTGTTGCCTGTCGATAGCCCTCCAACCGAACATGACAACATCCCCTCCAAATTCCTCAGAGACTCAGCATCCGCCATCACCCCAGTCATCACACACATAATAAACCTCTCCATAAAACAAGGACACGTCCCCAAGGACTTCAAAATTGCGAGAGTAACACCCCTGCACAAACAGGGGTTACTCTGACATAACAGAAACATTTCAAGAATTATATTTATCGCAAAATCATTCTGAGGTACTAATTTGCAGGCTAATGTAAACTAATTTCTCTCCTCCGTGAACTGAATCAAAACACCTTTAAAGGGCAGAGAGGGAACCGACGGTCTGTTTGGTGTTGTTCCTGATGTTCTTGATGAGGACTCGCTGGACAACAGGGACTGGTTTAAAATAGTACCTCGCTGGCACGCTGTTGCAAACACACATCAGCATCACTCATGCAGAGCCTCATTTAGCAGACAGTTATTGAGGTGTCGGGAACAGTTGAAAACAAACAGATGGACCGGTGTTTACAGTGCATGTGGGAGCGCACGTGTATGTGTGCTGGAGAAAGTGTTTACAGTGAGGTAGTGTCCCACAGGACCCATCACACACACAACTTCACATTCATCAACACGCCACCTCACACCCGTTTAGGATAGAGACTATGGCCAACACACAAACGTACAGAGGTTTTGTGGTCAGGACGGCCAGTGGACAACAGAGAGAGAGAGAGAGATATTTAGACTTGAAACGGAACCCAATTAGAAAGGGGGGCTTAGTAGAGCGCAAATATCCACCAGGCGGCAGCCACCCATTAGGCAGGGCTAAAGTGTAGCAAACGTAGCCCAATGAAAGCAGATCTCCCCACTTTATTACTATTACACTATTACACACTATTACATTATTACACTAGCACACTATGGTACTATTACACACCATTACACTATTTTACACTATTACACTATTAAACACTATCACAAACTGTTAACCCCCTAAGCCCGACGGGCCCGGTATGGGGACGGAATTAATATCACATCATAATGTTCTTTTTTCTTTTTTCAAATGTAGCCAAAGACCCTAACTAACCCTATCAAAACAGCAGTCAAAGTGTATATTTTCAGCACTATCTTTGTTTACCATTGATTTAAAGTGTTATTAGCAAAATATGAGTTCATAAATTTCATAAAATTATACTACCCATGCTCACGCTAGCCTCTGTGAAAGCTGCTGAAAATATTCTGATGTTATTTTCATGATTATATGTCACGGGTCAAACAAACATGAACGTTATTACCATAAAATAGAATGCAGTTAGTTTCTCTACCTTTCTGTGAACTCTGCCATTGGAAAGAGGAGATTTGTCCCGATCCATAGATGTATGACTTGGCCATAATAAAGTCATTTATAGGTCTGATATTCTATATTCATATTTCAAATTGCATGTGTCCGGATGGCAAAATTCAGTACTGTGTCTATCTACAAAACCCCCTGTAAATGATCTGCTCTTTATTAATTTGCTTAGATCTTTTGATCTCAAGAGGGTGCTGAATGAGCTCAGTGGCAATTTATCACGTCTGGTTAATGTTAGCATGGTGTTATTTACCGTCAAAGATACAAATTATAATTATTATTATTATAATAATAAAAAGGTTTTCGTTTGAAACAACTTTTAGTTGTCATAATAATAATAATAAAACTTTATTTGTATAGCACCTTTCATACAGAAACTGCAGTTCAAAGTGCTTTACAACAGAAAAAAGACAGGAAAATGAGCACATAAAGTGCAGACATATAAAATCACAGTTTTTCACATTAGGATCTAACATCCCAACAGGCCACCTTGTTTATGGTTTGATTCAGTTTAAAAAATATACAATAATAAAAAGAGTAAGATAGAATAGACAGAGTAAAATAGTGCAATACGTAGTAGAATAGAATAGACATTAAATGAGCACATAAAGTGCAGACATATAAAATCTGTTTTTTTTTTACAGTGCAATAAAATAGTTCTGGATTACTGTTTAACAATTTAAAGTCATCTTTACCTTCTCTGTTTGGCATCCACAGTTTAAAACCTGACAGTCTTCCCTCCTGTTTGATACCCACTTTGACCCTTCGAACCTCCCGCTCAGGGCAAACCTCATGGTTTCATGGTCATGGTTTCTCCATAGAGCCCCGTTGTACTTTTTTTTAGTGCAGCAGCTCGCGCAGGTAGTCCACAGTCACGTGACTCAGTTGGTATTGCTGATTGGCTCGAACACGGTATGTTTGTAACAGTGGAGGTTATTGCATGACAACTAGTGAGGCAGTAATTCACTAGTATTTTACAGACAAAAATATATATATATATTATTATTAATATACATATATATATATTTTTTTTTTATTATTATATATATATATTTTTTGTATTATTATTATTTTTATTAGAAATGTTTTCCTCTGTGAACAATGCCAGTGAATTTGAACAAAAACAATGCCAGTGAATTTTTTTTCTTCAAAAATGTCCAAGTGACAGCTCTGAGCTCTCTGACCTGACTGCAGTAATGGCCAGCTGTCAATCACTTACTGCTAAAATAGTTGCACGGGTTGGGCTTATCAGAACGTTTCATCAGAAAATATCGAAGGATGGATTTAATTTACAAGTGATCAGATGGGAGGGACACTATTTCCTCGTAAAGAAGTACATCAAATGGTGAGTTCAAGTTCAAGTTCAAGTTTCTTTAATAGTTGTCATACAGAAGTACAGAATACTTTTATACAAAATGCTTCTTACTGTTACGCTCCAGAGACTGTGCAAGACAAGATAAGTATGAAATAAAATAACATAGTATAGCATGTAAATTAAAAGTAAAAAATTAGGTCACAGTGTTCAGTATAGACATATGTACAATGTTCGATGCATAATAGACGTAACTGAGTTACCATATAACAATATACTATGCAGTGTACTAATATACAATACTATATAGTGCAAAGCAGAAATGGGATGAGGTACAATTTAGGTACAATTTACAGTAGGTGTACGAGTTGTAGTGCAAATCCTTTATCAATAATTATACAACGGCATGCAAATTTCTCGATTCTGATTGGCCATTCACACGTCTTTATTGGCAACAATCCACGGTCCTGGGCTCAGGACCCGCCCACAACCGAATCACATAATCCTCCCCGGCTCACTCCGGGAGAAAACAAGATCGCGGACAACAAATGGTTATGTTGAAAGCACCATAACGACTAAATATGAAGCGATTCTGTCAAGGGGAATGTGTTAGTCCTTTAAACAATGTTGGATGATGTAATTGATGGGTCTTGACTCAATCTAGAACAAAAGAAAAATCGCGGATTGATTGATAGATTAATTGATTGATTTAAATTTCTTCCTTCCTACTTTCTCTCTCTCACACTGTCCGACGCTGGCGTACCCACAAACACACACACACACATACACACACACACACACACACACACACACACACACACACACACATACACACACACACGCACACACACACTGTGACACACACACACACACACACGCACACACACACACACACACTCCTGTCTGCAACAGCGGGGGAGTCAGACTGAGAGAGAAGCAGCGCTGTTTTAAGTGAGCATGGTCTATTGAATTGATTGATTGGTTGATTGCTAATTTTATTACTGTACCCCTGGTTTCCAACTGGTTAAGTTTAGGCTAAAAGAAATAAATAAAAAAATAGGGCGAAGAAAACGTTTTTTTCCTATAGGGCAAAGAAAACGTTTTAATAAATTTTCAATCAATCATTCCAATAATACACAGTTGGATGTGTTAGTTGGTTGGATGCACTTCAAGCTGCTTCCACATGAGGCAACTTCTCTCAATCATTCCAATAATACACAGTTGGATGTGTTAGTTTGGTTGGATGCACTTCAAGCTGCTTCCACATGGAGTTGTGGGAACTACTTTTTCTGGCGGATGGTTTTTTCAATAAATCTTCGATTAATGTGTGTTTATTGTATAGAAATAAGGTTGGATGAATCTGGCAGTTGTATAAAAGCTTTACACCACGTGCAGTCGTGATTTGTGACCAATAAACCATGCCTAGGGGGGTCTAACGACCCTCGGCTGCGCCTCGGGCCTAACAACCACCCCTAGGCATGGTTTATTGGTCACAAACCACTCCTGCGTGTGATGTAATGCTTAAATATAAAGTGTGTTTGTGTGATCTAAAGTGTGGAGAGTGGGTGCTGCAGTGTGTTGTTTGTTTAAGTGAGTATGTGCGTGTGGGTGTGTGTGCTATGTGCAATTGATGGTTGTTGCATAGTGTTTATTGTTCGTTGAGCAGCCTGATGGCCTGGGGATAGAAGCTTCTTCTGAGTCTTTCTGTGCTCGCCCTAAGACTCCGGTATCGCTTGCCTGACCGCAGCAGTTCAAAGTGGATTTAAAATATATATATATATATATATTGGGCCGCTGCGTCCAGTGTGTCAGTGACGTGTGTGTGGCTGAAATGCGTGCGTTTACTTTCGAATTACCCACGTAATTGTCCTTGTGTTACATAAAACCCATCTGTGGCCTTGTGCAGAGGAAGGTGGTAAATACATGTTAGATATTCCAATGTACAGTTTTGCTTGTACAGTTGTACAAGCATGTACCATTGACTCAGAATGGTCTGTTTTATTGAAATCGTCACAGCAGTATAGTTTGCTTATACTTCAGAAGTATGATATTTAAACATGGTCCCCAAAATGAATGGAAGCGAATGAGAAGCCTGACCCCTGGGAGGAATGGGGGTGTTGCAGCCTTGGGGATGTTTTAAAAATATAATTTAATATATAATATAATAATTTGTGCTTCACCAAGAAATTTGGTCAGCAGCCGCCACTGGTTTGTAAACAGCTAACAGGTCTATACTAATATGTCTCTGCTATTTACTACTATGCACTCAAAACTGCAGCGCCCAAGTTTCAACACTTTTTGATGAACATTGTTACTCAGCTGAAAGAGTTGTACCCTTCCTGCTGACTTGTCGTCGTACAGAACCTGTAAGTCGCTTTGGATAAAAGTGTCAGCTAAATTACTATATGTAAAATGTAAACGTATTCCACAACTATTATCGCTATAATCACAATTATTGCTATGTTCTATCACTGTGTTCTATGTTTATGACCTCTTCTGTCTGCACCTCCCCTCCCCCATGCTGCTATGACACCTGCATTCTCCAAGGGGATTAATTAATAAAGGAACTGGACTTGACTGGACTTGACTTGACGTGGAGGCGCATTCTGATGCCAGGTGTGTGAACTGGAACGCATCTCGACCGGATCTAGACACAATCCGGATCTCTCTGGATACAAAGTGCAGGTCTGAGCAGGTCAGAGTGTGTGTTTATGCCAAGCTGGAAGCCTGAGCCCCTTTGTGTCTCAGCCTCAAGTTGTGCTGAGCTGTGTGGATAAAGAGTAAAGTACACACACACACACGCACGCACACACGCACACACACACACACACACACACACACACACACACACACACACACACACACACACACACGCACACAAGAAGAAACAGGAATAATAGGCTTAAGTGTGACAAATGGAGCTGTTGGCTCAGTATCATCGTCAAACCCCCCGCCCCCACCTCTTTTTATTGGGTCCCTGGGCCGCTGCTCAATTCCGTGCGGGCAGGGAGACAGGACACCTGCTGCCGAGGTCCTTCCTGCCTCCAGGAAGCCGGGAGGACGTGGACCTCCCCGGAGGAAGAGGTGGAGACAGCTGTTTGTGAGAGGTCCCTACACACACACACACACACACACACACACACACACACACACACACACACACACACACACACACACACACACACACACACACACACACACACACACACACACACACACACACACACACACACACACACACACACACACACACACACACACACACACACACACATATGGAAAGGAAGGGAGTTACAAGCATGAATGGGGGAGCAGACATCAAGTCCCGCCCGCCCACACACACACACACACACACACACACACACACACACACACACACACACACACACACACACACACACACACACACACACACACACACACACACACACACACACACACACACAGACCAAATCACATGGATCAAATTTCCCTACACACAAATACCACCCTCCGACCACCATTGTGCACACATACTCGCACACACACACACACACACACACACACACACACACACACACACACACACACACACACACACACACACACACACACACACACACACACACACACACACACACACACACACACACACACACACACACACACACACACACACACACACACACACACACACACAGACCAAATCACATGGATCAAATTTCCCTACACACAAATACCACCCTCCGACCACCATTGTGCACACACACACACACACACACACACACACACACACACACACACACACACACACACACACACACACACACACACACACACACACACACACACACGCACACACACACACACTGGCACCCTTCTCCCTCCAAAAACATCCACAGTGTTTCCATGCAGCCTTCAGGCCCCAGTCTGCTCTTCCAACAAGTGCCCCACTCACCCCCCTCACCCACCCCCCTCCATCTGTCCCATCCCAACACGCCCAATGATAGTTGGGGTCCATGGGGTCACAGCAATGGCAGCTGGGTAGATGTGGCAGTTCCTTAGCAACTCGCCAAGAGCCTGGCGCAATTGGCCGCGGTGAGTAAAAAGGATTAATCAAGGCCAAAGCCCCCTCCCCCAACTGCTGGCACCACTTTATGCATTCAAGCCAGGCACGAGGCGCCCAGTGTGTTTGTGTGTGCGGGTGTGTGTTTGAGTGTTTGTGTGTGCGGGTGTGTGTTTGAGTGTTTGTGTGCGCGGGTGTGTGTTTGAGTGTTTGTATGTACGGGTGTGTGTTTGAGTATTTGCCTGTTTGTTTGTGTGTGCGGGCGTGTGTGTGTGCGGGTGTGTGTTTGTTTGTGTGTGTGTATGTGTGTGTGTGTGCGCGACGCGTGTGTGGCGCAAATTAACATACTGTTTTGTTTTGTTTCAGAGCCAAGATTCCCCATTGAGTTTAATGTGAATGCTGTTCATGTGTGTCAAATTGAGTCTCTGCTGCCAAATTAAAAGTGCCTCCTCAATAGGAGCAGAGCAGAAAGGCCACCGGCTGAGTTCTCAGAGCGCTGCACACACACTGCGAATGTCAAGGAGTCCACCGCGGTTTGAACTCAGCTCGTCTATGTAGACGTGAAGGCAAGGGCGTTACCCCCGGGGTGCAGTCTAGCCTGTGGAGTACTCATCCCCCCGGATGAGGAACACTGATCTGTATATCTAAGTGAACATGCTCCTCTGAATGGTGAGAGATCCATTAGAGTACATCTCGGTGTCGCCAGATCCATGACAAATGTGACATTAGCGTTTGTTAGTTAAGTCAGTTAGTCAGCCAGCGAGAGAGTGGAGGAGAGTCATTGGCTGATGTTAGCCAATGCCATTGGATGTCAAATTAGCTGAATCACGACAAACACAGGGATTAGATTGAAATAGTGTCACTAATATCACAGTACGGATGCGTGGTCATACAAACCGCATTCACTAATAAGCAGGACATGCGATTAGAGATACAGTCTATCACTACAATGCGTGTGTTGAACGTACTGTACCTAGTCACTGGGGAGCTTTCTGCCTGTTCAAGGGAAATTCTAGTTAGCACTGTTGACCCGTGCGAGAATGCTTTTTGCTCAATACATTTTGCAATGTTTATGTTCGATACGCTCTATATTAAAACTTGATAAAAAAAAAAGAAAAAAAACACTTTATATATGTACAATTTACTACATAAGTGGGGGGGGGGGGCTCAGTAGGTAGAGCGACAGTGGTCAGTAGGTAGTCGTCTGGTAATCTGAAGGTTCCCGGTTCGAGTGAATGGGTGAATGTGAGGAACAAAATTGTAAAGCGCTTTGGATGAAAGCACTATATAAATGCATCATTTACCATTTATCATTATCAGTACTCTATCAGTTGCAATGTGATAAATGACTTGTACGCTTCTCAAAATGACTGATACAGCATGTGATTCTCTGTGGCAGACGTGTTCACACATGTGGAAAAACCACGCTTGGTTTAGGCGAGGGCATGATGCAGAAAAGAGAAAACTAGTCTACCGCCTGTGTATAGAAGGTCACAATTTGAAATATTTATTTAACTGGCATGTAATTCGACATCTTGCAAATGAGGGCAACCTCAATTTCCTTCTAGTTAAAATAAAGGTTTGAAATTAAATTAAACAAGGGTCAACGGAATTCTGTATAGAGTGAAATAAGTGATCAGTGTTCCATGCAGAGCAAAAAACAGGGATTTTACGTCATGAAACTATATAAATGGTTTACAATCAACTGACATAAACGTTAATAAACATTTCATACAGGCTAAAACACTGTGCGAAGCATACATTTAATATAAATACTACTTTTCTGCAGTCTCAGAGGCGCACGCCTGTTCCGACATGGCTCAGTTTGCCATTGCATGGACTTACGACTTGGGTGCTGTGAGGGTAAACTCAGTGTGAAATAATGTGAATGTTTGCGTTCGCACATACAGCCCCTCCGGTTAACTCATTCATGCCAGCCATTACCCATATCCCGTTCTTACTGGGCCACGTTTTAAAGATAGGGTGGGTCACCTTGTTTGTAGAGCTATATCTATATTATAGCTATGGAGACAATTGTTAGGGCAGCGGTGGCGGAGCCCAATAGCAGAACACAGGGAGAGAGAGAATGGAGCGTTTTAGGTAGGTTTTAATTCCTTTGGGTACCAAGCAGACAAGGCAATAGAGAATATACAAGAATCTGCGACTTTGGACGAGTAGTGACTCTTGCTTGAGGTTCTCAGGAACGTCCGGGCGGGTGGTACATCAGGAGACAGCGTCGGCCGAGAGTGACGGTCCTGGGCACAGGGAGAACAGAGGTTAGGACAAGGCAGGCAATACAGACAGAGGATGGAGTCGGAAGCTGCCCATATAAGGGTGTGGAAGCAGGCGGAGAGATGGAGGCTCTCGCCGTGATTGTGACAACAATACTATGGTAATTTGAGTGAGTATCTTCCATCGGACATGTGTTATCCCGTGGTGAATATTGTATAATTTCAGAGTGATCCGGGCTAAAGCTAAAGCTGAGTTATAGGGTGCTACGTGAATTCTGCTAAAAGCATTGGCGTTTCATCCCTGGACACGCTACTATTTCCAAATCAAATGTATATAATAGGTATTGTGTTTCATCATGAATGCATGAAAGGGGGGGGGGGTCGTTTTTTGATGCTTTGATCGCCAGTAATGGCATTCGTTTTGAACACCGCACACGCTGATCAGCTGGATCTATATGAAATCATCGTAGGATCAAGGTGGAATTGACGTCAGATAGTCCTTACTTTTGATCTGGGTTATTCCAAAAAGAATATTCCAATTGTCTGATCGTGATTTCCAGTATTGATGTCCATCTGGTTCCCAACATAATGCGGCACAACACATGCATCGAGTGTCCTGGACACGTTTCAATGTGATCGGGTGAACCGCTAGGCTTGCCTGGACCAAAATTCTCCACCCGGAGGGGTTTAGATGTAACACAAAGTCTGGAACAGGGTTTACTGCACTCTTGATACTGCCACCTAGCAGGATCTGGCCGGTACTGCACCCTCGGGGTCCCAGTTTGCCTTTTAACGGTAACATAGACCTCCGTGACACTGAATAGAATATTAAAATCGAAAAAAAGGAAAACGGACCAAAATGATATATGTGATTGGCGTTCAACGGTTGTCGAACAAACGCGTATATATACGTGGACTGCGCAGATTGAGTTAATGTGCAGTTAAGGTCAGGACTCCAGTGCATGTATAGAAAGGCAAAGAAAGTGTGAGCCTGTTATGAGGAGTAATGGATTATTATTATACCAGCGGGGCCGTTGCGTCAAGCAAAGCATAACACTTCCAAAAAAAAAAAAGATCCATTGGCCTTTCGGTTTAGGGGCTGCGTGAGCCTTGTAAAAGTCAAATGAAAGTTAAAGAAATAAATGCCACATGTATAAGACTTGGCCTCTGATTTCACTGGGATGTTTTGGCAGTTTCTGTTATCGTCCGTGTGTACAACACAGACACGGTAGGACGTTTTGAGAGTTTCTGTTATCGTCCGTGTGTACAAACAAAGTCGTTTCCTCCTCAGTCCAGAAGGCCACAGAAGGACACTAACGTTTTGCCGTCACAAAATATCAACAAAACCTGAGACAAAATTACCCGCCTATTGCCGCTCCGTGTCCAGCCGAAATATGTTGACCGTACGAGGAAAATATACTAGAGCGAGTATAAGAAGCAGGAGAACCTCTGACTGCCATTGTTGCTACAGCTAGCATGACCAAACGGACCTAGGAAAGCAGGCACCAGCACGTTTGGAATGGAGCCCCACACGAAGGGCATGCTTTTCTATGGGAGTGTGGGAGAGGCCGACACTTGGATATAGCTTAAGCAGATTATATAGGGGAGGGGGAGGAACCGGGAACAAGAGGATTTGAAAAAAGAACTCTGGCTTGTGACGACAGGTTCCCCCGTTATGAGTGAAAAAGAAAGGAGAGAAGGATAGAAAAAGTATATGAGGAGGTCAATGGAAAGACAGAGAGACACTTGAGAGGGTATAGAGACAAGAGAGAGAGGAAGCGAGCGAGAGATAGAGAGGACAATGCAATTGCGGGGGGGGGGGGGGGTTGTCAAAACAGATGGCAGCTGGTAAAGAAGATTAGTCGTTATCTGTTACTGTCTCTAAAAAGTACTGCAAACTGAGCAGACCCAACCCTTGAAACACACACCCACACACACACACACACACACACACACACACACACAGCCCCTTCAAAATGCATCACTGAGTTCCAACTGTTTCCTCTCATCCTGCACCATCAAACCCTCCGAACCTACCTCAACCCCCACTCCAATCCACACACACAGACACACATGCACACTCCCTCCCTCCCTTTTTTCACTCACACAAAACAACAGACATCCACTTGGAGAGCCCTATCTCAAAACAGACCCTTAGTGCCCCCCCCCCCCTCCCTTGGTAGTATGCACAATGTTGACGAGGCTAGACTATGGAGACAGATTGTAATTTGCCTAAGTACATAATAATACAGCCATGGAGTAAGGTCCTACAAATGAAGTTCAATGCACTAATGTATGTCTTAAAGGGATAGTTCGGATTTTTGGAAGCCTAGCCCTGTGTCCTACTTACCAATGATGTTGTCCATTGGTGGAGTGCTTTCTTAGCACAATCCATGCTGTTCCTCACTCATTGGGTAGGAGGTTGGGTAGGAGGGGTGGGGGGGGGGGGCACTGTACAACTGTACAAGCAACACTGTACATTGGAATATTGACAAGACCATACTTGGTCATTTTTACTGTACATTGGAGGGGGTTGTGTTAGGACATTTACATGGGCCAGTTTCGAATTGCAGTCTCCCGTAGGTGTTTTTTGAGAGTGTTTTTGAAAGTGGGTAGTGATTCACATTCCTTTACAGCTTTGGGTAGTGCGTTCCACATTGATGTGGCATAATTGCGAAACGTGTTTAGTCCCTTGTTTGAGCCGAATCTGGGTTTAACATGATTTGTGGAGCTCCCTCTGGTGTTGTGATCGTGGTATTCACTGACCTTTGGGAAGTATTTTGACATGTACATGGGTACCTTGGTCGTGTAGTGTATCTTGTAGACCAGGCCCATTGCAAGTTGCTGTACTCTGTCGTCTACTCTAAGCCATCCTAGGTTGTCAAAGTGGGCAGGGGTGAGGTGGGTTCTAGGAGTAAGGTCAAGCAGTAGTCTGACCAGTTTGTTTTGAGATGTTTGTAATTTTGTTTTTAGCGCCTTTGAGATGCTTTGGTACCATGAGGTGCAAGCATAGTCGTAGTACCCTTGAATGAGTGCTCCTGCCAGAGTCTTCAGGGTATTCTTGTTTACCAGTGAGGAGATCCGGTACAAGATAGGCCCGATGGCTTTCAAGGTCCCTGGAACATTATTAGATCACTATCTTGAATATGTT
>NC_140175.1:37252383-37258964 GCF_963971535.1 Notolepis coatsorum
AGTGAAAAGGCTTCACTAATCTCTGGAACTCAGAGAGTGCCTGGCGGTCACAGAGACGACGACAGCGCAAGCACTTTTCACGTGGATTTGAATGGTAATAGGCACGTCGGCAGCACTACGCATTATAATGGCTGGGACAAATATAGCAAGGCTGACAGACTGTGGTAATCTCTCTCTCTCTCTCCCCCCTCTCTCTCCCTCTCTAATACATGGGCTCTATTCATCCATTGGGATTAAGGAAGCTGTGCTGCAGAGTGATGAACAGACTGCCCATTCACTGCAGAGGAACACACACACACACATACACACACACACACACACACACACTAAAGCTCACCCCACACCACACAAGTGAGGCATGCATGGTTAATTTGCGTCAATACGAGCGTATTTCCTGTGCACACCACCCTGTCCCATAATGCACACTGTGACCCCCCCCCCCCACCCCCTTATCCTTCACAATGCATTTCTTCCATTCTGCAATGAAGTCCCCCTCAATCTGACACTGCGTGCCATATGGCAGAAACAATCAAACACACATGGTTGGAGAGTTCACACTCAAGAACCTCCTTTCTTCTCGTGCCGTGACTGTTTCAGATGCATGCAAGCAATGGGGGAGGGAGGGGGGAGAGAGGGGGGTGAGTGAAAGAAGAAATAAAGACGAACTTACATTTGTGCACCAGCAGCTTGTCCAGCGACTCCCCCCATTTGAGTGCCTCCTCCGGTGTCGGCCTGCAGATGAAAGCAGAGCGGTTCTTTAACAAGCCCATCTCAGCCAGGTTCCTCATAGTGTGACCCATCCGAACACGTCCTCTAAACACTGTGCTGGATGGTCGGGTGGATGGGGTGGAGTGATAGAAGCAGGTAGTCCTCTGAGGTGCTCGTGTTTGTAGCTCTTCTAGTTGTGCCGTGGTCCTCCACACACTATCTTGTTATAGCGCCCTGTGGCTCCCAGTGAGCATGTGTGCTCATCTGTCAGTGTGCGAGAGTGTGTGCGCGTGTGTCATGGGTTCTGTCTCTGCCTGGCTAGAGTGGTGGTTGGCTTTTATACTAGCTCTCACTGCAGCCGAGAAGCGAGGGAGGAGCGGTGGTTGAAGGGGGGGGGAGGGGGGTTGAGGCAGCCAATGGGGAGGTGTTGTCGGGTTGAGGGACCTCCCCCTCCCCCGCATCCTCTTGCCCTTCTCTCCGCCCCATTTCCCCCTCTCATTCTCTTGACTGTGTGACAGACGGTGTGTGCTCCTCTCTGCAAAACCATATCTAAGGCATACAGTACTTACAGTAGCCATAGAGCGGTGGCTTCAGAAATATAGACTGAATTTGGCCAAACATGTTCTGTATCAACTTATTGATGATGCTTTGTATTCATTGCATGCAGCTCTACAGGTTGCGTGAATATAAATAATACCAATAAACAAAATTTAGGTGTGTAATTTTTCCGAGAATAACTCATTCAGCATGGAGGAAAAATCATAAAATCGACTAATGGCCTAACAAATCTTGGTCAACTAAGACTAAATCCAACAATTAATCAATTCAGGCTTGACAGCCATAAAAAACACATTTATAAAAAGAAACATAAAAATAGACAAATCAATTGAGGGGGTTCAAAACCATAAAATTAACTTCCAATGGAATATTTCAATAAGCCATAGCAAAACCCCCCGTTCCCTGTGCACTGAAGACAAATACATCTGCCTTGATTTCTCCTCTCTGCGCTTCTTCCTGTCAGAGCAATGTGGGTCTGCAGCGCCTCATTGGATTCTAACATACGAGTCCTCCTGCTGTCCCCTGCTGTCTCCTGCTCACATCACAGAAACAAGCGCTGATCTAACATACAAGTCCTCCTGCTGTCCCCTGCTGTCTCCTGCTCACATCACAGAGACCCCCTGCGGTCTCCTGCTCACATCACAGAAACAAGTGTTGATCTATTGAGTTTTTAATGACCTTTAAAAAACTGAATATTACCATTGTAATTACCTTTAGAAACTAGAATATTACCATTGTAATGACCATTAAAAACTAGAATATTACCATTGTAATGACCTTTAAAAACAGAATATTATGAATATTACCATTGTAATGACCATTAAAAACTACAATATTACCATTGTAATGACCTTTAAAAACCAGAATATTATGAATATTACCATTGTAATGACCTTTAAAAACTAGAATATTACCATTGCATTAAAAACTAGAATATTACCATTGTAATGACCTTTAAAAACCAGAATATTATGAATATTACCATTGTAATGACCTTTAAAAACTAGAATATTACCATTGCATTAAAAACTAGAATATTACCATTGTAATGACCTTTAAAAACTAGAATATTACCATTGCATTAAAAACTAGAATATTACCATTGTAATGACCTCTAAAAACTAGAATATTACCATTGTAATGACCTTTAAAAACTAGAATATTACCATTGTAATGACCTTTAAAAACTAGAATATTACCATACCAGTCCTACGTATTTTATGTAAGACAATTATTGGGGATTTCTACCTAAATGTATCTAATTAGTCTTTGTGTTATCATACACCTGAAAGAGCTTTAACAGGAGATGGTCCACAGCAGAGAGGATTATAACTCCACTTAACAGT
Source organism: Notolepis coatsorum (assembly GCF_963971535.1). Classification (NCBI taxonomy): domain Eukaryota; kingdom Metazoa; phylum Chordata; class Actinopteri; order Aulopiformes; family Paralepididae; genus Notolepis; species Notolepis coatsorum. Next base: position 37,254,996 of record NC_140175.1, read on the forward strand.
ACAGCCTATATAACCGCCTATATAACCGCCTACGGTACAGTATGTGGGAAATGACATCAGCGCCTCAGTGCCGTCAACCGCAGAACATTCACCAACTCCGGACACAATCAATTCTCCCTCTTCCCTTCCTTTTATGGCTAATTTGTCATCCTTCCTTCCTCCTACCTCTCTTTCCTTCTTTTCTTTCTCTCAGTTAATTTGTGTCATGCTCCCCCACCCCCCCCCCCCCCCTTCCCCATGACCCTACTGCCCACTCATCTGTCTGCCTGTCTACACCAGATCATAGCCAGCTGGGGTGAGAGTCCACGGAAGTGGGTACTCGCCTTCTCTCTCTCTCTCTCTCTTCCCGCCCACACACTCACACTCACACGCTCATAGACACAGACACTGATTGACTGGTGTCGGGACACTTACTTGACCGACTTCATGGTCTTGTCCAACTTGCCGGCCGGGTTGCTTCCCGGGGACTCATTCCTCCTCCTCAGAAACGCCAGTCTGTTCTTCATGTCTTTGGCCCTGAGGTAGAGAGAGAGACAGAGAAAGATAGAGAGATAAGGATAGAAAGATATGGAGTGATTGATAGGGAAGGAGGAAAAGATACAGTAGAGAGAGAGAGAGGGAGAGAGAGAGAGAGAGAGAGAGAGAGAGAGAGAGAGAGAGAGAGAGATAGAGAGAGAGAGAGAGAGAGAGAGAGAGATGGATGGATGATCCAGATGGAGAGAATTGTTTGAAGGACAGTGAAATAGGGCAAAGAGAGAGAGAGAGAGATAATTGAGAATGAAAAGAGAAAGGGGGTCGAATGAGAGAAAGATGGAGCGAGAGAGGGAGGGAGGGGAAAAGAGAGGGAGAATGGGGGTTGAGTCCTCAAGTCCAAAAGCCAATGAAAACAATGCAGTCCGAGGCTTGAGTGAAACCCAGCTCAGCCTCTCTCGCCAAAAAGGTTCCAAATCAGATCCATATGAAATCAAAACCCAACAAAAGCCAGAAAAAGGGAGTAAATAAAGGCCAACATTTCAGTACATTTTAGCCGTGGGTAGCAGGGTGCGGTAGAGCAGCAAGGAGGGGGGGGTTGAATAGTTTCCAAACGATGGAAGGCTCCTCGATTCCTCTCTCGCTCCGTGTCACCGTCCGCCTGTCAATCTAACAGCGTCTCTATCAATCACTCTCGTCTCTCTCTCTTTTCTCTTGCTTCTGTCCCCAGCAGGTTCCTGGGCAGGGACTGAGTGAAGGTGGCAGCGAAGGAGGAGAGAGACTCAATCCTCGCTCCTCCGTCTCATCACTGCGTTCTCCCTCCCGGGGTTGCCCGAAAGGGGGCGGGGCTGACCCGGGGCCGCGGCTCTCGGGACGGGAGAACCCTTCGCGTTCTCTTCCTCTACCCTTCCGCTGCCACTCACCTATACCTCCCTTATCTCCGCCCCTCTCAAAACAGAGACCACGCCCCTCCGCCCGCGCCTATACCAGCGTCGTTCCCCCTGGAGGCCTTCCACCAGCCCTGGACTCCCTCAGGGCTCAAATAGGCCTCTGCACCCTTCCCATAATCCCGCAGTGCGCATCCCGGCGCTCTTCGCGACCCCGCGCACGTGCCGCTGCTCTGGGACACGACCTCGCTCGACACCCATTTCCTGCCTTTGATTTCCACCGTGGATAAGGCTGGCCTGTTAATAACGCCACTCGGTGGCGCATGCTCTAGCTGGGCCCTAATCACTGACAGCTGTTCTGGTGTCGACCCCTCTCCCGCCCCAGCACCCCCTGGAGAGCCCGCACAGAGCCCAAATTAAGTAGCGTGGCTTCCAATTAGAAGTGCTTGTGTCATACAAAAACGTACACGTGCATGTAGGGGGGGGGTGCATGTACACACAAATGCAGATTAGTGTGTATACATATGAATATGTACTATAACATTTCCCTCACATACACAGACATAAATAAATATATAATAGACCACACACAATGTCCTCTAAGCACACACGCATTCTCTCTCCCTCTCTCTTCCTCTCTCTCTCTTGTGAAAGCCCACTTCACAGTTGCTTTCATCCAGTGCCAGTCGCAGGTGTTGTAAGAACTCCTGTGTGTGTGTGTATGTGTGTGTATGTATGTGTGTGTGTGTGTGTGTGTGTGTGTGTGTGTGTGTGTGTGTGTGTGTGTGTGTGTGTGTGTGTGTGTGTGTGTGTGTGTGTGTGTGTGTGTGTGTGTGTGTGTGAGTAAGTGTGTGAGTACACGCAGTCGTATTTGATTGATTCAGTCAGTCAGTCAGTCAGTCAGTCAGTCAGTCAGTCAGTCAGTCAGTCAGTCAGTCAGTCAGTCAGTCAGTCAGTCAGTCAGTCAGTCAGTCAATCAGCCAGCCAACCAGTCAGTCAGTCAGTCAGTCAGTCAGTCAGTCAGTCAGTCAGTCAGTCAGTCAGTCAATCAGCCAGTCAGTCAGTCAGTCAATCAGCCAGCCAACCAGTCAGTCAGTCAGTCAGTCAGTCAGTCAGTCAGTCAGTCAGTCAGTCAGTCAGTCAGTCAGTCAGTCAGTCAGTCAGTCAGCGAGCCAGCCAGCCAGCCAGCCAGCCAGCCAGCCGGTCGGTTGGCCACCGTGAGTGTTTGGCTTTCCAACCACACGGTTACAAGACAGGAAGTGCAGAGGCACGCTGAGTCCACGACCCCCCCGTGACGCAACAACAGACACGCCTGTGACTGGCTGCATGGGCTGCCATCAAACGGCCAACATCAGCTGAGTAGTTCCTTTGGAAATTTCATTGAGGCGTGTGTGTTTGTCTGTGTGTGTTTTTTGTGCGAGTGTATGCTTGGGCATGGATACAGGATATGGTGTGTGTGTGTGTGTAGGTGTGTGTGTGTGTATGAAACATAAGTAAACTCAGCTGAACTCTTTCAAGCCGCGTGTGAGAGGATAATACGTGTCTAGATTGATTTCTAGTCAACTAATTAATGGAAGGGGGGAAAGAGAGGCAACCGCAGCAGGATTAGCGCGGGGTGTCTGTGAGGATGCCGGTGCTATGGGAACACTACAGAATGGCATCTCTCTCTCTCTTTCAATCTCTATTCTGTCCTTATCTCTCCTCTCTGGAAAGATCAGGTTTAAAATGTAGGGAGTAGAAGAGAGAGAGAGAGAAACCCTCCCTCCCTCCTTCCTCATCCGCCGGATGCCGCCACGCGTCTCTCTGAGAGATCAGGAAATTGAATGTAAAACCGGGGAGGAAGAGAAGCGAGAGGAATTTCAACCGTTCCCCTTTGTAATGAATTCCGTCCCGTCGATCGGGGGACTTTAGTCTGCGGGTTTTTGTTACGCACCACCGATTTCCTCCTGATAAACACAGCAGAGAGACGACGTGCTCACAGATTCTAGATAAGGAGAAATCGCCAAAGAACAAAACTAAATCCAAGTTTTTGTCCGGTGGAAAATAAACAGACGCCAAATCCAGAGGAGGATTCCTGTCAGCGAGCTCCTGCTCTCCCGTCCCAAACGCATCATTACCCAAATAAAAGGCTCTCCAGCGTGATTGTGTAAAAAAACACATCAGAGATGCAGGGTTTATTACCCTGGCGGCCTATTCTTAGATTCTGCAAGGGGGCAATTTGGCTCTGCTTTACTCAGGGCTGAAAAAGAGAGGCTCTGCCTTGCCAACGCATGTGGAGGCTGTGAGGGGGGGGCGGGGGCAGTCTTTTTTTACGAGGCCTGGAAAGTATTTTGCAGGCCTAATGAAAACCCATTTATTATCTAGATCTGTTTTCAATACAGGCCAGAGAGGCCCTGGGCCCGGGTGGCATGGCTGAGACAGTGGTGTCAAAACTCTGCCCGGTGAGCGGTGGATTCATGACTCCATGCTGCCACCGTGTGGACAACACAGGGCACCACAAGCCAATCAGCTTAACAATTAGAATGCCCCCTGTATCGTCAGTGACCCAGTGGGGTGTACTGTACTGAGGATCATTTGCTAAATAAACACTATTTCACTATTCAGAAGTTCC
>NC_140175.1:37259164-37334081 GCF_963971535.1 Notolepis coatsorum
ACCCCGACACGACTGCTTTGCTGGCACGTGCGTGCGTGCGTGTGTGTGTGTGTGTGTGTGTGTGTAGTGTGTGTGTGTGGTGTGTGTGTGTGTGTGTGTGAGTGTGTGTGTGTGTGTGGTGTGGCGCAAGCACGTGCAAAGAGGGGTCTTTTAGGGGCGCAATTATCCTGCAGATCTCTCCAGATGGTATTCCCACCTCGCCTGGCTCACATTAGACACGCTAATAGACCTCCGCAGGCTATTCCTGGTGCTGCAGCAGAGAAGTGGGCCGCGCTCCCAGGGAAAGGCTCCAGGGACACACACACACACACAGTCACACACACACACAAGGGGGAGCGGTGGTGCCGGGTGGGGGGGGTAAGGGTGCAGACAGACATCCTGCAGACAGACAAGACAGAATGACTGGCTTTGGGAGGCTCTTCTTTAAAAAGAAAAAGTAAAAAATAGAGGTGGATTGAAGTGACAGAGCGGCGTCGGCATGTGACAATACAGGCGAGGTGTTCCGGTCTTCGAAAAGGATGTCGTCCCGCTTCCTAAATTGTTGACTATTGCAGCCCCCCCCCCCCCCCACCCCATGTGCATAAACTAGAAGCCACAGTTACTTTCTGCCTCTTTCTTCCTTAAATGTTTGTCACTTTGCCCCGAAGGGGGTTGAAAAACAAGAAAAAACATCATTATTGTCAGGCAGCTCAGGTCATCAGGTTTCTTAAAACACTAGCTGTTGGGGTCTTTTGAAGTGGCAAAGACCTCTCTCTCTCTCTCTCTCTCTCTCTCTCTCTCTATCTCTCTCTCTCTCTCTCTCTCGCTCTCTCTCTCTCTCTCTGCTTCATCCCGCTTCCCTGTTGGCCTCCGCTGGCTCCATTTCCACGGTGCAGTGGGGTATTCACCCTCCATGCAACCCAGCCCTGGAGGATTGGGGGCATACAGCCCTGAGCCAGGGAGGAGAGAGGGAGGCAGGGAGAGAGATAGAGAGGGAGGGGAGGAGAGAGGGAGGGAGAGGGAGGGAGAGAGAGAGGGAGGGAGAGAGAGAGGGAGGGAGAGGAGAGCGAACAGTATTCGGGTTTGTTTTCCTTCCGTCTGCATCATGTGTGCTGCACAGTGCACACATGACCTGGTGTGTGGTGTGTGTGTGTGTGCGTGCGTGCGTGCATGCGTGTGTGTGTGCGCGTGCGTGCGTGCGTGCATGTGTGTGTGCGTGCATGTGTGCGTGCGTGCGTGCGTGCGTGTGTGTGTGTTTGTGAACGTGTGGATGTTTGCAGGAGTGTGTGGTGAGAGTACAGGAGGAACATGGACGGGACAGCGTGTGTCTACAAACACTGAGAGCCACTAAACAAGTAGTGGTGTCATTCCCATATAAGATACGGCGAGAGCGTTTGGCCACAGACAGAACCCTCAGGGCTACATCCACAAAGATGCCAACACTGAAGAATGTGCAAAACACGACACGTAGAAAGTCACCCTGTTCCAGACAAAAACTCCACACGACTGACCATGAGAGTCATTCTACATCATGTACCATATATATACCGTTGATTTATATACAGGCTATGTACAATCTACTATACAGACTATAAGAACATCACATTCAAAGCCTGTCACAATCAACCCCCCCCCCCCCCTCTCTCTCTACAGTATATCTGACAAACTCACCTTCCGAGGCACAAAGACCACATGAGAGCTCCTATTCCTGTTATCCAGGCTGAGTATTAAAAGATAAGGGTCAGCCTCAAGTTAGCTGTGGTGGAGAAGCTGCTGCCTCCAAAATAGTCAGAGCTCCTCTCAGTCCGCAAGGGATCCTTCCTCACTGCGGCTGTCAAATGAGATCCATAGGAGGAGGTCAGCGAGCCTCCTAACTACTCCTGCACGTCTGTCCCTCTGGAGGACAGCACCTTCCTTCCTTCCTCCCTCTGGCCACCCTCCACCACCCCCACCCGCCCCCTCGCATCACGCATCTCTTTTTTTTGCTAATTGTGTAGTGTATTGCTTAAAAAAGTCAGAGTGTGACATGCATGCACACCCCCCCCCCCCCACACACACACTCAAATGTGTGCACACACACACTCCCTTGCTCACCTCTCGAGTACTTCTCTGAGAACTCCACCATAGTATGTAACATGGGCGCCAGCTGAGAGCTCCTTCATCGTGTGTATGGGTATGAGCGCTAGTGCATGTAAGTGCATGTATGTGTGTGTGTGCGTGTGTGTGTGTGTGTGTCAGAGCATCAGGAGGCCCGACAGGGGTTTGTTGTTCCAGAGTCACATTCCTCTAACCCTTGAGAGGCTCCACTGGAGCTTTATATAGTCCTGGGGGCCTGGGGGGAGGCGGGCCCAGGGCTCACCCAATCACCACGCTGGTATTCGGGTGAGGACGGAATCCGTCTGCCGGGCTTTGGATTTATGGGCCTATAGTAAATGCTTTCATTTTCACAGCTACTCACTGTGGCTACAGCTACTGATACTGAGGAATACTGTTACGTCTACACCTGTTGCTGGGGCTGACACCTACAACAACTGTAGCTTTTAACTAAACAAACACCAGGGGATCCATGAGCAAAAACCTTTTTCTTTGTATGGTCAACCAGTCATAGTGGTTGATCGATTCAGATTTTTTGAAAATAATTAATCTAATTAAGGGGACAAGGGCCAATTAAGCCAAAGGGGACAGGCAGAACTGACAACCTTTACCAGCATTTGGCTGAGAGCTGCTGCTGTACAAATATGGTTCAATACCTGAGTGGAGCAAATTATCCCAAGTCGAAAATGTGTATATTTTTCCATACTGAAGGTATATTCTTAGTAGAAGTATATATAGTAAGTATAGTATAGTGAGTATGTCTACCCAAATGTACTTTTCTGAGAGTCTGTAATGTATTTTTGTTACTTTGTATGTGCTTTTGTGTACTAATTAAAAGCACACATTTAGCATGAGCGTGCTGCAAGTGTAATCTAAGTACACTTAAAAAAAACTGAGATGTTTACCAAAATTAAAGGGATATATCATGTAGAACGTGTCAAGTTTCAGTAGTCTTACCCCTATCTAAGGTAATCTTAAAGTAAGCTAGAGACCACTGCTGTGCCTGTTGTCTGCTGTCAACACCACCATTCCTCGCAGGGGTCAGGCTCCTCATTCACTTGCATTCATTTTGGAGACCTAGTCTAAATATTATCCTTCTTGAGTATAAACAAACTACTGCTGCGTATATTTAAATAATACCGTCAAAGGTACGTGTCTGTTTTGGCATTTGATGTGTCCTTACAGATGTATTTCCTTAAAAAAATAAAAGCAGATCTGGTCAATTTGTTGTATTTGTTTGTATTGTGTTTGAGGTGGGGGGGGTTACCCATGGTTACGTGCTGCCTTGTTGCAATAAATCACACTCCTACGCAAAGCTGTCTCTATGCTTGACTCGTCACACAGCCTGCTAAACACCTCTGCCCAAGAGAGAAAAAATCGGTACCAAATCCGGACACCCACGACCAAATTAGTTTGGCTATAACTTTGAATTGGGTGTACAGAGTCACTATACCTTTACTGCTGCATTCATCACCGTTTCCGTGAACACAGTGAATAATCATGGCTACACAAACTAATTTCAACTCATTGTCGGTTCTCATATATAAAAGAGACAAAAATATGTATAATATTTTTTATTCACTATGTTAAGGGAAGATAATATGAGTATAGGTAGCACCGGTTAGTTAACTTGCTTTCTGGGAAGAGATATTTGACAGTGGAACGCAAGTGGAATGTCTTCCAACTCTCTGCATAGGAGAATGGGAAGAAATATTCCAAACATTCTGTGAAAAGTTGACAGTTGGTCAAACTAAACATCAAGTGAAAAATAGTTCCTTTACTGATCATTTTAAAATGGCAACATTAGCTTGAAAAAACAAGTAGTTTGTTTATACAGAAGTATTACATTTAGATTTGGTCCTCAAAATGAATGGAATGGAGAATGAGGAGCCTGATACTTGGGAGGAATGGTGGTGTTGATAGTGGACGACAGGGACAGCAGCGGTCGTTAACTTAAAGTTCTTCTAAAGTGTACTAAATAAGTAAACTTATTAAAAGTGTACAATGCCCCGGAGTGGGTGATGTTTTACTACATTGAGCACTCAAAATGCTATTGCGTGCGCACAAGATACGTTTTGGTTAATTTGTGCGCACAAATTATACAAATTAACAAATTGTACCTTTTTTTAATCAAAACGTGGGAACAAATTGTGTAAATCGTGCACACATATGAACCAAAACGTGGGAACGAATTGTATATGCAATAGCATTTTGAGTGCTCAATATAGTAAAATGTGGCCTTGATATATATTTTTTCTCTCTCTATGGCCACCCTGGGGCTCAAAGTGTACTATTTTGGTAAGTGAAAGAAATCAAAAATACATCGAAAGTATAATTTATATATATTTAAGCTTTAATCTTAAGGTACAACTTCAACTTCAATTGAACACAACTTTCTGAATACAGAAAAAGTATACTTAAGTATAATTTCAGGAATATACTTTTAATGCATTTAAAAAGAAAAAAAGGAAATTGTATTTATACACCAAGGTTTCTTCCTTTCCTAAAAATGTCTATGCGAACCCGGGGGGCTGGGGGGGGGGTTAAGAAGCGACCTGGGCTGTGTTGCAGCCACATGACCGCCAGATCAGAGGAAGAGACTGTCACAACTTTTTATGCCACTGTGGGAATTCGTATGAACTGCTGATGTGAATGTCTCTTTCCTCTGAACTTGTTTAAAAAAGAAAAAAATTATAAAATTATAAGTTGGTCACAAAAAAGGAATATACTTAAAAGATTACTTTGGATACGGTCAGGAATACTACCACTATCGAACCCTTGAGATGAGGAACCATATAGGCCTCTGCATTTTGAAATGTTTGACTGATCCAGGATTTTCAGTCAATCCAATCAATCTGAATCACTTTGGTAGGACTCTGAGGCCTTGTCCAGACTGAGACGAGTTTGGGTGTATCCGCCAAAGTATTTTATAGTATGCATGTTTCGTCCAGACGGAACCGCGTTCTGGGAGCCTGAATACGCCATTTTCTGAAAACGGGTCCCAGAGTGAACAAATCTGAAGACGCCAGCCTTGCGATTCCGTCTTTACAAGCCAGTACGCATCTTTCCTGAACCGATAACGCAATAGCCCACCACTCCCTTAATCCGCATGCGCAAACCCAGCCAACAAAAAAGAAACCTTTACATTTACATTTACATTTAGTCATTTAGCTGACGTTTTTATCCAAAGTGACTTACAAGTTCTGTACGACAAGTCATCAGGAAGGGCACAACTCTATCAGCTGAGTAACAATGTTCATCAAAGTGTTGAGTGCTACAGTGTAGGTTCGTATATTAAGTTTCAAGTTTCTTTAATAGTTGTCATACAGAAGTACAGAATACTTTTATACAAAATGCTTCTTACTGTTGCGCTCCAGAGACTATGCAAGACAAGATAAGTATGAAATAAAAGAACATAGTAAAATTAGAAGTAAAAAAAAATGAGGTCACAGTGTTCAGTTTAGACATATGTACAATGTTCGATGCAGAATAGACGTAGTTACCATACAATATACAATACTGTGCAGTGTACTAATATACAATACTATATAGTGCAAGGCAGAAATGGAGAAATGGGACGAGGTGCAATTTAGGTACAATTCACAGTAGGTGTACGAGTTGTAGTGCAAATCCTTTATCAATAAATATAAAGTGTAAGTGTGTTTGTGTGATCTAAAGTGTGGAGAGTGGGTGCTGCAGTGTGTTGTTTGTTTGAGTGAGTGTGTGCGTGTGGGTGTGTGTGCTGTGTGCATTTGATGGTTGTTGCATAGTGATTATTGTTCGTTTAGCAGCCTGATGGCCTGGGGATAGAAGCTTCTTCTGAGTCTTTCTGTGCTCGCCTTAAGACTCCGGTATCGCTTGCCTGACCGCAGCAGTTCAAAGAGGCAGTTGTTCGGGTGGCTCGAGTCCTTAATAATTCTCTTAGCCTTCCCCTTGCACCGCTTGTTGTAAATGTTCTGGAGGGTGGGAAGCCCCCCTCCAATTGTGCGTTCGGCTGAACGTGTCACTCTTTGTAGTCTGCTACGGTCTGCTATTAGGACAAGTGCATGACAGTAAGGTTAGTTAGGGTTTGATTATTATTATTATTATTATACGGCGAAAGATTAGACGGGTTTCGGCTGTCCTAACTGTGGTGGGCAGTTTGTTCCACCATTGTGGGGCAAGGACTGAGAAAAGGCGGCTTCTCCTTGATGACCCTCCGGGAGCTTGGATAGGAGTGGGTCTGAGACGGCCAGAAGATGCAGAGCGTAGGGGTCTTGAGGGTGTGTAGTTAGAGACCATTGACCGGAGGCAGGCGGGAGCGGTTCCCTTTCCGGTTCCGGTATGCTAGGTTTGGTTTGAAGCGGATTCAAAACATGATACAACATAGCTGCAGTTAGTTGCTTGTTCACCAACAATCTCAACATTTGTATTAGCGTTAGCTCAGAACACAGAACCGGTCGACACAAGTTGTTCCGCTAGCAATAACAACAATAATACTTCCGGTCGAGGGGTTTAAAAATAAAAGAGCAAAGTCTAAAACAGGAAAGACGTTTATTTTGTAAATTTGTGGCGGCGTTACAGCATTTTCAGTGGTTTCGTTTGGACGCACATATTTCTTGAGACAATTTCATGTTTATGGAAAACTGTTTTGAAATGAAAACTAAAAAGATCGGTTCCGTCTCCGTGTGGATGTGGCCTGAAAACGTTTGAAAACGTTCATCTGAAGGATTTAATTACCACCACTACTAATTACAACTAATCGTTCTGCAGTCAATTACTAAATTAAAATAATACACAAACTAACCTTTAGCCTACATGTGTCAAACTCGAGGCCTGTGGGCCAAATAAGGCCCGCCTAGCATTTTCAGCTGGCCCCCGGACTGATATTTGTTTATCAATTAATTTTGGCCCGCTGCCTCGCTGCAATTCAACTGGCCTGTGACACAAATCAAGCACACCTCCGTCTCACTGCACGCCAATACAAATGTCTCGACTTTTCGAGCAAAAGCAGAGATTGTCTGCACCTGGGTTGCATTTCATAGTGACTTGCCTAACCCTTCAATATCTTGGTTTATTTTGGCACTAGGCACTGTGTGTGTGTGTGTGTGTGTGTTTGTTGGAGGGGGGGCATTTACTTTGGCACTTCACCATACTGAAAAACTGTTTGTTGATATTGTTTACGTTACTTCTTAAGGCTAATGGGTACTGCTATCCCCAAACTAACATATTAGCTTGTAACTAGCTGAGAGAGCTAACAATGTTAACGTGTCATTTAGCTTTGGACCCCCCCCCCCCCCCCCCCAGACTCTTGAAACAGCACTGTGCAATACTACACCTACTGTAGACCTCAGTATATCTTTACTGTATTTATTTACTGTATATTTTATTCCATTTTTATTCTATTTTATTCTACTCTTATCTTAGGCAATTTAATTTGTTTTGTTATTCTTATTCGTGACCTGAGCTGTCTAAATGTTTAATGTTGAGAGCGATTTGCAGTGTCAAATTTCCCTCGGGATAATACAAGTATTTCTATTCTATTATATGATACTGTATCGCCCACTAGCCTACATTTCAACTAAATTTATATTACAAATATATAACTATTTGTATCGCAGACTGTAAACATGTAGGTGAATCAGCAGACACGTCTGGGGGCGACTCACTGATAATGACTGTTGTCTTTGCCCTAAAGGTTCGAATGTATTCTGTCTGATTTATCTGTCTGGAGACTTTTAGCCGAGCAGAGCGAAAGTTGGGTATCAAATCATTAATCATTAACCATTAATAACCGCGGTCATGTTATTCTAACGTCTGGTATGTTTGTATGTGTGTATGTGCTTGCGTGCCTGCGTGCACCCTGCAGAGAAAGTAACTAACTACTTTTGCTCAAGTACTGTACTTAACCACAGTGAAGAGTCCACAGTACTGTACTTAACCACAGTGAAGGGTCCACAGTACTGTACTTAACCACAGAGTCCACAGTACTGTACTTAACCACAGAGTCCACAGTACTGTACTTAACCACAGTGAAGGGTCCACAGTACTGTACTTAACCACAGAGTCCACAGTACTGTACTTAACCACAGTGAAGGGTCCACAGTACTGTACTTAACCACAGTGAAGAGTCCACAGTACTGTACTTAACCACAGTGAAGGGTCCACAGTACTGTACTTAACCACAGTGAAGAGTCCACAGTACTGTACTTAACCACAGTGAAGGGTCCACAGTACTGTACTTAACCACAGTGAAGAGTCCACAGTACTGTACTTAACCACAGTGAAGGGTCCACAGTACTGTACTTAACCACAGAGTCCACAGTACTGTACTTAACCACAGAGTCCACAGTACTGTACTTAACCACAGAGTCCACAGTACTGTACTTAACCACAGAGTCCACAGTACTGTACTTAACCACAGAGTCCACAGTACTGTACTTAACCACAGAGTCCACAGTACTGTACTTAACCACAGTGAAGGGTCCACAGTACTGTACTTAACCACAGAGTCCACAGTACTGTACTTAACCACAGAGTCCACAGTACTGTACTTAACCACAGAGTCCACAGTACTGTACTTAACCACAGAGTCCACAGTACTGTACTTAACCACAGAGTCCACAGTACTGTACTTAACCACAGAGTCCACAGTACTGTACTTAACCACAGAGTCCACAGTACTGTACTTAACCACAGTGAAGAGTCCACAGTACTGTACTTAACCACAGTGAAGAGTCCACACAGTACTGTACTTAACCACAGAGTCCACAGTACTGTACTTAACCACAGTGAAGGGTCCACAGTACTGTACTTAACCACAGTGAAGGGTCCACAGTACTGTACTTAACCACAGTGAAGGGTCCACAGTACTGTACTTAACCACAGTGAAGGGTCCACAGTACTGTACTTAACCACAGAGTCCACAGTACTGTACTTAACCACAGTGAAGGGTCCACAGTACTGTACTTAACCACAGTGAAGAGTCCACCGAGTTGCAGACCGTTGCAGATAACGTTGCTCTTCCGTGATGAGGCAGCCAGCCGCAATGTGGATGCCTTCTAGCCATTACCGTCCAAACCAGCTAACGTTATCGCAGCTTATAGCTAGCAACATTGCGGCGATGTGGCAGTCCTTAACATCTGCATTTTCTTCTGCTCGATACAGGATTTGTATGTTTCCCTCAGGTTCTTGCATGAATATATGCCCAATGCAATAAGCTAGGCCAGTGGTATGGTTTTGCTTTAGACAGGAGGGTAATGGCTAGATGGCATCCACATCACAGCCGGCTGTCTCTGACTGTGGAAGAACGACGCTCTGTGCAACGGTGTGGAGCGCTGTGGGTTTTGAAGAAAATGAACCTAAACGATGTCTCTGCAGCTTTATGAATGTCTCCCATTTGAATATTTATACTTTCATTTTAAGGGACTATTATTTAGAAGGATATGCTACTTTTGACTATTTAGCCACAATATCTGCACTGAATTCATTCATTTGTGTGCTTTTTATAGCTCCTGATTCCTTTACCACATGCGTGAGTGTGTGCGTGTGTGTGTATGCGTGTGTGTGTGTGTGTGTGTGTGTGCGCGTGTGTGTGTGTGTGCGTGTGTGTGTGTGCGTGTGTGCGTGTGTGTGTGCGTGTGTGTGTGTGCGTGCGTGTGTGTGTGTGTGTGTGTGTGTGTGTGTGTGTGTGTGTGTGTGTGTGTGTGTGTGTGTGTGTGTGTGTGTGTGTGTGTGTGTGTGTGCGTGCGTGCGTGCGTGCGTGCGTGCGTGCGTGCGTGCGTGTGTGTGTGCGTGTGGCTGAACCTCCGGGCGGATGAGAAGGAGGAGGGACAGACACTAATGGACCCATAACACCCCTGAGGGGGGGAAGCTGAAGCACCTGGCCTGCATCTGAACAAAGGTGACAATGGCGGGGGAGAGGCGGAGAGGATACGGGGCAGCCGGAGAAAACAGCTGTGTGTTACAATGCAGACGAGAGGACAGACGCGCGGGGGCGGGTATGTCGAGTTTTTGCATAGAACTAAATATAACCTGGCTGTATATCGTTTTGCTCTACCTGCTCACCATCTGCTTAGAATGCTTTCAAAATGGCAGCAAAGCGGCCGAGCCATATTGGTGTATGGGTGCTGCTGACATGGGCCCAACGTGAACGTGCTTCTGAGGGGTGGGGAGGGACAAGTGGAGCTAAACACAGTGGACACAGTTGCACAGTTTATCCGTTCTGATTTTGGCCGTTAAGCCGACTCAAAGTTAGATTCTTGAATAAATTCTGTAGCATATAGGTTATAGCTTACCATCTGTGTTTAAACGTTTGCTTGCAGTTGTAAACTATGCATCTGAAAGCAGACGTTCTGGGATCAATTAGCTTGATACAGTACTATCTTCCTCTGCCATGTTCCAATCGTAGGCCACTTACTTTTCAACTGTAAATGCGTGAAGGACATCAACCAAACCCACCCACAGTCCTTAACCAGCTAATGTGGTTATTAACTGATTCAATTGCAAATCAATCTTGGTCGAGAGGGAGTGAAATCTGCCATAAACAACTTTCGAGGTGTTTGTTTAATGTTGCTGTTAATAACCCTTTCACTGCCACACGACAGCCGGTTAACCCTTTCACTGTGACAATACAGAAGGTTAGCCCTTTACTATCTCACAACCGACGGCGATGCTCCATCATTAGCTCCGCGGATGCGGAGCTAATGATGCTAATGATGGAGCATCGCCGTCGGTTGTGTGATAGTAAAGGGGTTAACCTTCTGTCGTGTGGCAGTGAAAGGGTTAAGAAGGAAAATGATTCACACCAGGTGGAGAGACATTTGCGTGAGTCTGTGATGTTAAATCCACGTGCTGCATCAAACCTGTAAGACATCATCCTCCACCTGTACTGGTTATAGACTCCTCATGTTCTTCATGAACTCCAATATACAAGGACCGTCCATATGTTATGCTCCCTCCCCCTCGCTAAAGCTAGTACACCATCTTGAAGACGACGTGGCACAAACGGGCCCAATTCTCTCCACCTTTTCGGCCGCACTGTGAAGCTGCTGCCTGGGGCCTTGAGTTTTTGTTCCAAGCCGAGATATCCACCATTTTGAATAATGTGACATCTGGACTCACAAGCTGCTCTCTAGCGTGGAGGTAAATCCCATTATTGACTATTATTGACATCAGGAGCTGTCCAAAGACACAACGTACACGTACAGCATATTACAATGTAATGTGGATGTGAAGTAACATTTTTATAAGCAATGTACATCGATATATCATGTACATATACAGGATATATACACGTTGGAATGAAAAGAGGAGTGTAGGAGGCGGGAGCAGGGGATAGCAGGAGGAAGAGAGAGAGAGGGAGAGAAAGAGAAGGTGTCTGGCCGAGGGCCCTTCCCCCTCAGTGCTACCTCATGTTCCTCCTCTAGGATTGCGTCTCCCAGGCCAGCAGGAAAGCTCGGAGTGCAATCTGCTCGGAGGGCTTGTCACATTACTTCTAAACACCACAAATCAAGGTTTTAGATGATTCATAATCGGATTGATCATATTCAGTCCTGCAAATGCTGTAGCGTCTGTGTCAGAGGTGAAATTGTCACGATGGAACGGTAGACACATGGATTCGATATCGTTTATCATCATGTAAATGTTTATCATAAAAACGAATGTATATATTTCCGAAATGTTAGCCGACTGGCTAACGGTTTAATTCTGCGTATTAAAGGTTCAGTATTGTCAGGGTGAGCGATGTGAAGCATCCTTCCACAGTAAACCTGAAGCTATAGCCAGCTCAATTAAAGTGTTAGCTTAGCTTATCTAGATGGCCTTCTCTAAAACCCAAGTCCATTCTACGCAGGCTTTGCTAAGGTCACTATCACCATTCCTCAGTATTAAAGCGGAACTTGGACGCATTAAGACAAAGACGGCCACGTTGCTTAAGACACGATAAGAGACTTTGCTCATTGAATCGGTGAAGAGGGAGACAATTATATGGTTCTCTGTAGTGTCTTTTACAACCTGTTCAAGGCAGGAATGTCGTGCCATTATTCTGCCCCTCTGTATAAAAGGTACAAACACGGAATGGGGGGGTCATAGTTGTTCCGGCATAAAGCTGCCAGCAGAGGTAGTCACATTGCCGGGGTGGGTTCCCCCCAGCATCTGTACATGGGACTGCCGGACTGCTGGGACAGGGGTGTAATGTTTTGATGATGTGGTTAATTATGTGGGGGTTAGCTTGTAGGTAATAGTTGTTGCATGAAAGGTAGGACAAATTTAAAAAGACTGACATGATATAATAATAATAATAATAATAATAATAATAATAATAATAATAATAATAATAATAATAATAATAATAATAATAATAATAATAATAATAATAAATAATAATAATAATAATAATAATAATAATAATAATAATAATAATAATAATAATAATAATAATAATAATAATAATAATAATAATAATAATAATAATAATAATAATAATAATAATAATAATAATAATAATAATAATAATAATAATAATAATAATAATAATAATAATAATAATAATAATAATAATAATAATAATAATAATAATAATAATAATAATAATAATAATAAGAAGAAGAAGAAGAAGAAGAAGAAGAAGAAGAAGAAGAAGAAGAAGAAGAAGAAGAAGAAGAAGAAGAAGAAGAGAAGAAGAAGAAGAAGAAGAAGAAGAAGAAGAAGAAGAAGAAGAAGAAGAAGAAGAAGAAGAAGAAGAAGAAGAAGAAGAAGAAGAAGAAGAAGAAGAAGAAGAAGAAGAAGAAGAAGAAGAAGAAGAAGAAGAAGAAGAGGCTATACATGTTTTATGTCTAATTAAAATAATATGCAACTTTTACCTTAATGAGTTTTTTTTTTATTTAAAAAAAATTCACAGTACATAATGAACTGGCTGTCCTTGACTCGTACACCAGTCTCGAGACAAAACAGAAACACTGCATCATCTACTTCAGGAGCCTACCTGCGATTACTACAGACATTTCCAGGGGCAGAGGTAACACCTGTGGCCGTCAGAACTGGACTGCAGATCTTTGGAGATATTCCAGCTGTTCATTAGACTCCGTGCTTGTGATTTTCTAAACCAGAAAGTTCTAATTTCACCTCTAATTACACATGTTTCAAAAGCCTAGAGAAAGCTTGTCTTTACTCATCATCATGAGTCATGCACGTCAAATTGATTATATTTCCCTAAGCTATTGTGACTCTAAACTAATTAGGGAGAGAAGAACAAAATACCTGCCAAACCTATTTCAGAAGAAGTGGTGGAAGAAGTACACAGTTCCTTTATTAAAAGTAGAAATACCCAGATAAATGAGTACTCTGGTAAAAGTAAAAGTCCTCCATTCCAATTATACTTAAGTAAAAGTAGAGAAGTATTTGCTATTGAATGTACTTGATATGTAGTATCTAAAGTAAAAATATGCATTGTATATGATGTTTGTGTATTCCAGTGCTTGGGAGTATTCATTCCTCAATCCATTGTCCTCTATATGTTATGTTAAAGTGGTATGTGGTCCAAAACCACAACCACAACCTTTTCTCCACTGCATCCCTATTATTGCTATGGCGTTTATAATGGTTGTGTTTGCTGTTTTAATTAAGAGGTGTTGTTTAAGATGTTGTCTGTAAGATTCTTCCTACTGCTGAGCCACACCTCGTTTCCTAACTCGTCTACGCCGTCTTGCTTTGACGTTGGCCCGGTTTTACAACACCCACACATGGGGGTGCCATTTTTGTTTTGTCCGGCGTAAAAAAAGCAAAGCTGGCATATTGAGGGGTCTCTTTTATGGCAATATCTCTGTTTAAACGGGACTTTTAAAAGCCTGGATTGACGCAAGACAAGTCCTCGTAAGACCAGGTGTTCCCTTTTCAAACAGGAAACAGGCGGTTAGGTTTATTTGACAGGTTAAGCTACCGGGTTTTCTCTTGCCAAGGGGCGCTGCGCTTTACCTTGGCCAATAATGGCACAGTAACAAACTGTTAGCATCTCATGTTAAATTAAATGAAATTGTTAAAATGGGCCGGGCTTATATGGGTTACGCTTAAGGATGGAAGGTTTAGGTCCGGTATAGTCTCATGCATTGCATGTGCAAAGGCTATATGAGAACTCACTCTAACCGATGAATGAATGTTTTATATCATCCTGTAGAGTAGTAGACTCCTCTCCTCTCCTCACAGATATCAACGCCCTGGGTCTGTGTAATGATCCACCTATGCCAGGCAAGGACATACAGCATGGGCCAGAGCAGGAGACCATTCTAGACAGTTGTAATAGTTGTGTTTGTTGGTCCTGCAGTCCTGATTTGAGCAAACAATGGTGCGACGGATCCATGTCAGTGCTTCCGGGTCAACCTATAATCTCCCACTAACATGTAGGCCAGTAGCAAACCAGACATTACTGACACCAATCTCTCTGTGTAGATCCACTGACGCTGGGACACAGTGAAAGAGATCCACTGATGCTGGGACACAGTGAAAAAGATCCACTGACGCTGGGACACAGTGAAAGAGATCCACTGGCGCTGGGGACACAGTGAAAAAGATCCACTGACGCTGGGACACAGTGAAAGAGATCCGCTGACGCTGGGACACAGTGAAAGAGATCCACTGACGCTGGGACACAGTGAAAGAGATCCACTGGCGCTGGGACACAGTGAAAGAGATCCACTGGCGCTGGGACACAGTGAAAGAGATCCACTGGCGCTGGGACACAGTGAAAGAGATCCACTGGCACTGGGACACAGTGAAAGAGATCCACTGGCGCTGGGACACAGTGAAAGAGATCCACTGATGCTGGGACACAGTGAAAGAGAGCCACTGACGCTGGGACACAGTGAAAGAGATTCCACTGGCGCTGGGACACAGTGAAAGAGATCCACTGGCGCTGGGACACAGTGAAAGAGAGCTGGATGACGTGGTCCTGGGTAGTTGAAGGGGATACTGATTCAGAAGTGACTGATCATGTGTTGCTCCTTGTCACAAAACACAATGAATGAATTATGTATTCACGTTCATATGCGTGCTGTGTGTTCCACGCTTGTATTTTGTCTGTGTGTGTAGACCTTTTCACGTCTTCAACGGTTTAAGTGCAAATGGCTCTCTCTCTCTCTCTCTCTCTCTCTCTCTCTCTCTCTCTCTCTCTCTCTCTCTCTCTCTCTCTCTCTCTCTCTCTCTCTCTCTCTCTCTCTCTCTCTCTCTTCTCTCTCTCTCTCTCTCTCTCTCTCTTTCTCTCTCCTCTCGCTCTCATTGATTACAATGAGGGTAACATGTATAGACATGTTTGTCGTCCGTGTCAGACTCCTGATCAGAACAATGGAGGCAAAATTACAATATGCATAGTATGCATATGAAGGTGCATGTATCTTGAGAAACGGTTATACAGCATGAGCACCAAGTGACTTAACACTTACAAACAGGACACTCGTCTATAGGGATGCAATTATGCTTAATACAGTATGTGACGTTATACACAGGTGCTGGAATCCTATTGTGAACGTTTCTATATTGAGCAACAATACCATTATGAGATGGTTACGTCAGTCCACAGCTGTGGAAAACAGACATAGGGCCTGCCTCACAGCAGCCCTGGAATGTGTGATGTACAGCCTTATATACTGGAATGGCAGTGTTTCTGTCATATACAGTTTGAAGCGGTGGCCAGCCCGCTGCATAATTATCGCCTCCGCTGCTGCTTCAGAATCTTATGAAATGTCATGAAGTCGCAATTACACGGCCGTCCGCTTTCTCTCCACTTTTGAGGCTGAGCAACTGAGAACAGTGACAGGAGGACGTCAATCACATGCAAAGTCATGACAACCGAATAAACGACGACACCAGTCGGGGAGGGCCGGGGACTAAAGCGGCAGGTGGACGGTTTGCAACACCTTTTCTTTGTAACACGGACGTCAGGAACTACAGCGTTTTCTCCCTGTTAACGTTAATAAGATAGATTTGACTGTTTAAATAATAATTTGCAATGGATCCTCTATTGATGTTCATGTCCAAGTAATTAGTATCGATATTATAATTAGATTGTGAAATAAGGTTCTGTTCTAGCTAACGTTAGCATAAATGTTGACATTAGCGAACTCAGTGAATCATAATACCGGTAAAGTTACTTCAATATATGGTAAAATAATTGCCAACAATGTTTAAATAAGCTATGTATACAAATATTCCTGATTGCACTTTCAAACAATAGTTCTCCAGGAAGAGAAAGACGCCGATTTGACGATGAGGAAGTCAGGTAACGTTACTTTAGCTAGGGAGGGGCTCAGAGGAAACACTGCTGGAACGGTCTCCTACTTACATGTCAGGCCCTTGAAAGGTTAAAGGTTTAAGGACACAACAAATCCTGAAGATGAGTAAAGGAGAAAAAAGAGAAAGGCGCAGAGAGAGGAGATGGAGGCTACGAGGGAAAGAATAGGCCTGATTTACACAGACAGGGTTTTATATTTCTTCTCCAGAGAATACACTAGACTAGAGATAGTCATGATGGATGGGGTTGAGAGAGAAGGGTGGGGGGGGGGGCGGGGGTGGAGAAAAGGATCATACTTTCTGAAAAGGAGGGTAAGAGTGGTTACGTGAAATACAGCTCAGAAAGATGGCAGAGCACTCCACTCAAGGCCAATATCTCTTTGATCAAAGAAGTCCTTAACTTAAGGCTATCCTACGTCATGCCACAGCTTCACACAATGGCATTGTGTCTCACTTTTCTACAACCAATAACAGAGCCAATTGAGACCTTCGACTACAATAAAGGAACAGCCTTCAAAAAAGCCTTCAGCATATAGTATTTACCCAAACTATTAAATAAATATGAAAAATACAGTCAACCAGTCCAGGAAATAACCTCCCATACAACCCAATAAGGTTGATATCTGACCCATGGCTTTACGTCAATACAGACTATGGAAACTGATACAATGTCTTCCTTATGCTGTTGGGAAATGATTCAATCTTCACATTTTGGCTAGCTGTGTCGGGGGGCCCCTGAATTATATAGATTATATCAAGACCCCCCAACATCTGGAGTGAAAACTTTCCCCATTTCCTACAGTCTTAGTCATGTGGGATGGATTGATATTTGAAACCGCTGTGGCAACAGATTCTGCTTGTACCATACTGGGGTTATGCACGGTACAGATGAGTTCTGTTGAGGGGGATTTTAGGTTTGTTTTGGCGTGATGCGCCTGGGAAAATGACATTATCTACGCCAAGATCTGTGTTGACGTTAGTGAGACAGAACATCTCTCCAGCACTCGCAATGATGAAGTATTGAGGATATGTTGGCCACAGTTTGGAGTGTAGGCTGAAAGTGGGGTCAATGGCCCGCTAGACAATGACTAAAAACCTGAACCAGAAGGACACTCAGAGAGTCCTAGATCCGCGTCCTGGATCCAGAGTGCTGCTGGTCTATGGCTACAAGATGTTATCGGCCTATACTTCATTCCTGCCATGAATGGAGCAAGACGCTCCTCTGCCTGCGCATGTCCTTCGACTTTTGAATCTCGGGACCGCACTCGAGCCAATAAACCGCAGGGGCATCAGCGTGTATGAACCATGACGGCACGTCTGATAATCCGCCACATTCAATTCTACTTCTACAGCTGTGACTGATCTCGTAAATCGTCACAAGTGTTAAAATTTCACTTTTAAAGCAAGTAGCTACACAGCATCTCCTGGTTTGGATTCTCTCCTTCCCCGAAGACTTGACTAGATGTGGAGTGAGAAAGTGGTGTGATTTCTGGCCAGACCAGCTGTCCTGTTTCAGGAAAAAATAGCGAACATTGTAAATACTTCACCCAAAAACACAGCAATGTTGGTGTAACTAAGAGAATGGCTGCTTTTTTCAGGTGAGCTTTTCCTGGTTGTTAAGAAGATGCCACTGAGCAATAGTGAACATTATACAACGGCATGCAAATTTCTCGATTCTGATTGGCCATTTACACGTCTTTATTGGCAACAATCCATGGTCCTGGGCTCAGGACCCGCCCACAACCGAATCACATAATCACTCCGCCGGCTCACTCCGGGAGAATGTTGATAGCGCCAGAATGTTGATAGCGCCATAAGCCCATAACGACTAAATATGAAGCGATTCTGTCAAGGGGAATGTGTTAGTCCTTTAAACAATGTTGGATGATGTAATTGATGGGTCTTGAGTCAATCTAGAACAAAAGAAAAATCGCGGATTGATTGATAGATTAATTGATTGATTTAAATTTCTACTTCCTTCCCACTGACTGCAGCGTTCACTCTCACACTGTCCGACGCTGGCGTACCCACAAACACACACACACACACACACACACACACACACACACACACACACACACACACACACACACACACACACACACACACACACACACACACACACACACACACACACACACACACACACACACACACACACACACACACACACACACACACACACACACACACACACACACACACACACACACACACACACACACACACACACTCCTGTCTGCAACAGCGGGGGAGTCAGACTGAGAGAGAAGCAGCGCTGTTTTAAGTGAGCATGGTCTATTGAATTGATTGATTGGTTGATTGCTAATTTTATTACTGTACCCCTGGTTTCCAACTGGTTAAGTTTAGGCTAAAAGAAATAAATAAAAAAATAGGGCGAAGAAAACGTTTTTTTTCCTATAGGGCAAAGAAAACCTTTTAATTTGTTTTACCTACTTTATATAGAAGCATCTAAGAATGAAGTTCTATGGAAAGTAGGTCTGCATTCCCTTAACAATTGTGTGTATTGAGCCGTACTGTATTGTACCCATTCTGCATCTGGTAATAAAATTTTCAATCAATCATTCCAATAATACACAGTTGGATGTGTTAGTTGGTTGGATGCACTTCAAGCTGCTTCCACATGAGGCAACTTCTCTCAATCATTCCAATAATACACAGTTGGATGTGTTAGTTTGGTTGGATGCACTTCAAGCTGCTTCCACATGGAGGCAACTTGTCTTTTTTGTAGTTGTGGGAACTACTTTTTCTGGCGGATGGTTTTTTCAATAAATCTTCGATTAATGTGTGTTTATTGTATAGAAATAAGGTTGGATGAATCTGGCAGTTGTATAAAAGCTTTACACCACTTGCAGTCGTGATTTGTGACCAATAAACCATGCCTAGGGGGGGTCTAACGACCACCCCTAGGCATGGTTTATTGGTCACAAACCACTCCTGCGCGTGATGTAATGCTTAATTAAATACTTATTCAATTAAAGAAGCACAACTCAAACTTCTTGAATAGTTTCTTAAATGGTAAATGGTGCATTTATATCCAAAGCGCTTTACAATTTTTGTTCCTCACATTCACTCACACATTCACACACCGACGGCTCAGGCAACCATGCAAGGTGCCAACCTGCACATCGGGAGCAATTAGGGGTTAAGTGTCTTGCTCAAGGACACATCGACACGCTGCCCGGGAGGAGCGGTAATCGAACCGGGAACCTTCCGACTACCAGACGACCACTCTACCTCCTGAGCCACTGTCGTTCCTTCTTACTGGGTGCACAGTCCAGACAAGCTCTTACGTAGTTACAGAAATAACAGAACTGTCCTTTAAGTGTGTTTTTTTAGTATGGCTATACGTTTATTTAGTTTCAGCTATAGCCTAAGCTTGATAGCGCTGAGGAAGGCGTATAGCTGAAACGTGTACGTTGACTCTGTCTGTACTAAATAAACTAAAGGACAGTTCTGTGCTGGTTGTTTCTGTAACAACATGAAATACTTAACCTACAAACCTACAAAGACTGTTCTGACAGCACCATATTGATGTAACCAAGAGATTCACTGAGATTATAATTTTTTTAATGCATAGGTATATCAACAATACGCAGTTCACTCTGTTGCTGAAGAGCTGATTACCAGAGTCTATAGGTGAGGCTTTGTGTAGTATCACCCTTGTGCGTTTACCTTTACCCTCAATGAATTCAAATAAAATACTTGTCGTTGACAGATTTGAAAAGATATTAAAAAAAAGATTGCCTACTGCCAGCCAATGTGCACGGTTTCATCCAAAAATCGGATCAGAACTGTAGGAGCTATGGCTGGTACGGACAGGCACACAGATACACAGATAGAAACACAGGAGTGAGCACGGTGTGAGCAGAAGTAACAAAACCGGCAGACTCCTGACATTCAATATTGGCAGCGAGAGTGCACAGCAATAATAAATAAATAATAATAAAGCTTGCTGAACTGGGGAAACTCAGTCGACGCTACTATTTTCCGCCAACAAAAGGTTGTCCACTGCTGAACATTGGACTGGAGATCCTTGTCCATCAAGAGCCAATCGGATTACTACCAACTACCTATAACCTATGTTGTGGAATATATTATCATGTCATTATAGATCTGTGTTGAGATATCATTTTATACAGCTTGACTGTTTCAGTGTGACCAGCTTGACTGGTTAATGTGTGTGTGTACTAACATCTCCCCAGCCATAACAAAGTTGTTGTTGCTTCCAGTGACTGAGAACCATTTTTGTTTACCTTCGTCATCATATCTGATATATTATGTTACGTCTGACAACTGTGTATTTAATATACGTCTGAACAGAGCTCTTGGTCAGTTCATGGCCAGATGCTACTGTGTGAACATGTGGTCTCTGACTGTAAACTGAACTTTCATTGTGGCCATGGTGAAATAAACTTTTCTATATTAATAATGACTCAGAATGATTCATGTTAACGGCTCATCGTTTTGTCCTTTAATATTTCCCATTACACCTACCAACATAATGATTACTACCAACTACCTATTACCTACCAACGTAACGATTACTACCAACTACCTATTACCTACCAGCATAATGATTACTACCAACTACCTATTACCTACCAACGTAACGATTACTACCAACTACCTATTACCTACCAACGTAACGATTACTACCAACTACCTATTACCTACCAACGTAACGACCATTTCCAAAATCACTGTTGACCAAGATGGCTAAAATTATCAATATAATTTCTGCCAAGGTGGAAGAGAAGTTGTTCACAAAGTTATCTAAAACTTTTATTTGAAAAACTGTACAAATAATAAGCATCTTGGTCATAACTTGGTAGCTCGGCGAGACCACTACAAAGACATAATCGGAGCCTTTCGCACATTTGCGACTCCCAAATATAGGCCGGCTGTGTTCAATGATTAAAGC
The DNA here is from genome assembly GCF_963971535.1 of Notolepis coatsorum. Lineage (NCBI taxonomy): Eukaryota > Metazoa > Chordata > Actinopteri > Aulopiformes > Paralepididae > Notolepis > Notolepis coatsorum. Next base: position 37,280,442 of record NC_140175.1, read on the forward strand.
AAATAAAAGGCTGGGCTAATAATTGAAGTTTTTACAGTATTAAAAGAAGTCTGTAACGCAACACACAAAACACCCCTCTTAACACCTGCAGATCTGACAACATCAGCTGAATAAACAGAGCTTCATTGGAACAATGACAGGAGATCCCATTGTCAGGGAAGAGGAGAGGGTCATGACTCAACCCCCCCCCCCCCCCCCCCTCCCCAACCCAGGTCTGAATGGAACCTTCACAAGATTTAAGAATGTTATAGTAAATTCATTGGGGGCTGATGTGATTGACAGCGAGTACATTTAAGCAAATAAGCGGCTGTTCAGCGATGATTCACTGATTCACGCCAGAGCTTATAGGACCGACACCGTTTGCAAGTTGCACTAATGCTGGGCTTAGCTGGCTAAGTTGTTGAGTGTCATTCAATCAACAGCTTTCAAGGTTAGCATCGTACACTGAAGCAGAAAGGAAAGAAGGACAGCTGTCACTCAAGTATTCAATTTAATTATTATTTGATTTAATATAATTGAATTATTATTTATTATTTTTTCAACAACAAATGTTTGTGTCATTACAGATGCAAATGGTCTACCTTTAGCCACGCTTATTCAAAATGTGTTTATTCACAGTGGATGGGTCTACCCCCCTTCATTACTGTCAAAATTAAAGCAGGGTTGTTGAAGCAATTTCTCTGTCTGTTTTGGATCATGGAGATGTAGTTTGACATGCTACTGCTTCCAGTCTAAAGCCTTTGTATTCTAGTACATCATTGTACCCTTTGATTTATCACCGGTGACAGTTATGGTACCCATCATTTTATCCTATATAATAAGGTTGGGTGGTCCTCTCTGGCAGAGATACGTGACTTTCACTGGCATCTGTTTCTGTAAAAAGCCATTATTAATGATATTCCACCCTACATCACTTCATTAATGGCCTGGGACTCTGGACCATATGATTGGCTTACGCTTAAGGTCCCCAGAGTTTGCACTGAATTAGGAAAATCGGCTTTTAGCTTCAATGCGACTATGCCCCCAACATGTGGAAGGTTTTGCAACTTTAGTACTTTAAAACGCAATACTTTAGTATCCATCTGTCAGTTTAAATCTATAATGGCCAACCATTTCACCTCAGTATGTAGTAATTTTAATTAATTGAAATTGTTTAATTGATTGACTTTTCTGTTTATATATAATTTTTTTTACTGTACCTCTCGACATCATTGTGAATGAGAGCTTGCTCTCAATGATCTTTCGAGGTTAAATAAAGACTGAATTAATGAATTGAGTAGAAATAAAAATAAAAATAAATATATGGGTAGGCATCAAAGCAAAATAAATAGAAATAGGTGTACATAAAAAAAAGTTAAGGCAAAACTATGACAAAATCTGTGGGAAAATGGAAAGTATTGCATACAGCTACAGTTTGAACACCTCTCAAAAATATCTATTGCTCATACAGTGCCTGATCCAATCACGCAAATATTTTTAGACAATTTCTCAGACAAAGAAATAACACCCTACTCAGTAGTGTTGAGCTCAGCTGTGGAATCTTAATCGCATAATCTGCTGGTTAACTAAGCAATAAGAGGAGAACGATCGAGCTGTATAGGACCCACCATCTTGAGGACTCGCAATTTCATTGTTCTCAGTGTGAAATAAGCTTTCATCTTGATTAACAGGGGCGTGAATGAACTCAATCAACAGCTGATGAATCACTGAGGTGTGAGCACAAACATCTAATACACACACACACACCTCACATCTAATACACACACACACGCACACACACACCTACCATTTCACACTTTCCCATCACACGCGACACGCTTCGCAACGCATACACATTTGACACCATGCACTCCAACCACACCATTTAGCACCTAATAAAATTAATGGACATCAGTTGTAATGATGAGCTTACACTTTCATTCTCTTTGCCTTGGGGGTGGAAGACAGCAAGACCCTTTTGTGTATCCAAACATCCCCACTGGAGTCAACCCCCTCAATCTGCTAACACACTTCACACATTCACGGACAAAAGCCTGATACTGTCTGCACAAAACCCCCGAGGCCTGGTACAAAGCACACCATTAGCATTCAACACTGGTTTTAACACTAGAGTTAAATGTCTTGAAAGGAGTCACTGAGGTGGTCAGGGCACGTTTGGGTTAGTACTGTCTGTCATGCTACTGTGAATGAATGAATGAAAACTTTATTTAACAGATTGCAGAATGGGTACAATACAGTACGGCTCAATACACACAATTGTTAAGGGGATGCAGACCTGAGAAAGACGTTTGTCTTGTTTACATCAGGGTAGACCTACATTAGCACTGAGTTAATGGCATTGGGTTGAGCAGGCCTATGCAATGTCAGAAGGTAGTTTTAGTATTTACAATTGAGTCATTTAGCTGACGCGCAACTTACAAGCTGTGAACAACACGTCACCAGGAGGGGTGCAGCTCTGGCAGCTAAGGGTCAGTGGCATCACTCATCAAATAGTATCACGTGTTACACTCTGAGTGCATAGTAGTATATACATATTAGCAAGATAGGTAGTAGTATAAGAATAGTAGCATATAGTATTAGGGCACATAGTAGTAGTAGTAAAAAAAAAAAATCTAAATCTTTCTTCAGAAAAATGTAAGCGATAAGAATTTATCCTGCCTGCAAATAGTTGAGAAGACTTTGTAGTTGTGTTTTGATGTAGCAACCATTGTCAATGTAATTGAAAGAAGAAGCCGGCTCCCGTTTCAGGGGACACTTTCCCCGCAAACATATGACATTCCTTCAAAACCACCCTTTCATCTTTGCATACGAAAACACATGAAATATTAAGTCCAGCTTCAGGAACTATAGCTTTCCCAACACACCATATTATGCCATTCCTCACTACTTTAACAACGAGGAAACACACGAGATGCCAAACATAGATATAAGGTTTGAGTCCTTACAAACAGAGAGGATGTAGATACAAGGTTTGAGTACTTACAGAGGGGGCAGACACAGAGGGGAGAGGATGTAGATACAAGGTTTGAGTCCTTACAGACAGAGAGGGGGCAGACACAGGGTACCTACAGACAGAGAGGGGGCAGACACAGGGTACCTACAGACAGAGAGGGGGCAGACACAGGGTCCTTACAGACAGAGAGGGGGCAGATACAGGGTACCTACAGACAGAGAGGGGGCAGACACAGGGTACCTACAGACAGAGAGGGGGCAGACACAGGGTACCTACAGACAGAGAGGGGGCAGGCACAAGGGTACCTACAGACAGAGAGGGGGCAGACAGAGGGGGCAGATACAGGGTCCTTACAGACAGAGAGGGGGCAGATACAGGGTCCTTACAGACAGAGAGGGGGCAGACACAGGGTACCTACAGACAGAGAGGGGGCAGATAGAGGGGGCAGATACAGGGTCCTTACAGACAGAGAGGGGGCAGATACAGGGTCCTTACAGACAGAGAGGGGGCAGACACAGGGTACCTACAGACAGAGAGGGGGCAGATAGAGGGGGCTGATACAGGGTCCTTACAGACAGAGAGGGGGCAGACACAGGGTACCTACAGACAGAGAGGGGGCAGATAGAGGGGGCAGATACAGGGTCCTTACAGACAGAGAGGGGGCAGACACAGGGTACCTACAGACAGAGAGGGGGCAGATAGAGGGGGCTGATACAGGGTCCTTACAGACAGAGAGGGGGCAGACACAGGGTACCTACAGACAGAGAGGGGGCAGACACAGGGTACCTACAGACAGAGAGGGGGCAGATAGAGGGGGCTGATACAGGGTCCTTACAGACAGAGAGGGGGCAGATACAGGGTCCTTACAGACAGAGAGGGGGCAGACACAGGGTACCTACAGACAGAGAGGGGGCAGATAGAGGGGGCTGATACAGGGTCCTTACAGACAGAGAGGGGGCAGACACAGGGTACCTACAGACAGAGAGGGGGCAGATAGAGGGGGCAGATACAGGGTCCTTACAGACAGAGAGGGGGCAGACACAGGGTACCTACAGACAGAGAGGGGGCAGATAGAGGGGGCTGATACAGGGTACTTACAGACAGAGAGGGGGCAGACACAGGGTCCTTACAGACAGAGAGGGGGCAGACACAGGGTACCTACAGACAGAGAGGGGGCAGATAGAGGGGGCAGATACAGGGTCCTTACAGACAGAGAGGGGGCAGACACAGGGTCCTTACAGACAGAGAGGGGGCAGACACAGGGTCCTTAGAGACAGAGAGGGGGCAGACACAGGGTCCTTAGAGACAGAGAGGGGGCAGACACAGGGTCCTTACAGACAGAGAGGGGGCAGATACAGGGTCCTTAGAGACAGAGAGGGGGCAGACACAGGGTCCTTACAGACAGAGAGGGTGCAGATACAGGGTCCTTAGAGACAGAGAGGGGGCAGACACAGGGTCCTTACAGACAGAGAGGGTGCAGATACAGGGTCCTTACAGACAGAGAGGGGGCAGACACAGGGTACCTACAGACAGAGAGGGTGCAGATACAGGGTCCTTAGAGACAGAGAGGGGGCAGACACAGGGTCCTTACAGACAGAGAGGGGGCAGACACAGGGTCCTTACAGACAGAGAGGGGGCAGACACAGGGTCCTTACAGACAGAGAGGGGGCAGATACAGGGTCCTTACAGACAGAGAGGGGGCAGATACAGGGTCCTTACAGACAGAGAGGGGGCAGACACAGGGTACCTACAGACAGAGAGGGGGCAGATAGAGGGGGCAGACACAGGGTACTTACAGGTTCTTAGATCTCTTCTTCTTGGTGCCGTCACAGCTGCAGGGGGATCCGGCGCTCAGCTGAGGGGAGAGGAAGCAGAGGACATTCTGCATCATCCACTCTCCAGAGCCTGGAGCCACACACACACACACCTAGCTATAGCTATAGCTTACAGTAGCAACTAAAACAAGAGTAGGTTAGCAGTCCTCATAGCTCGACTAGATTCAGTATGTGTGTGTGCTGCTACGTCCTTGTCGTAACATACACAGCCAGCCGCCACACGCAAGCTAGTATAGTTAATCCTTAGCAGCATGAACCCACAGCACAGTTCCCACAAGGTAGAGGCCACTGCAGTCAGTGTGTGTGTGTGTGTGTGTGTGTGTGTGTGTGTGTGTGTGTGTGTGTGTGTGTGTGTGTGTGTGTGTGTGTGTCTAAAGTGTGTAAGTGTATTGCTAAATGAAACTGACAGTGTCACACTGAAGGTTGCATGTGTGCGTGTGCATGTGACGAATGCCGTTTAGACAGAATGTGTGTGCGTATGTGTGTGTGTGTGTGTGTGTGTGTGTTTGTGTATCTGGGAGAGACCTTTCTCTTGGCCTCCTGCTGTGCTCTTGGTTCAAAGCCTAGAGCCCAGACCCCTGGTTTCACATTACACTTCCTGCGCCAACCGGGCATTCTGATTGGTTCAGAGAACAGAGGGAATGACCATGAGGGGTGGTGCGGGGGTCACTTGCCACTAATCTGATGGCCTGAAAGTGCCCCAAGAATGTGTGTGTGTGTGTGTGTGTGTGTGTGTGTGTGTGTGTGTGTGTGTGTGTGTGTGTGTGTGTGCGTGCGTGCGTGCGTGCGTGCGTGCGTGCGTGCGTGCGTGCGTGCGTGTGTGTGTGTGTGTGTGTGCGTGCGTGCGTGCGTGCGTGCGTGTGTGTGTGTGTGTGTGGAGATTGTGTGTAAGCAAGCAGCTCTAAAGAATGACCCATTGTATTATGAGAACATACAGTGAAATCTGAGCACTAGCTACAGCCTGGTCACAGATGGACATGTGTGTGTGTGTGTGTGTGTGCGTGTGCGTGTGCGTGTGCATGTGTGTGTGTGTGTGTGTGTGTGCGTGCGTGCGTGTGAGTGTGTGTGTGTGCGTGCGTGTGTACTGTATGTGTGAGCACATCTAGCCGTGATTTTGTCCATTGAATTATGTGAAATATGTGTATTTAACTGTGTGCTAACTATTATTGTATTGACACAATAACTCCTGCTTCAGGCCGTGGTCCCTTGAGCACACATTTCCTATGCTATGGATAAAATCTATGGTCTCAATCCCTCGCCTTTAGTCTCAAGAGTCACACACTATATATATCTATATATTTATGTCCTCACATACTGTACACACCGGCCACGGAACACAATACCTCATTGTGTCTTTGGCAGGTGTTCAACAGCATTGAATCTGGCCAAGACAATGTCAAGGTCATGTCCATGGAGACTCCAAATGTTAAATCCATTTGAGTGTGTCATCTAGGTCAGTGGTTCTCAACTGGTCTAGCCTCGGGACCCAACATTTTCCTTAGTCATTAAGTCGCAACCCAAATGTTTTAACCACTATGATTTATTTGAAAATATCTTTTTTGCAGTAATACGCAATCTTTCATTCACTGGCAAAAACATGAAATAAACACAAAAAAGTGCAACAAAAGTGCAACTACGGCTAAAAACCCAATGAAATAAAATAATAATATATAGATGTCTTAGCTTAACACTATGATCGGCGGGGACGAGTTAAGACGTCATTCCGAGCCATGCTCATTCTGCCGAAGACGCCGTAACTCGTCTTTGATGTCAATATTTCAAAAATCTGTCATCGAAATCATATTTCCTTTCCGGAGCCCTGAGACACACTGGTGATCTCCTCTCAACTCTCTAGCGGTTCAAGAGCGCCATCTGGTAGCCGATCGGCAGATCGCCAACCGGATATTAACCTTTGAACCGGTAGTACTCATCCATATGTGGTCCGGCCACTTGCTATACCTCCCGCGACTCCATCTTGAAACACTGGATAATAGATTGCTCGCCCTAACTCAATAAACAACGTTATTTGGACGTATATACTATTATACAACCTGGAAATGGATTGGGCATTTCTACATCCCATAATAGAAAAAAATCTGTTCCACGCTCATCTGCCAGCGGCGCGAGGAAGCCACGGTAAGATTCAGCGTTATTTTCTAACGTTTTCTATTCAAATCAAATGCAGGACCTGTTCAGAGGTCTTTAATTGGCATGCAACTATCCTCAATGTTTAGCGGTTAGCACACACGGTTACACACACACACACCGGAACACACACGCATGCATTGTTCTTTGTAGGATCGCAGATGCGATTCATCTCTGCGATTAACCCATCCCGTCGTCCTTCCCCCCAAGGGCAGCTGGGAGCAGACAGGCGTCGGCGAGGGCCGCGCCAGGGGACCAATCCAAGTGCTCCTGCCCGTCTTCGTCAAGGACACCACAGCGTTAGCGATCTGTTGTTGTGCATGTTTTTCCATTGGGTTTATCTTATCGGGGGGGAAACCCTTGCGAACACGGGGAGAACATGCAAACTCCACACAGAAAGGCCTGGGAGATACCCCACCTGGGTACCTGGGATCATGGAAACCTGGTCCCCAAGCGGGAATCGAACCCTGGACCTTCTTGCTGTGAGGCGACAGTGTTAACCACTACACCGTATACTAACTGATCTGATGAACATATGACCCACTCTGGATGAATCATCTAACGCTGCCCACGGAATTATAAACGATCCCCCGCCCATCCGGTCAACATCAGATGATGCGTAGAAACTTCTAGAAGTACGTGCAGTTGAAATTTTTTATCTCGCACAGATTCCTACCAAACTGTATTTGATCATCAATATAATGCATTTGGGGCTATAAATCACGTTCTGAAGAAAGCTGCAGAAAACGATAAAAACATACTTATACTTTAGACCATATTTTAGTATGAATATGTGAATGAAAAAGTTTAACGTTGCTACACCCTGAACAATACATATAGGACATTGAATGGGCCATAATAATGGCAGTTTAGCAATAGAATTTAAAAAGTTATAGCCCTGCAAAGAAGGGGAACTTCTCCATAGACAAATAGAGCTGGCGAGGGATGGTAAATTATGAATTTAACCCATGGCGATTAAAGTGTTAACATAACATACCTAAGTTTGGTGGAACTAATGGGATAACTGGGGTTGCAACAAAAGTGCAACTAGGGCTAAAAACCCAATGAAATAAAATAATAATATGCTTCTTAGCAGATTTCTTAGCTTAACATAACAGACCTAAGTTTGGGGGAACTAATGGGATAACTGGGGTTGCAACAAAAGTGCAACTAGGGCTAAAAACACAATGAAATAAAATAATAATAATAAATAATATATCCTTCTTAGCAGACTTCTTAGCTTAACATCCCAGGGAACTAATGGGATAACTGGGGATGTTGTTTGCTCCTGACAAGAGTCTCAAAGTCTGGGGTGATGGTAGACAAAGCAACTCTGAGGTCATGCTCAATGTCCAATCTATTCCTCTGCTTTGTCTTCAGCTGGACCAGAGCTGAGAAGGTAGTGCAAAAAAAAAATTATATAAAAAAAGAAAAATTAACGTTTTAATTTTTATTTTACACACACACATCCGCGACCCACTCAAAATGGCCCGCGACCCACTTTTGGGTTGCGACCCACCAGTTGAGAAACACTGATCTAGGTAATTGGTTATCAACCTTCTTTGTGAAAAGGACCCCCAAATTGATACACATTTGACCGCGGGCCCCAATTTGATTAGAGTTAGTCTCAGGGACCCCCATCTGAGAAGATATTAGTTGTATCCATTGATATTAGGGGAATCGCCAGAGGCCCCACAATACCATATTATCATGAAACTAGAGTCACCATTTTGTAAAGTCACGATATTGTAAAATCACGATATTGTAAAGTCACGATATTGCTACATATAGCAATTTATTACCTTTTTTCAACTGCAAATGAAGGGAAACTTTGTTAACATCTGGAATACAAATATATACAGTATATATAATATTATACATCATCTGTTTTATCTAATAATCATTTTCAGTCTGCTCATTCCAATAATTTTGGAAGCAAAAGATTTTTTTTTATATATATTTAAAATTTTCAATATATAATATAAAACATTGCAATATATTGCAGTATGGATTTTCTACCCCACCCCTATTAGATATGACTTAGTCCAGAATTCCATGAATGTAGGTGAGGAGATAACATTGGAGTGAGTGAAACCTATGCAGCTGTTCTCAAACTACAGGTCACGACCCAAAGTGGGGTCGTGGGTAGGTGACAGCGCATTGGCAAGTAAAAGGGAAAAAAAGAAAAGGGAAGAAAATCTATATTATTATTGTTTTTTTTAATGTTCTGGCAACATATTTTGGCTAAATATGCCCCGTTTTATAAATGTGTATTGATAAGATAGTGCTGTAATTACATTTTCTAATAAATATGCATGATCAAGTTCAACAACGTGTGCTTTTATTTTGATATTCCTTAATTCCACGTTGAAATTACGCGATACATTAAGTATAAAAAAATATCCTAAATAAAAAAAGTTTGAGAACCCCTGGATTAGAGTAATCACTCATATTCTCTCAAGTTTCAAGTTTCATGTTTATTTTGTCACATCCTCTCTTTTAGTATAGAGGAATGAAATGATTTAGTTTCTTGGACCCTCGCCCCAGCAGCAGCAACAACAGACTGTGTTCTGTACGACAAGTCAGCAGGAAGGGTACGACTCTTACAACTGAGTAACAATGTTCATCAAACAGTGCTGAAACTTGGGTGCTGCAGTGATGAGTGCATAGTAGTGAAGACATAACTAGTATAGTTAGTAGGAATAGTGCATGATAGTATAGGACAGTACGAATGTAATTTTTTTAATTTTTCTTGTACGTTTCTTTTTTACTTAATGTAATCAATAAGTAAAAAAATGTATTAGCATATTAAAGATTAACAGCATACAATAACAAAAATAAATCGCAACATTTTACAGTACAAGTGTGGTAATGGTATGTGCAAATTCGGCTTTTGTGCAAATCAGCAGCAGAGACGGCGCTAAAATAGCACTGGTTTCACTCAGTTTCCCTCCAACAGGCTGGTAGCCGGCCCATAGTGACTGTCTGGGGTAAAAAATAAAGAAAAAATGTCCCGGAGTCTGCTGGTCCAGACCTTGAGGCTGCTGCGGTACCATTTGCCGGACGGCAACAGCTGAACAACAGCTTTCTGGGGACCCCCTGGAACCTCCTCAAGAACCCCTGGGGGCACTGAGAACCATTGATCTATAGGTCATAAGTGGAACGACTGAGAGCCAAACGTGTTGCTGTAACGAGATGATGATATGAGACGTAGCTCTCTCGTGATCTTCATTTATAATGAATCAGAACCTTGCAGACATGCTGGGCCTCGTAAGCTATGGTGAGAATGTGCTACACAGGCAAACTAAGCTAAAGTATAGGGAGTAGGGAGTAGGGAGTAGGATGTAGGGTGTAGGGTGTAGGGGGTAGGGAGTAGGGAGTAGGGGGTAGGGAGTAGGGTGTAGCATGTAGGATGTAGGATGTAGGATGTAGGGTGTAGGATGTAGGATGTAGGATGTAGGGTGTAGGATGTTGGGTGCCCGTTCAGCAAGCTGGAACTTTAGTTACTTAGCATTTGACTCGATGGGTAGTTCTATAAATGTGAGCCTATAGTTATTGATTTGTGCAGAAAGCTCTTTCAAAACAAAGAACTATGAAACGGGAGTCAAGTCGGGACCAACAGCAGTCGGTTACATGACAGAAACTCACCGGACCTCCTCCGTTGGCTATACATCATAAACTCAGACCTTAATAAAGTAATTTGAGTGCATTTTTTTTTAAACACTCATCTAAAGATGACAAAACAAAGTACATTTCCTAAAGAAAATGTGTGCGGTGGCTGTAAGAAGATAACTTGAAGTGAGGATGAAGTTTGTAAAGTATAGTCAAAATCTTTCAAAAGCAGTGTGCCAGGAATACGAGATGGTTCGGAGATGTGCTGCAAGTTGCCGTTGCACTTCTCACTCACAAAATTCCATCACTTTGCTATTCTCTGCAAGAGAGAACATGGGTCACCGGCCGCTCCTATGCACTTAAGATGACTTGGAGTTGAAACATTGTTGTTTGAATGCCAACATCAACTGCTTACAGTTAGTGTCAGCACTCTGAGTCCAGTGCTGCATACTGTCCTGGCTCTACTCTGAGTCCATGCTGTCCTGGCTCTACTCTGAGTCCATGCTGTCCTGGCTCTACTCTGAGTCCATACTGTCCTGGCTCTACTCTGAGTCCATACTGTCCTGGCTCTACTCTGAGTCCATATGTCCTGGCTCTACTCTGAGTCCATGCTGTCCTGGCTCTACTCTGAGTCCATACTGTCCTGGCTCTACTCTGAGTCCATACTGTCCTGGCTCTACTCTGAGTCCATACTGTCCTGGCTCTACTCTGAGTCCATACTGTCCTGGCTCTACTCTGAGTCCATGCTGTCCTGGCTCTACTCTGAGTCCATACTGTCCTGGCTCTACTCTGAGTCCATACTGTCCTGGCTCTACTCTGAGTCCATACTGTCCTGGCTCTACTCTGAGTCCAGCGCTGCATACTGTCCTGGCTCCACGGTGGTGGGGGAGGGTGTGTGTGTGAGCGGGGGTGGGGGTGGGGGGGGGGGGTGGGTTAGAGAAATGTTAAGAGTGTACAGGATGTTGTCCACAACTGCAAGTCAAGTGGCAGACTGGGGTTGAGTATGTGTTTGTGTTTATGAGAGAGAGGAACAGCATGTAGCGAGTGTTTGTTTGTGAGAGAGAGAAACAGCATGTAGCGAGTGTTTGTTTGTGAGAGAGAGAAACAGCATGTAGTGAGAGTTTGTGAGAGAAACAGCATGTAGTGAGAGTTTGTGAGAAAAACAGCATGTAATGAGAGTTTGTGAGAGAAACAGCATGTAGTGAGAGTTTGTGAGAGAAACAGCATGTAGTGAGAGTTTGTGAGAGAAACAGCATGTAGTGAGAGTTTGTGAGAGAAACAGCATGTAGTGAGAGTTTGTGTTTACGAGAGCGATAAACAGCATGCAGTGAGTTTATGTTTACGAGAGAGAGAAACAGCATGCAGTGAGTTTGTGTTTATGAGAGAGAGAAACAGCATGCAGTGAGTTTGTGTTTATGAGAGCGATAAACAGCATGCAGGAGTTTGTGTTTATGAGAGAGAGAAACAGCATGCAGTGAGTTTGTGTTTATGAGAGCGATAAACAGCATGCAGTGAGTTTGTGTTTATGAGAGAGAGAAACAGCATGTAGTGAGTTTGTGTTTATGAGAGAGAGAAACAGCATGTAGTGAGTTTGTGTTTATGAGAGAGAGAAACAGCATGCAGTGAGAGTTTGTTTATGAGAGAGAGAAACAGCATGCAGTGAGTTTGTGTTTATGAGAGAGAAACAGCATGTAGTGAGTTTGTGTTTATGAGAGAGAGAAACAGCATGCAGTGAGAGTTTGTGTTTATGAGAGAGAGAAACAGCATGTAGTGAGAGTTTGTGTTTATGAGCGCGATAAACAGCATGCAGTGAGTTTGTGTTTATGAGAGCGATAAACAGCATGCAGTGAGTTTGTGTTTATGAGAGCGATAAACAGCATGTAGTGAGTTTGTTTATGAGAGAGAAACAGCAGGCAGTGAGTTTGTGTTTATGAGAGAGAAACAGCATGTAGTGAAAGTTTGTGTTTATGAGAGAGAAACGGCATGTAGTGAAAGTTTGTGTTTATGAGAGAGAAACAGCATGTAGTGAAAGTTTGTGTTTATGAGAGAGAAACGGCATGTAGTGAAAGTTTGTGTTTATGAGAGAGAGAAACAGCATGCAGTGAGTTTGTGTTTATGAGAGAGAGAAACAGCATGCAGTGAAAGTTTGTGTTTATGAGAGAGAGAAACAGCATGCAGTGAGTTTATGTTTATGAGAGAGAAACAGCATGCAGTGAGTTTATGTTTATGAGAGAGAAACAGCATGCAGTGAGTTTGTGTTTATGAGAGAGAAACAGCATGTAGTGAAAGTTTGTGTTTATGAGAGAGAAACAGCATGTAGTGAAAGTTTGTGTTTATGAGAGAGAGAAACAGCATGCAGTGGGTGTTTGTGTCTCCATTGGGGTTTTTATGTGGGTGTTTATAAGCATGCTTTTGAAAGCGACTTGGTATGTAATGTCTGAGAGGGAGAGTATGGTATTACTGTAATGATATTATGAATGTGTGTGCATATGTGCATGCGTGAGTGTATGCATGGATGTGTGTGTGTGTGTGTGTGTGTCTGTTCCAATGGGACCCATGTGAAATCTGAGACCAGTGTGACTGGCGTAGAGGGCAGGGTCAGGGAAGTAATATCCAAATCAAGTAGCTAAATGCGTTCCCGGGACATGAGAACCAGGGTGCCCCCATGCAGACCCCAGGGAGCCGTTCCACCAGGCTTTCCCTGTGAAACTAGAGAGGACTCTATAGCTCTTTAAAGTACCAGCTGTTCTGATCTTATCCCCCCAGGGACTTAAGGCCAGGATTAGCTAGGAGGCTGTCACGGGTACCCATCACGCCATGTTATGACATGGGAGAGGGGAGGTGGAGGGCTCGGGTGGGTGGGTGTTGTCTTTATCTCCTGTCTGCCCGTCTGCCTGCATGCCACACCAGAAGTCTCATTTACACTGGCCTGCTATGTTCTGCATGGACAGGGTCCATATTGATCCCCGTCCAGAGAGCTTGCCCTTTTGTCCTTTCACACTACTATTAGGAGGCTGTGCCAATGTAATTTTGTAATTATAATGTGGAGGGTGCAGAGTATTAAACTAAACGACATAGCAAGTGTATGGTATTACCCGATGACAGGCTACGTGGGATTTGGTTACCAGGGAATAGCATCTGCTGGCAACCACCTCCAAACTGGTTGTGTACCAGATGGAATGGTGTATTAGCAGACTGGTGCATATTGGTCTGAAAGATTGGTCTGAAAGGCATACTTTGTTGTTGTTCTCTCTCTCTCTCTCTCTCTCTCTCTCTCTCTCTCTCTCTCTCTCTCTCTCTCTCTCTCTCTCTCTCTCTCTCTGGCTGTCTCTTTTCCAAATGGGAAGGTGTGTCCTCAAATTACCCCCTCTTCCCTTCCCTGCCAATAAACTACTCAGTGACCGGAGTTCCATATACAGTAGCCTTGAAATGGCTAACTGCCATTTCAGAGTCATTTACATCCCACCGGCAATCCACAGCAACACATCGATTCCATCTCGTTTTAAAAGGGGGAGATTATGGGTTTCCGGCAAACGTTAGTCCTTGTAAAGTGATCCGATACTGATAGATTATCGGTATTGGAGAATTTACCCAAATACTAAAATCCAATACTAAGAAACACGTCTAAAGCCTCTTTTGCGCATGAACTCAATTCAATTAAATTCAAACCTTTATTTATTCTCGAAAAGGACAATTGAGGGTCACCTTTATTTTCAATGTCGTCGAGACTTACAGACATTTCAATGCATACATTTTTCATAATGTAATAATAATAATAATAACAACTATCTGTACTATCTATATAGCACCCTTCACATATTGACCGCAGCCCAAAGTGCCCCACAGCAAGTAGCACAAAATGAACATTGGCATAAAATCAGCATACAGTCGACAGAATAAAAACAATGTATAAAATGCAGACATAAGAATAGGTATAAAAGACAATATAAGTAGTGCAACGTAGAACGTGCAGACATAAGAATAGGCATAAAATAAGTACAATAAGTACAGTGTTGCTCGAATGCATGTGACTCTGAACAATGTGCAGAGAATCAGGTACAGGCATTGTCTGGAGTTGCCCTTTCACACATGTAGCACACACAGCAGGTGATTCTCCGTGGCAAACGTGTTCGGACATATGAATTCAGCCCGCTTGGTTTAGGCGAGGGGTGGTGCCTAGGTAGAGCGAGGACATGATGCAGAAAGGGACCTTTTCTGCCCGTGTACAGAAGATTATAATCTTAAATATTGATTTAACTGGCATGTCATTCGACATCCAATTACGCCCCAAATTATGACCACATAGTAAATGTTTAATACAGGCTAAAACACAGTGAGAAGCACATATTTAATATAAATGTACAACTTTGCTGCAGTCTCATCGTACAGCGTGCACCTCCACTTTTTGGAACATATTGGGTGCACCTCGCAAACTAGGTCAAATCTGGACGAGACAAATGCCTTGTGCGTCGTGAATTAAATTGAAGAGAATCAAGATAACCCACGTTTGTGTTCCAATTAACGTGCAGTTAAGGTCAGGAGTCCAGTGCATGTGTGAAAGCGGCTTAACAGGCCAGAAATCAAAGCAAAGTGACTTGATTTGCTGCATCTTTGACACATTGACTCTCTGTAATTAAGAAAAAGTTATTATATCTCAGTATCTCTGTTCATTAAAAGTAATGGATTGGATCAGTACTCAGTATTGGTCGTAATCCAAAGCCCAGGTATCAGTATCGAGACTGACAAAGTTGGAACAGTGCATCCTTATTTATGATAAGGGATTTTTTCACTAAAATATGGTACGCTTTTGGATGACGTGAGAAAAGCCCTACTTATGGATTGTAATTTCCTCTGTTGCATTGATGCCATTTTTCATTTGAGGGAGAGGGGAGGAACGGCCCAGACCTACTTTTTCTCAGAGTGGAGTTTGTCTGGAAGGTCTGGCAGCAATGGCTTCATAAACAAGACATGAAACTCCAATAAGATGAAGAGAAGTTGAAGAGAGCTTCATTCAAATGCAAGACTATAGGCCCAATATATAGGGAGGTCGCTTTAGTTTCCCGCACGGTCCACCCATATAGGGATTAATCATTGGGAAAATGTATTATCGGCTATTGTAATAATTATGCCTCATGAACATTGGCAAGCTTTCCATTTTTGCACAAAATGAGTTCCCTTCTATCACTAACATTATTGTTTAAGCATTTTTAGTTGAAATAAAGTTAGTTATAAGGTTTTTAATTTGTTGTTAAAAAAGAACTACACTTACCGTTCAGTACGTACTTATGTTCAGTGCTGTCGCCTAATACACGTCATGGCCATTGACAGTTCCATTGACAGTTGCGCTGATACTAAGCTAAGGAACGTTAGCGTTAACTTTACCCATAGCTAACGTTCTAGACAATTAGCATGTGTCGTTTCCATTCCAGTTCCCTGGCAGCATACTTTGCGTAACGTTGCGTAAAAAACAATAACGTTATAAACTATATACACAATATGTACAACGAAACAATTAATTACATTAGTATTTACAGTGTATATACTATAATATAATATGCAGCGAATTAACGTTATACGATTTAAGGCGAGAACATTTTGAGATTTTCTTTTATTTTGCTTCCTTAACATGTCTTATTTCAAACTAGTGGCAATCAAATATCAAAAGCACACAATTAGTTGTTTATTTTACTTAATTTTGTCTGATTGTGTCCATAAATCACAATTACAATACAGAACTTTGAGGGCGTTTTCCCCAAAATAAGTTTTTATGCGTTTTTCTTACACGTAAGCGATGACATATCCATTTCCCTAGCACCTACATACACCAAACTTTCCAAATTTCTTCCTGACTATACCCTGCTTCTTTTTTCAGAGGGGTTTGTTTATATATCATTCATAGCCTGATTTATAGTACATTTATACCAAAAAACCTGTCAAAAATATATTTCTTATGACTGTAAACAGTATTTTCCTGATTTATGGGATGATAAAAAGACATACAATCTCTTCTGGACAAAAGTTCATTGTGTTATGTGTCAACATAATGAAACAAATTTCTTTAATCTGGCATCATCCAATGTTGGTGATTCTGTTCCTGCCGATAGATGCAAATTGGAGCATATTTAATTAGGTGGCGCCTATTTTGCATATATAAACATAAATTCTCAGAAAACGTGAAATACATTTATTCTTAGTTGTTATGTACATAACAAACTGGGAACGTTTAATAGTGATATATAAATAAAAATTGGCCTATTCACCTAGGCTGTCTCGCAGTGTTGTGTAGTGTTGTGTCAGCTAAAGCCAGGAGTCTACTCTGTGGTGACATCAGTCAGCAGCGCCAGAGTGAAGTGTAGTTCCTCAGTGAATGAAAACATAAACGTTGTTATTTTGCTACCTTTACGATTATTTGCGGATTTTTTCATGTTGAGCTATAGATTGTGGATGAATACACACAGAAAGGTACACCATGCCAATGTTCATGCTTTATTTGTTTTAAACGACACAATTTAGAAATGGACTGGAAATACATTGCGATTCCAAGAGGGGTGGACCTTGCGGGAAACAGCAATGACGTAACCACTACACCTCCCTATAGAGTTTGTTGGCATGAATGTTCATGAGATAGCCCATCAACGTCATGAGCTGCCATAAGACACGTACATAGAAAAGTGGGGACATTTTTTAGATAAGTGTTTTGAAAATATTTACTGACGAGTTTACCTTGCACAGCACCTGGCTTCATGAGATCACTGCCTGAGACAGTGGTTCGGACCAATCAGTGTCCTTTGAAGAGCTACTGGCAGCTATGAGCAAAGATACGCAGTCAAGTGTTTCTTTTTTTAAAGTGTCTGCCCTATTCCAAACAGTTTCAAAGGACGACTTCCCAGATGGTCCCGTGTAACATACCGTCTGGCGGGTCAGGTTAGGGATCTATAGCCGCTCAGAGTAAAATGTACTCAGTTTGAGTCAAATTTACTCAGCGAAATTTACTGTGCATATACTGGCTTCGGCTGCTTACTGAAAATATGAAACGTTGTTAATCTAATGCTCAAGGTCGCTTAAGACATCTCTGTTTCTAAGAAAGTGTTAGTGCATAATTAAGCTACAGACGGCTGCAGAACTCAAGAAGTATTAGGAATGTCCTGCACGGACTACAACATATGCCATATATCATGCCAGTTAGGGTACCTTGTGTATACTGCACCTTGTATAATGTTTACTTTTACTCCTACTCATAGTATATATTCAGATACAATTTCTTTATTGCCTATATTTATTGTAACGTATGATATAACAGATAGGGCCTCTGCACCTTTGTTTACAGTGTTTATTTTTCTCATATTTCTATATTCAGAGTTAATTATATTGTTTACACCAACCCTGCCCATACCTACACCCCTCCCCCCACCCATGCTGCTATGACGCCCGAATTTCCCCAAGAGGATTAATACATTTATATCATATCTTATCTTAGACCACTGCACTTTCAATTCATTACACGCACCTGGGGAGTCTTAAAGCAGATCAGGGATTAGCTTCATGGCCAACTCAAATACCCACTGCACAAAACCTCTAGAGTAGAGACTGAAATACAGTTAAGGATTTGTGTGTGTGTTAAAATGGCAAATCCCCGGCACATTCCAGGTTTATTCTTAAGTCCGAATGGCCCTGAGTCTCCGTCTCGCCCACACTCTGCATTCCATCAACTCACTAGATGGATCCCACCAAGCCCCCTTGTACACACACACACACACGCGCGCGCAAACACACACACACACACACACACACACACACACACACACACACACACACACACACACAGAGACAGACGGCCCGTTGCACAGGATAATGGACGTCTGCAAGGCCAACAGAGCATTGGGAGGACAAATGTATTCTAAATTTAGCCCTGGTGTGTGTGTCCCTCACACGCTTCACTGAAGATAGCCAGGAAAACACAGGGTCCGCCAACAACCACAAGGCTTAAAGACCCCCAAGGCAAGACATGCAGATGTAGTTAAAACTGCTGAGGGGTAGTAGAGATGGTCGTGTAGATACACACACACACACACACACACACACACACACACACACACACACACACACACACACACACACACACACACACACACACACACACACACACACACACACACACACACACACACACACACACACACACACACACACACACACACACACATACACATACACACATACACACACACACACACACACACACACACACACACGCACACACCTGGCTGCATGTGTGTTGTGCATGTGGCTGTATGCGCACATGCAAAGTCAATGGTATGGCCTGGGCAGGCACGTATCCCGCCAAAAAAGGTTGATAGACAAACACGTGCAAAAACAATCGTAAACACGTCCACACATCACCAAGGTGGAGGTAGGTGGAACCAAACATAGAGAGGGATAGTGTGTGTGTGTGTGTGTTTGTGTGTGAGAGATTTTGGTTGGCACACCACTGGGATTTTGGCTTCTCTCTCTCTCTCTCTCCCTCCCTCCCCATTTCTCTCTGTCTTCTCTCCCTCAACAAACACTCCTCTCTGCCCGATACTCTGTGAAACCAATCATTCACTCACAAAGCACTGCAATTGAACCTATAATATTCACACATGATATCCACAAAAACACAAACCAGCTCTGAAAATAGCAGCATTCTTCAGTTTACCCAATCAACTCAAAACTCAAAAACCTAACTCCCCCCACCCCCACCCCCACCTACCCCAACCATAACCTCTCCAGAGGTGGAAGAAAACAACCTGGGACCGTTGTGTACCTAACCTCCCTCTCGCCGGTTCAAACCCCTCCTGGCTTCCCTCATCAGACCTCCCTCAGGCCACTTCCTTTGTTTTCATTATTTCCCCCCTTCTCTTTAGACCCGACCACAAATTGACACAATGCGGCGTCTGGACCGTGTTGTGGAGATCTACTGTAGAAGGTCTTGTGCTCTTCCTCCTCAGGGACTCCGCCACCCCCCCCCTCCCCCCGCCTCCTTCTATTTACTGTGGTCTGGGTTTGGTAGTGCATGCTTAGACCCCAGCGTCCTGTCATTGTGTGGCCCCTGATTCTGTGTTCAGTTTCAGTGAGTGAGTGAGTGATGAATGGGTGGGTGGGTGGGTGGGTGAGTGAGTGAGTGAGTGAGTGAGTGAGTGAGTGAGTGAGTGAGTGAGTGAGTGAGTGAGTGAGTGAGTGAGTGAGTGAGTGAGTGAGTGAGTGAGTGAGTGAGTGAGTGAGTGAGTGAGTGAGTGAGTGAGTGAGTGAGTGAGTGAGTGAGTGAGTGAGTGAGTGAGTGAGTGAGTGAGTGAGTGAGTGAGTGAGTGACTTAGGATGAAGGATATATAGTCACAAAGAGAGAGAACAAGAGAGACAGAACAAGTTATACAAAGAAAGAGAGAGCTCGGGATACAGACAAAGTTATATAAAGAGAAAGAGAGAGAGCAAGAGAGACATAACAAGTGATACAAACAAAGAAAGAAAGCAAGAGCGGGATAGATGCAAAGAGAATGAAAGAGAGAGCAAATGGAAGGATAAGAAGAGAGAGAAGACAACAGGCAAGACGGCCTCTACCTTGCTCTCCTGGGGTCACCATAGTAACCATGGGACCATTCGGAGTGACACAGAAACAGATCTAACGGAGGATATAATGATCTGTGTAAAGCTTTATTTAACAGGTTCATATAAACACGTCTTCTGAATTTAACCAAAACATTTGCTTTTATTATTTATATTCTTCCAGGTCTGCATCTCCTGGCTGTGTGTGTTGTGGGGTTCGTGTGTGCATGTGAAGGTGTTCAGCATGGCTACATGCACGTGGGTCAAAGCCTTTTCCAAGCTGCATTGAGTCAAACTCCGCCTGATTGGCTAAATGTTTATAAAAGTTGTAATTTGTGATATAAATGTGACCTAATTGTTGTATCATGTTCCATATTATATCAATAATCTGAGATCTGAGATCATTAACCCAAGATTGTAATGAGTTTAGTTTTAGAGAAAATGGGCTAATGTTAAAATGCTAGCTAGCATAACAAACTATTTTAGTATACTAATTTCCACGGTCTATCCTTGTTAATTGTATTCATTTGGTTATTTCTATCAGGGTCAGGTATCAAGTCTCTCTCACACTAGCACAACAGATATGGTGATGTCACCCTTTGTTTTAAGGGTTCTGAAAAACACATGTTTCTGAATGCATTTACTGTGTAATGAAAGGCTGTAGCCTCATAGCCTTATAGTGAATTCACACCCATCTAGTTATATACACTGAGTTTAGCTGGTGTGGTTGCTATGGTAACACTACAAATTAAATATAGGTCTTCTAGCTACCTAATTTAGTCTCATTATTGTATTATTGTATTCATTATTGTAACTATATTTATTGTAGGGCAAAATAACTGAGAGGGCATACATACCCTCATCTCGCACCTTGTGCGCATGTCCAGAGTTAATTATATTGTATATTGTTTACACTGCCTTTCTATTCTATTTAAATGTGTACTTTTCCACTGTACTATAATTCTGTGACCTGTACCTGTAGGTATTCTACTACCTGTACCCCCCCCCCCCCCATGCTGCTATGATACCGAATTTACCCAAGGGGATCAATAAAGAAATATCTTATCTTATCTTATCTTATTACAACACATTGTTACTGTCTAATTGTTACATTTTATTAGTTATTTATTATATTCTTCTATCCTATATTTCTATTCATGGTCACACTCAGTATTTTCTATTCATATTGTAGTCTATGCAATTGAACATTATTGTGTCAAATCAGCTATTAGATTATTTAATGTTGTAATTTGTGTGCCTCTTCCAGCTGAAGAGGAAAGCCAAATCTGTCACCATCAGAAAAGAGATCTTCAGTACTTCAGTACTTCAGAGACCCAATACCTCCATCCTCTATATTACTGTAACGCCAGAACACCGTCACCAACAATAGGCATGACTCACCATTCACTCACCATAGGCATACATTCACAATAAAGACTGGGTCAAAACAAAAGATGACTTCCGTGAGCAAACATCCAGTACTGTACGTTGGCCTCACTATCAAGACAATATCACACCATGTTGAAGCTCAGCAGTGGCCATGTTGGAAGGCGGTTAGGATAGATGAGGAGAGGGGGAAAGTTGAGACCGAAGTCACCTGAAACCTTGCACTTGTCCATGTTTCCGTTTGTTAACCCACAGATTTTCTGACAGGTCTTTTGTTTGTCCAAGCTCTTTTTGCGTCACGAGCCACAGAGGGAACATTCCTACATTGTAACCCTCATTTTTGCTGATGGTCGATGTTCATAATTGCATAATTGTTTGAAAGAGGGAAGCTGCATCGAGTCAAACTCCACTTGATAAATGTATATAAACATTGTAATTTGTGATGTGAATGTGACCTAATTGTTGTATCTTGTAAATGGTAAATGTATCCAAAGCGCTATACAATTTGTTCCTCACTTTACCCATTCACACACCGATGGCGGAGGCAACCATGCAAGGTGCCAACCTGCTCATTGGGAGCTGTTAGGGGTTAAGTGTCTTGCTCAAGGACACTTCGTCATGCTGCCCGGGAGGAGCGGGAATCGAATCGGGAACCTCCAGATTACCAGGCGACTGCTCTAGCTCCCGAGCCACTGTCTCGAGCCACTGTCACCCCATGATCTTGTTTCATATAATATACAATTCATTCTGTGTAAATCTTATCGAGATCTTAGTTATTAATCAGAAAAGCTATGAATTGTTGAAAGGTTGGAAGAATATCAAACGATAAAGTGCATTGAATGGTGTTACAAGAATATGGACCACTAAAAGAAAAAAAGAAAAGAACCTAAAGCATATAAGCAAATCAGTTGAGCAAATTTTATATAATCCATAATTCCAATCCAACATTGTAATGCAAGGGGGTTGCTTACCAACAAGAGCTTTGGAAATCAATACCAATGTTTATTATTAGGGATGTCCGATATTATCGGCCTACCGATATTATCGGCCGATATCGGCATTAAAATGTGATATCGGAAAATATCGGTATCGGTTTTCAATTTTTTCTTTTTTTTCTTTACATTTCTATAACCTTTATTTACCCTGGCAAGCAAGTAAGAACAAATTTTGATTTTATTTATTGTCAAAAGTATGCATAATGTTATGTTAATTCCACAACAAGACAAATGTAATGTTAATTACCTGAAATTATTCAGTTTTTTGGGGGGGGAAACCCTGCATATATCGGTATCGGTTGATATCGGTTTATATCGGTATCGGAAATTAAGAGTTGGACAATATCGGTATATCGGTATCGGTAAAAAAGCCAATATCGAGCATCCCTATTATGCCTCTCTGCAAAAGAGGGCCAACCAACCTTATTATACAGAAAACAATGATGAGTGTAGCTATCAACAGTAATAAATCTGTCTATAGACTGCATCTCCATGGCCCAAAACTGCTTAGACAATATTCCTTCTCCTTCCAACTCCTTCCAACTCCTTGATAAACAGCATTTTTAGAAGCCAATTTTCTGACGTAGTTTACTGACAAGATTGTCAATATATCTAAATGTAAATTTCTCATCAAGCCAGATGCTGTGATATTTATACTCCAAAACTCTCTCAATAATAGATCCATTCGCAGCAGATATATGCTGAGTATTATGGTCAAGGTATCTGGTTCTAGAGAACAACATCAATTCTGTTTTGTTCTCATTAAGTACTAACTTAGGTTTAACAAGTGCAGCTTGTATGGCATTAAAATAATTATTTCAATAGCTAATTCCAGAGTCAGCAACACAATACAAAATGGTATCATCAGCATAAAGATGAATTTGACAACCACTAACTGAGGAAACAATATCATTAATATAAATAGTAAAAAGCGCAGACCCTAAAATTGAGCCCTGTGGAACACCTTTTTTATCGGCTAAAATCCAGTTTGGACACACCTTAATTTCACACATCGAAATCTAACATATTATTTTTAAACCAGTTACAAGCATTTCATCTAGGCCAAAACTACGTAATATATTAAGGAGCAGAGAATGATCAACTGTATCAAAGATCTGTCTAGACAGATCTATAAAAAGGGAAGCACAGTGTTTTCTTAAATCTATAGCAGAAAGTAAACAAAATTATCTGTAACCAAAGTGATGACTGAGATAGTGCTGTGGTTAGCTCTAAATCCAGATTGGTGCAAAGATAAAATAGAATGCCTGGAGAGAAAATCTTTGAGTTGACAATTTTTTATAGATTCCATAATCTATTAGGATAACTCTTATCTCCACCCTTATGCAATGGAAGGTTTGATTTCTAAACCCTAGGAACTACACTAGAAGAAATAGACAGATTTAGAATACAAGTGATTTGTATCACAATTAATGGAGCACTAAGCTGAAGGAAAAAGGGATCCAAATGATCTTCACCAGTGGATTTCTTAGGATCAATTGAGTCTCAGTGCAACATACTGTAATCGTTTCTTTCATTTCATTAGTTATTTTTCATATTTTTAGCCCCGCTAGCAAGAGGTAGCAAGGGACTCTAGGGACGGCAGTGTCGCTAGGTTGTGTGAACAACTTTGTTCAGTAAGCAGCCTCGTCCTCTAACCACCACCAGATGGCAATAGACTAGAGTATCACACAACCAACACAGCACTGAGTGACAGCTCATGGTTCCCCCAATAGAAGAACAGTGATGGCGGGCTTTGGGTGTCTCAAATAAGCCATTCACTAGCTTGTAGCGTTGTGGGAGCTTCAGTGCTTCGTCAGATTAGCATATAAGCGGAACGATCTGTCCTTAATAAAGGCAACACAAAATATCCAGTCTGAGCTGTTCTGAGTGCATTCGGACCGAGCTACCAATGACCCAACATGAACTGATTAAACTGGCTAGCTAACACTAACAGCTTAGCAGCCCAACAAGCAAATAATACAGCTAAAGCTAGCAGCTGCTACTCATTAGGATACCGTCCCTGCATTAGTGCATTACGTCTGTTATTATTGCAACCTTTCTGGTATTTTGTATTCTCTTCCCATCCATTCCTCCTGCAAGCAGTTACCTAACGTTACACAAAAAAAAGTATTTCACTGTTGAGTGGCAGCTAACTAGCTGTTTAGGCGTTTGGCTTGCAATAGCTCCACAGAACACGCACTTAACTTAGCCACCAAAACAAGAGCACTGCCTGTCTTGATTTAGGAAAAAGTGCCTGCTTCCTTTAGGCTACTCTACTATGAAAATGTTGGACATTTAGTATGTGGTATGCCAAACTCCAACATTAGTGTCAGATTACACCAGCAGATATCACACTAACTTTGGTTTTGCAAATTTTGTCAATAAACCTGTGGTTCTGAAATCCCCTGTTAGGGGCAACATGGTCGGTTACTAGCTGGGCTTTTAGACTTGTTCTATCCTATGTTTCTAATCTCAGACTATTCACTTTTATACTCAGCATATCTTCGTGATTCATATTGTAGTAGGCCAGTGTATGCAATTGAACTTTATTGAACTAAATGAGCTAATGATAGATTATAATCATATTGTAACTTAGTGTAAAAAATACTCTTTATTACTGTAACGCCAGAACAAAATCACCATCAATAGGCATGACTCACCGGATACATTCACAATCAAGACTGGGTCAGAAACAAAAGATGACTTCCGTGAGCAAACATCCAGTACGTTGGCCTCACTATCAAGACAATATCACACGATTTTGAAGCTCAGCAGTCGAGGTGGCCATGTTGGAATGAGGTTAGGATAGATGAGGAGAGGGGGTCGAGGATGTTGGAAGGAGGTTAGGATAGATGAGGAGAGGGGGTCGAGGATGTTGGAATGAGGTTAGGATAGATGAGGAGAGGGGGTCGAGGATGTTGGAATGAGGTTAGGATAGATGAGGAGAGGGGGTCGAGGATGTTGGAATGAGGTTAGGATAGATGAGGAGAGGGGGTCGAGGATGTTGGAAGGAGGTTAGGATAGATGAGGAGAGGGGGTCGAGGATGTTGGAAGGAGGTTAGGATAGATGAGGAGAGGGGGTCGAGGATGTTGGAAGGAGGTTAGGATAGATGAGGAGAGGGGGTCGAGGATGTTGGAAGGAGGTTAGGATAGATGAGGAGAGGGGGTCGAGGATGTTGGAAGGAGGTTAGGATAGATGAGGAGAGGGGGTCGAGGATGTTGGAAGGAGGATTGGATAGATGAGGAGAGGGGGTCGAGGATGTTGGAAGGAGGTTAGGATAGATGAGGAGAGGGGCAAAGTTGAGACCGAAGTCGTCTGAAGTTGTTTTTAACCCTGCAGAATTTCTGACAGGTCTTTTGTTTGTCCAGGCACTTTTTGTGTCACGAGCCACCGAGGGAACATTCCTGCCTTGAATTACCACCCCAATTTTCTTTTTTGCTCGATGCTCATAATTGCATAATTGTTCGAAATGTCAAGCCTGTTATTTTGTCCCCCAGGGCTATGTTCTTTATTTTCTTTAAAAAGAAAAATAGGAAATGTTGGGTTGAACAGATTTGCGTATGTGACCTAGTGAATGGTGTGTGTGTGTGTGTGTGTGTGTGTGTGTGTGTGTGTGTGTGTGTGTGTGTGTGTGTGTGTGTGTGTGTGTGTGTGTGTGTGTGTGTGTGTGTGTGTGTGTGTGTGTGTGTGTGTGTGTGTGTGTGTGTGTGTGTGTGTGTGTGTGTGTGTGTGTGTGTGTGTGTGTCTGTGTTATTTCTCTTTCAGTGAACTCCTTTAGTGTGTCACTCAGCAACATCAGCTCAGTATCTCAGAGGAGGGGAGATGGAGTCTGGAAGCCTTTTGATCAGAGCCTCAGTCTACCAGCCCCCCCCCCCCCCCCCCCCCCCCCCCACACAGACACGCACGCACGCACGCACACACACACACACACACACACACACACACACACACACACTCACACTCACACTCACACTCACACTCACACTCACACTCACACTCACACACTCACACACACACACCACACACACACACACACACACACACACATGCACACGCACACACACACAGTACATCAACAATCTTCAGTAACATCTGATAAGAAACTCGCTGACTTACAGACAGGATGCTGACTCATTCCTCACTCAAAGCGCATAATACCAACAGGTACAAAAGGTGCACTGTGTGTGTGTGTGTGTGTTGTGTGTGTGTGTGGGTCTGTGTGTGTGTCTGTGTGTGTTCTATTTAATCTGACCCCCTCAGTCACTTCCTGCTGTTATCCAGCACCACTCAAGAGATGGCTGCTTCCTGTCTGACTAAGTACTTCCTGTGTGTAAAGGATGTTATTGAACCATGCACACACACAGCGCTTCGCCTCTCAACCCGCTTTCAAAAGCCAACGCGGGTTGTCCGTCTCCACATGTTATCGACATTCCAGAAGCCTCTTCCGATGCCCTTCTGGGGTCAGAATTTCGACAGCCGCGGCCTCGGAATTCTTTCCAGTGCCAGCGTGTTTTGCTGCGTCGCACCTTTTGCCCCAAGACCTTGTGGAGGACGTTTACAAACTGCTGCTGAAGGAGCAGAGGGAGAGTATGTGGAGATGCGAGGGGTGCTTCCCTCTGGCCTATTATTAGTTATATCGGAATACCTCTACCACGGCGTTGAACTGTCAAAAGGCATTCCCATTTAGCATGTCCAGGTTTGACGAGAAGCGTAGAGGTTGGAGGGAAATATGGAGGAAAAAGGGATGTCGTAGGTGTGCTGAACTCTGACCCCTCTGGCTATTTGCAGGGATGAGAATCTGCGAGGTGAAGTTCAGCCGTCAGTGGGACAAAGGGCCGGTTTGTGGGGAATATGCTGCTCGACTAGGAACACATGGGGATGGAAGGAGGAGGAGGAGGAGGAGGAGGAGGAGGAGGAGGGGGGGGGGGAATGATGCGGGTCGTGCGTCGGGGTGGTGAGGGGTCACGATCCGCCTCCCAGTGGAAGTAAACAACTCCAATACACACTTTCCTCGCCGTCGTCATCTTGTAGGTTTGAGTTTATATTACAGAATTTGCTCTGAAAAACATGCACTAGGCACGTCATTTAGTCAGCTCTCGTTCTCCGCTGCAGCGAGCATTGGGTCAGGATCTTTGGTGTCAAATGACCTCGCATACCTGGTTAGACTAATATTCCACTCCCCGTGGGAAGAACTCCAGGGACATTCCGGATGAAATCATTTGACTAGGCAAAGGTAACCACACACACAAGACAGATCTCCGGGGATTTATATTTGAGACTTCTGAGACAAAACGTCATCATTGTTTACAAACAGTTAAAGGGTCTGTAGCAGTCGTGGAATGACTGCATGGCCTTCCTGTTGCAGCATCGACGAGACGATGGTAACATCTGTTCTCACTGTGGTTTCTGAGTCAATTTGGAGTCACAAGCCTGATTGAAATCAGTATATAATGTAACCCCACACTCCTCTATCTCTTCCCACTAGGGATGTCCGATATTATCGGCCGACCGATATTATCGGCCGATATCGGCAGTAAAATGTGATATCGGTAAATATCGGTATCGGTAAAAAAAAAAAAAAACAATAACAATATTTGTTATATATATATCCAGTG
This sequence comes from Notolepis coatsorum, assembly GCF_963971535.1. NCBI lineage: Eukaryota > Metazoa > Chordata > Actinopteri > Aulopiformes > Paralepididae > Notolepis > Notolepis coatsorum. Next base: position 37,308,563 of record NC_140175.1, read on the forward strand.
AAATGATTAGTTACCTGAAATTATTCAGTTTTTTGGGGGGGGAAGCCCTGCATATATCGGTATCGGTTGATATCGGTTGATATCGGTATCGGAAATTAAGAGTTGGACAATATCGGAATATCGGTATCGGTAAAAAAGCCAATATCGAGCATCCCTACTTCCCACTGTTATTTATTTAGTGCTGTAAAACTTTATTTGGTTTCGTCCACAGCCAGATTTATTAAAAAGCAAAGGGATACATAAATAAAAATAAACTGGGAGACGAACTGGACGCATTAGCGGTTATAAATCACAAAGTACGTGCTACAGTCCTCATCTATCACAGAGAAAAGATCCCAGATACAAACACTGCTAACAGCAACCAGTTGGCCCTTAGCTTTGTTGTTGCCGCTTGTGTAGAATATTTTACAAGCCACTGTGAGAAACCAGACCCCGAACACAAGACCCGATGCAATGCTTCTCTGTCTCCCCTTTCCTAGTTCGGACAGAAGATAGCTTGTGTGCTTATCATACGACCATGCACAAAATTCATATTCAACTGCCAGTTTCTTGCAGCTCTCAGTCGTTTGGTGGACAGAAAAATGCCCTCAGCTGTCCCCGAAGACCTCAAATATAGCCTTGGCTAAGAAAGAATCAGACGTCTTAAATTCGATTTTGAAGATGCAACTATGGATGCAATGAAATCATGTCTATTTTTGCTCAAACGGCTCAAATTAGTTTGTGGGTATAAGTGCGTTGATTCAAATGAGTTTCACATGGTTGTGAGACACTCTTGCATCCTCCGTCCCACTTTCTTTGTCCATAGATGGTGTCCGTGGTGTCCCTCCTCCTGCCCGTGGCGTCCCTCCTCCTGCCCGTGGTGTCCCTCCTCCTGCCCGTGGCGTCCCTCCTCCTGCCCGTGGTGTCCCTCCTCCTGCCCGTGGCGTCCCTCCTCCTGCCCGTGGTGTCCCTCCTCCCGTCCATTCCTCACGGCTCACTTTGAGTTGTCCGGTCCAGCTGCCAGTGGTTATGATATCGGAACATAATTAATTCCATGAGTTGGACATGGGAATCACAGGGAATGGATGCCAGGCTGGTTAGATTATGAGGCAGTGGGTCGAGGAGAGAGGGAGGGCCTACTGGCAGGGTATGGATGGTAAAGGCACAAAGATTAACTCTGGAGCATCATAGCAAATAAGTAAATGGCTCTTAATTGAAAAAGGTTCGACTACTAATCAAACAGAACTATGACATCACAAACAAACAAACAAAAAAAACATTCAACTTTATGGATTGTTATTAAGGTTTTGTAAATATATGTCCTATAATCCCATGCGGGATGGACCACGAGGTGGCATGACACTTAAATAAAATATTATTAATTAATTCAACCTGGTCTAGACTATCCACTCTAATACACAATGCATAATGGTGAGAGCCCAGAACACAGAGACCCAAACCAGCAGGAATCCGTCTGATCATTTTTGAGATACCGTTTTTGTTTTTTTGCAAGCTGTATTAATGAGACAATGAGCTCTGCACACGCTCTCCATTATAACAGCTTTGATTTAAATGAACTCATACTATTTTGTTTAATGTTTTCTACTGAAACTAATTAGTCCCCCTTTACAGATAGCAGGCCAAGTCTAATTACAGTATAATCAGCATACCTCAGAAAAACCAATCCCCAAATGAACCAAAATAAAATCTGACAATGAAATCGATCAGCATATTTAAAAATAACCTCCACAAAATGTCAGTCTCACCTAAGGACCATTTTAGGAGGGATTTCTGCACTACAGTACACCATGGTGGCGGTGTGTATGTGTGTTGGGAACAGGAGGACGTAGGAGTTGTTGTCCAAAGTCTGGTGCGTTCTCTCCCAGGGATGAATGTGGGACATGGAGGATGCGATAAAGAGAGCAGCCTGTACTCTGTTTGTATGGCAGCTATGTGGTCATCATTAACACATAACCCCAACTAGGGCTGAAGTATGTGCATACACACACGCGCGTGCATGCAAGCTTATGTGCATGTCCGTGCACAAACGCACAATCACAAATACAAACACACAAGCTCCCACACACACACACACACACACACACACACACACACACACACACACACACACACACACACACACACACACACACACACACACACACACACACACACACACACACACACACACACACACACACACACACACACACACACACACACACACACACACACACACACACACACACACACAGAAACACAAATATACACACCTGTGTGCACACGTCGACACTCATACAAGCCTTTCGCATGAACTCTGGACAATGCGCAGAGAATGGGGTGCGGGCATCATTGCCTTGAGTCGAACATAGCACACAGCATGTGATTCTCCGTGGAGGACGTGTTCGAACATATGGAAAAACTGCACTTGTTTTAGGTGAGGGGTTGGCACCGAGGTAGAGCGAGGACATGACGCAAACATGGAAAACTAGTCTACCTCCTCCACCTGTGTACGGAAGATCATTGTTTAAAATATGTATTTAACTGACATGTAACTCGACATCTTGCATATGAGGGCAACCAACATTTGTATTATTTATAAAATGTTAATTCATGTAAACGTTTTTGGAAAGCGTTTCATATCTCTCATCCTCAGTCCAGGGTTCCCACAGACATTGCAAAATGAAATTCAAGGACTTTTAAGTACTTTTTTCCAAGCACTATTTTTCATTTTCAAGGATGTCACTCGAAGGATACAAGAGTGAGACAGCGACTTGTCAGGTTTTATTAATATTAAATTAATATTAATATTATAATATTAAAACAGAACAAAAACAATAGATTTCTTGATTCCATACAATTTGATCATGGTCAATGCAAAAGGTTGATTTGAATTTCAAGGACTTTTTAAGCACCTTGTAAACAAATTGGCTGTTTTCAAGGCCTTGCCTTTTTTTGGAAAAAAAATCAAGCACTTTAAGGACATTGTGCGAACCCTGTCAGTCAGACAGCGGAGCAAACTGCATATCATCTTGACTTAATCTTTATTTTTTTTATTAATTTTTTTATCATTATTGAGCATAATAAATTATTACCACATAATAATAATTTCACACAGGCTAAACAACACTATGAGAAGCACACATTTAATATAAATGTATGACTTTGCTGCAGTCGCTGAGGCGCACGCCTCCACACTGTCACCTTTTTGAACATATATGGACGCACCTCGCAAACTCAAATCACGATGAGACAAAAAGCCTTGTGTGGCTTGTCCTTGGTCGGGACATTTAATTGAAGAGAATCAAGATAACACGGATATAAAGTTCATCCACAACCAACCATATTATGTTTTCATTTCATGATCAGTGGGAAAGTGCCATCTGTTTGCAACATTGTTGTGTATGGAACATAGTCTACCTTAATCAATGCACCCACTCGCTCGCTGTGTGAATAATACTGCGAACAATGATCTGCTTGTGTTCGGACATGGGCTCAGTTTGTCATTACGCCGACTAAGAACTTGGGTGCTGGGAGGAGGGTAAACTCTGCACAGAATAATTTAAATGTTATAGCCCCTCCAGTTAATGTGCAGTTAATGTGTCCCTGGAGTCCAGCTCACGTGCGAATGGGACTACACACTAACAAACACAACCTCACATGCACACACACAGAGACAAACACAGACAACAGCTCACGTACATATCTGCCCGCACATCTCTCACAGACACATTATACACACACACACACTAACGCTTGCCAGGTGGCTGTAGTCAGGGTGATCGATGGAGGGGGGGGGGGGGGGGGGGGGGTGACCGGAGCACACATGCTCTTCTCCACTGACAGAGAAAGGGGTCAGGAAGAACACAGTGTCCTGGGGAGCAAGCAGGGGAAAAGAGAGAGAGACAGAGAGATGGAAACAGACAAAGTGAGGTAGTGACACCAAGGAAGACAGGAGTGTGTTGTGTCCTGGTGCCACACCATGTGCATAGCAGATGTCTGATTCTACCACACGTGCTAAAGTGCATACCATGTAATCGCTATAGGTTCCTATGGGTTCCAACCTGGCCTGAGACCTTTGTTGCATGTCATCCCCCTTCTCAGGGCACTCTCAGTCACACCCCACCTTTTGCTCTTCCTGTACAGGAGCATCCTGGAACCCATCCACTTTTCCGCATGCTACTTCACCAGGCCCGCTGTCGGCAACAGGAACAAACTCCTCACAAAATCACACACTGCCTCCAAAATCACTGGTCTCCCTCCACACAACCTCCCGGCTCTCATTGACATCACCTGCAAAGCACATGACACCAACCACGCCCTGAACTCACGCTCCACTCTACTCCCCACAGCACACGACCCCAGCCACCCCCTGAACTCACGCTCCACTCTACTCCCCACAGCACATGACCCCAGCCACCCCCTGAACTCACGCTCCACTCTACTCCCCACAGCACATGACCCCAGCCCCACCCCCTGAACTCACGCTCCACTCTACTCCCCACAGCACATGACCCCAGCCACCCCCTGAACTCACGCTCCACTCTACTCCCCACAGCACATGACCCCAGCCACCCCCTGAACTCACGCTCCACTCTACTCCCCACAGCACATGACCCCAGCCCCACCCCCTGAACTCACGCTCCACTCTACTCCCCACAGCACACGACCCCAACCACCCCCTGAACTCACGCTCCACTCTACTCCCCACAGCACACGACCCCAGCCACCCCCTGAACTCACAGATACAGATCTCTGATCTGTAAAAAAGCATGCTACAGTAAGAGCTTGGTCCCCTCTGCCATCACTGCCCTGAACAACCTGTAGCGATAACATTTATAATTCATGTTCTTGTGACCGTATTATATTCTCTGTGGCTATATTTTTTGAGTTGGATTGATGTTCCTTAATTGTTTTTATGTGTGTGTAAGCCGTGGAAACAGATTTCCTCTCTAAAGAGGATAATACTAGGGATGTCCGATATTATCGGCCTACCGATATTGGCATTAAAATTATTCAGTTTTTTTACCGCATATATATCGGTATCGGTTGATATCGGTATCGGAAATTAAGAGTTGGACAATATCGGTTGATATCGGTATCGGTAAAAAAGCCAATATCGAACATCCCTAGATAATACATTATTTATCCGGGGGGACACCCCAACACACAATTTTGTTTGTCAGTGGATGGAAACTTCAGTGGCCGTTTAGGGGCCGGACAGCAGAGTTGTGTACGGAAAGAAACTCCGATTGGGAAAAGCTCTAGTGTGCGTGTGACCTGATGAACGGCCTATCGATGCAGACGCAACAAAGGCAGAAGTGTGCGTCGTTGCTCCATAACACAGCAAACACCACTATGGCAACCGGTGCCATCAACAGTGGTCACCACACACAGATACACAGACACACACACGCACACAGCAAAGATGAAGCGCAGAGCCTTCTGGTACTTCTCCCGTGTCCGCCAGACGTCAGAGGTGGGCATTATTTTGACCAATCTCGAGTACACACACGCACGCACGCACGCACGCACGCACGCACGCACGCACGCACGCACGCACGCACGCACGCACGCACACACACACACACACACACACACACACACACACACACACACACACACACACACACACACACACACACACACACACACACACACACACACACACACACACACACACACACACACACACACACACACACACACACACACACACACACACACACACACACACACACACACACACACACACACACACACACACACACACACACACACACACACACACACACACACCGCATGGTGCACCTGTATGCACTGATACAACTAGAGCATGATGTGATCTGCCTCAACAACATCATGAAGCCAATATTTAAATGTATCGACTGTCGCTTTCTTTGCTCACGTAAATCAATCTGTTTTTATCAGGTAACTCAACCCAAGAACAAATGACCCTTTGAGGATCCCGTACGGCTCCTATAGCTCCTCCACAACTCTTTCCAGGGTGGCCCTCAATCTTCGTTCAAATACACTGTTCCTCTGCCAATGTCAGACTTGGTAAATGGATACAGCTGGTTCCCACGACCAATCTCCATGGTGCACCTCAGCAGCGGACTAGCTGGCTCGTGAAGCCCCCCGGGATTCACAAAACAGCTAGACAGTCACTGACAAACAAACAAGAGAGTTATAGCTTCATTAGGTTGGGATTAGCGGGGCCTTTGTGGTGATCTATTGAAAAGGATACTGGTCCATGCATTGAGTCTGTGAGAGGATGATGATACCATGGGAAGAGAGCAAGGGAGGGGGAGGGGGGGGGGGGGGGGGGGCTTGACTCTGCCAGTAGCTATCGGCTCAGATGGAGTGGGCATTGAAGCTTTGGACTTGCAGTCCAGGTTGGTTGTAACAATGCTTCTTGGCAATACATTTTATACCGTTGGAAAGTCTGTTTATTTACCTTTTAATCTGTGCCCCACTTGTAAGGAACATGCGTTTGTGGGATGAGCAGCACAGCTGAGTATGTGGGTTGCGCCCATGAAACCCTTGCAGAATCTAATTCAAACAGCTTATTCTGCAGTTGCTATTGACTCTTGTTTGGTGTTGTTTGGTGGATTGGATGATTGAAGTATTATCAGTAACAAGGAAAAAAACAAGACATATTGGCAATTTTACAATTGAACAAACAGTCAGAAGCCTCAGTAGCGTGTGGCAGAACCACACACAGCCACAACAGCCTGGCACCTCCTCAGATATGGACCTCGATCGGACCTTCCTACCCAATGGTCACTGGTCCGCACCTACCCCCTACCAGGGGCCATCCCATATCTCCAGTCTCTCCATATCCATATCTTCGTGCTCAGGGTGACCAACACAACCACGCTGGCTGACTTGCGATAAATCCTGGTTGAGGAGTGGAATGCCATCCGACAGCAGTGTGTGACCACGCTGGTGTCCAGCATGGGGAGGTGCCAGGCTGTTGTGGCGGTGTATGGTTCTTCCACACGCTACTGAGGCTACCGATTGTTTGTTAAATGAATAAATTGTAAAATTGCCAATATGTCTTGTTTCGTCCTTGTTACTGATCATCATCACTTAAATCATCCAATCCACCAAACAACACCAAACAAGAGTCAATAGCAACTGCAGAATAAGCAGTTTGAATAAGATTTGGCAAATGTTTCATGGGCGCAACCCACATACTCAGCTGTGCTGCTCATCCCACAAACGCATGCTCCTTACAAATGGGGCACCGTTTAAAAGGTAAATAAGCAGGCTTTCCAATGGTATCAAATTTATTAATAATAATAATAATTAATTTAATTTATATATCGCTTCTCAATGACCCGAAGTCGCTGACAGTAGTCGGGAGCAAAGTAAAAACAAAGAAACAAAAACAAAGAAACAACAAAGAAACAAAAACAAAAGGAACATGAGACCATGGGGGGAACAGGGGAAGACAGCATGAGATAGCACAAAAAGACAGAGCGACAGGAGACAGACATCAATCAGGTTGGAGGGGGGGGGGGGGTTATGGGTGGGGGGGGGGGGGGTTGAGGCAAGGGGGAACAGGTGGGTTTTGAGGCGAGCTTTGAAGGTGGAGAGTGTAGGGCAGGGTGCGATCCACGAGGGGAGCCCGGACCGCTATAGCTCCACTAGATCAGACATCAGCTCCCCTGCAAACTTGATTTGCGATTTTTTGGGGGGTCTCTAAATTACTATTATATATTATTCACTGACAGTGAAGCTGACAGAGCAGCAGGAGGCGGGAATCGGATCATCTACAGGCGCAATTACACCTGCGGCTGGTGCTGCTCCGGTGGCCGTGGGGACTATTATTAGTTAAATATAAATCATTGTTTTGAGATTCACGTCACTCACAGTGGTGACTGTGGTGGGCGTCAGCGTCACTGCAGGCAGCCAATGTATCGATTCGTCGCAGCCAATGTAAATGCAGCAAGCAAATAAATGTAGCCTATTAGGGTCTTCAAATATGATATGAAATATGGGCGCGTTTCCTAGTGGTCGAAGCAAGCTCAGTGACTCGTCAGTCGAGAAAATAATGCTTGGGACCAGGAGTATTTCATATTGTTAGTAAGTCAGGAGTCTGAGAGATAATCATCTCTATCTAACTAAATAGATACTTTTTTTTATCATGGAATGTGCTCTGGAAGCCCCGTCCAGACGGCCGGACGGTAAGTGAGTTGTCTACTCTAACTCTACTCTACCTACTACAGGCTACAGACTAGTAACGTCTGCGATTACACAGTCCGACTCCTGAGCACTCCTCGCTGAGAGGCGCGCCGCGCACCCCCCCCCCCCCCCGACCCCCCCCCCCCCCCCCCCCCCCCCGACGCGGCTCACCCAAAGATCATGCTATGGGTCGCACACTGGTGTAGGGGAGTCTCTGATGGACTGAGGGAGGGAGTTCCAGAGTCGGGGTGCAGTGCGAGAGAAGGCCCGATCACCAAAGTTTTTGAGTTTGGATGTCGGGACAGTGAGGGAGGCAGTGGAGGAGGACCGGAGGGAACGGGTGGGGTGGTAGGGAAGAAGGAGATCAGTCAGGTAGGGGGGGGGGGGGCAGGCTGTGGAGGGCTTTGAATGTGAGGAGTAGCGTTTTAAAGTTTATGCTGTGTTTGATCGGGAGCCAGTGGAGAGAGTGGAGGACAGGAGTGATGTGTTCACGGGACCGGGTGTTAGTGAGGAGGCTAACACAGAGAAATAATCTACCAAACACACATTTTCAAACTTTCTGTTCTACATTTATATGTACTGTATATCAGGGGCTTCATTGAAGGGAACATTTGCAGAAAGGTCACACTCACCAAATCGCTCCTTCACATTTAAAACATTATTTTAAATAGGCCAATGGCCTATTCTTGTAGGCTATTTTGTGCCAGTGTTTAGCTTGAGGACATGAACCTGTCTGCCATCTCAGAACTCAGTTTCCTGCGTTGGGCCTCCAGACGACGTCACACTGAGAGCTCCCTCTGATCTGACAAGGTGCCACTGATGTTAAGCAGTAACACAAAGAGAGCTACCTATATTATTAACAAACTGAGAACTCTCTCTCTCTCTCTCTCTCTCTCTCTCTCTCTCTCTCTCTCTCTCTCTCTCACTCCTTCCATCCCTCTTTTTCTTGCTCTCGCTCGCTCCCTCTCTCTCCCATCACTCTCTCTCCCATCACTCTCCCTCCCTCCCTCCCTCCCTCCCTCCCTCCCTCCCTCCCTCCCTCCCTCCCTCCCTCCTCTCTCTCTCTGCATATGTTATAATAGGATATATTCTCTCTCTTTTTCTCACTCTCTCCCCTGCGTACTTTCTTTTATATAGAATACCTCTCCCTCCCTCCTTCCCTGTCTCCCTCCCTCCCTCACTGCATACACTAATTTATATAGACACAGACACAAAGTTTACATACTGGTGAATTACAGTATTACAGTACACCACCATATTATTTACGATACAATATACTTTACTGTCCCTGTAGGGAAATTTGTCTTGGACTCAAATGTTGCACACATGACACATGACATTATTGTCTTCTCATATAGCTGCCTCCATAGTAGTAAATCATAAAAAAAATAAAAATGGAAAGGTGCACTCAGTAGAGCGTAAATCTCCACCAGGCAGCAGCCGCACATTTCTTCTTTTTCTCTCACAGAGCGAACAAACACACCTATGAAGATTTAACTAATGTGGACACCATCTATTACCAATAATTATAATTATCAGTATCCAAACGCAGTCGCATAACATACACAGAGATCATCCACTGTCTGCAGGAAAGAAAAAAAGCCCAACTGTCATTATTACACTATACACTATGACACTATTACACACTACACACTATTACATAGTATTACACTATTATGCACTATTACCCCATTACATGATCACACTATTACACACTTAAGTAATGGGGAGTGGTTAACCTAGACCAATGAAAGTGTTCATTGACACTTTCCATAAGTCTCAGAAATATGAAAGGTGGTGGGGCTTATTTCAATGGACAATGATGGAAATGTTTTGTTACAAAGACTTCATTTCCTGCATTCTGGTGCAGGATTCTTTTTAAAATGTTTACCCTTTAAATGCCAGTGTTTGTGATGGCATCACAAATTATTGTTAAAAAACAGGCTAGCATAATGCTATGCTATAGCATTATATGATTAGCAACAACACTGATTTTGATGGATTTTCAGTTTTTTTGTAATGTCAGATTGAAAAAAAATACAATATTTTATTCAACTTCAGCCCTGATCATAACACCACATATTAATTTTATAATTCTAACCCTTTAAATGCCAGTGTGTGTGATGGCATATATTTGCAATATATCAAATGCAAAGTAGATTTTTCTGGGGGGGATTATTACAGGCTAGCATGTGTCAATGATTAGCAACAACACTGATTTTGATGGATTTTTAGTTTTTTGTAAGGGTCCCGCCTCCACCAATCACATGCGTGTGTGAGAGCAAGATAGAAAGAGAGATAGTTCTCCAACTTGTGTGAGTTGCAGTGATCTCCTGGTTGTTCCCCATCTAGGTTATCTAACTATTGCGCTGCTGCAACTAGAAACACTGGCCTGGCCTGCTTCTAAGTTCAGTGGCCTGACTGCCTAAACAAAATTAAATAAAATTTTTATTTTTTGGATTCAAATATATATATTTTTTTAATCATCTGGCGACCCGCCGGCCCTTGCTGTAGCACAACCACAACCACAAATGTTACACGACCAGTGTGAAGAACAGCAACATATTGCACAACCCCTCACATCATGAATCTATTGCTCAACCCCTGCAGTGTAGCCTCAAGCAACATTATTTAAACGTTTGTATTGAGGTAGGCACCATTTTTTTTTTTTTTAATGGTTGCGTTTACATTGGGGTACTCTATATCGTCTGCCAGATAGTAATAACTCATACTCAGCATGGATAATATGAGATGGATCAGACAATATTCTCTGTGCTTGCCTGAGAACAGACTGCTCACATATTAACTGGAGGGACTGGTGTGGTGACCATCCCTCCTCCCCATAAACTGTAAATGTAAACTGCATGGCGTTGTGTACTAGACGAGTACGCTTAGATTTGAACTGTACAGAGAGATTGCCATACCACGCTGACATCCCTTACCCGACTATGCTCTCTAATACTAATAATTATCTGGTAGAACATATAACATAGTATAATAAAAACAGAATACTCTGATCCACCACATACACCCTGAGTCTGTAAACGAGAAGCAACAGGGCCTTCCGGCTAAAGGTGTCCAAGTGAAGTTCCAAGGTACAGGAGCAGACCCGATTGATCGGTTCACCATGTATGACCACTGTGAAGTATGATCTCCGACTGACCTATAGGATCCATTACCATCCAATGATGTCTTTGTGCAGTATCTAGGCTGAGGATAGCAGTGTCATCTGAACATGTGAACATGTGGTTCCTCGGGTGGCTGCTTGTACACTCATTTGTGAAAACAACCAATGCGCTCTGCTAACACTTCACCGCAGGGCACCTGTGCTGATTGATCTGGACTCTGAAAGGGCATGTTGACCCTGACACGATTAGATTTTACCTCCGCTTTGAGCACAGACACTGTGTATTTTTCAAAGCATTTACTCACAATCAAAGCCAGAGCCACGGGTCTATAATCACTCTTTTCGGTTGGACAGCACTTCTTTTGGAACTGGAATAATGATGTATTTCTTTCCAGAGGGCAGGGCCAGTATGTGAGTCCGCAGACCACTGCAAAACAGGGCACCATGCTGGGGAAAGCTCTTACTTGGTGTCTTCAAAAGATTGATTCGAGGACAAAATACTGTGTTTGTGAGGGCAGAGATCCATTGCCTACTAAGTCTTGAGGAAATCGCCCGTGAAAACTGGGCTATGCAAACTGAAGCACAGCATGTCCTCGAAATGTAACCACGGCCTTTCGACGACAAGACAAAAAAATATATATATATTACATAACACAGCTATTTCATTTTGACAGATGGAGAAGCTTCTATCATTATTGTTTTGACAAACATTGGCAAACAAAGGCCAACAAAGGCCCCCTGCTGCTATCTCAGTCGGCCTACCGGCTATGGTCTTTCCTCTGCGACTGGCTATCTCCAGAGCCAAAATGTCTTTCCCACATCTTCCTGCCTGTCTGTCAGAAAGCATCTCCCCACACATGCATGGGTATATATTTAGCTGTATGCATACGCACAAGTACATGCACACACACACACACACACACACACACACACACACACACACACACACACACACACACACACACACACACACACACACACACACACACACACACACACACACACACACACACACACACACACACACACACACACACACACACACACACACACACACACACACACACACACACACACACACTCATGGACATATTCAACTTATGCAAGTCATTCTGATCATGTGAATGTCTCTTTCTGGCTTGGCATTTTATTCTCGTGTCGCACTAAGTGCCAATTATATATGGGTATTTTTAGTCAGGCCACGCATACCATTTCTGCTTAAACAAAACAGGGCGTAAACAAGTAAATATGCCAGTGGATATATTTGTCAGCAACTTCGCTTCATATGCTTAATTGCATTAAAGTAAACGAATAGTCCAAATGCCAGAGAAGGAGAGAGAGAGAGCCTTTCAGTATGTGTATGCATCCACATTTGAAGCACAGCTTGGGCTCATGAAATGTGCATAAATGTGGCTTAAGGCTTGTATGTGAATGGATGTGTGTGTGTGTGTGTGTGTGTGTGTGTGTGTGTGTGTGTGTGTGTGTGTGTGTGTGTGTGTGTGTGTGTGTGTGTGTGTGTGTGTGTGTGTGTGTGTGTGTGTGTGTGTGTGTGTGTGTGTGTGTGTGTGTGTGTGTGTGTGTGTGTGTGTGTGTGTGTGTGTGTGTGTGCGTGTGTGCGTGCGTGTGCATATGCAACAACCATATCTTCTCCTGTCTAGACTAGGGATTCGTATTTTGTATCCCGGGAATCTCTGGAACCTGGTCTTGTTTTTTAAGTAATAACTTCAGTCACATTGGTCATATTGGTCATATTTCAATAGACCTATTACTTCCCATCCTGACAGCTGTAGTGTGTTATCCGGTGTTATATTAATGATTGAGTATAAATAAGATATGACAAATAAATTATTATTAATCAATTTTAGAATATTAGAATGCATGGAATATGAACATAACCATAGCTGTGAAGAACATCAAATGCACAAGTTCATTGCCTGTCATCTTTCTGTTGAGAACAGCCTCTTGGTATTGATGTTTGGCAGTTTTTAATTCTATAAATTAAGTAAATTGGTTAAACTAAGTAATTTTAAAGGGGCACTTCACCAAATACAATGCTGTTTTATTTTGCACAAAATCTCACATACGTTGGGCGGTCAGGTGGCGTAGCGGAGATTGCGCTCGTCACCAATGCAGGAGATGCTGGGTTCGAGCCCAGCTCTCGGCATTGCCACCAGCTTGGCTGGCCATTCACACTAATACAATTGGCAGTATTAGGGGGTGGGGAAGCTGGCGGGTGCGAATCTGGCGTTGTGGACAGCGACGCCTACAGGTCAGGTCTCGGCGCTTGCTAAGCGGGGCAGGACTTGGTGGAGATAGCGTGCCCTCCCACGCGTTACACTTCACCAATGAGAGTCCTCGCTGCCAAGTGAAAAGACGTCACTGGCTGTCGGCGCACGTCTCGGAGGAAGTGTGCGATCGACTCGGGACGCCCTTGTACCGACTCGTAGGAGAACATGCATACAGCAGCCAGGTAGGGGAGGGGGGGAAATTGGCACAACGACTAATTGGGACGGGGAGAAAATCAGAGAAATCAGAAACAGAAAAAAATTATAAAAAAAAATCTCACATACGTTCAAAAAGCCTTTTGTTTTTGCACACATTAATTTAGTTTGGCGGTTATTGAGAGTACATTTGTTTGAATATGGGCCACCAGTGATCGTCAGGGACATTGGAACCTTGTGCTGTGTTGATTACAGTACCACGAAATGATGTAGATGAAAACATAGCAATACCTTGTTTTACAGGGACTGCTACCAAATAATTTCATTGAGCTGTAATTAACACAACATAAGAATAAAATGGCCATAACCGTCAAACTAAATGAACGTGTGCCAAACTATTTGGAGTTTTTGGATGCATGTGCAATTATATGTAAGAAAAAACTATTTCTTACATATAAAACTCTGAACACTGTGCCATGATGAGAGCCCCCCACCATATAAACTCTGATCTCTGAACTCATTGCCTACACCCTAGGCTCTGTTAGGAACAAACATGGAGGTGGTGTCTGTATGTACATACACAAGGACACCAAATTCATCAACAGAAATGACCTGAATCATAAATCAATTGAAACTGTATGGGTGGAAATCCTATTCGAAAGGGCGAAATCCCTACTGGTTGGCACAGTCTACAGGCCGCCAGATCATAGTGGCTTTTATGATACACTGGATGGGTGTTTAGCTGGAGTTGAGGATGTAGACAAAATTCTTATTGGAGACTGGAACACGGATATGCAACGAAAAGATGCACCCGTCTTCAAGGCCTTCAGTAGGTTTTGTGATCTGCATGGCCTCAGCCAGCTAATCACCCAACCCACACGTGTATGTGAATCAACTCAGACTACCATTGACCTCATTCTGACCTCCGACAAGTCCAAGATCTCAAATAAAGGGGTTATAGCATGTGGGTTAAGTGATCATTATATGATATTCTGTACCCGAAAAAAACTAAAACAAAAGGCTGGCTGCCACAAAACAGTCACATCTAGAGACCTCAAAACCTACTCTAGCGAGGCCTTCAACCTTGAACTGGAGAGTCTGGACTGGTCAGATGAACTCAATGGTACACTGGTTGACGAAACATGGCTTGGTTTCAAAACCAAATTCTCCACAATACTAAACGACATGGCCCCCCTAAGAACCACCAGGGTAAAAAATCGCGCTGAGCCGTGGATGCACTCCGAAATACTGGCCGCTATGAAAACCAGAGACAAAAAATGCTCTGAGTTTCGTAAAAGTCAGTCAAAGCTTACTAAAAGCACGAGCAGTGAACTCCAAGCCCACGTGACTGAACTCAAACTAGAAAGAAACAGACTAAGAAACGACGTAAACTCCATGATCAAAACTGCAAAAAAGAATTTCATCAATGACAAAACTGAGGAAAACAAAAACAAACCATGTGAACTTTGGAAATTACTCAATAATCAACTAGGATGCAGTAAAAAACTTAAAACCAGATTCTCAAACATAAACATAAAAACGGACAACACGCTCATCACAGACAAGCTGGATGTAGCCAATTACTTAAACATTTTCTTCACAAACATAGCCAAAACACTGGTAAACAAACTACCCTCCCACTCAGGGCTTTATGGGGTAGAACACATAGTAGCTTACTACAAAAACCTAGGGGTCCGCAAGGACGACTTCAAGCTGGAAATGGTAACAACAGATGAGGTACTCAATAAACTGAGCGCCCTCCAACCTAACAAGGCCACTGGCCATGACAACATCCCCTCCAAATTCCTCAGAGACTCAGCAGCCGCCATCACACCAATCATCACACACATAATAAACCTCTCCATAAAACAGGGACACGTCCCCAAGGACTTCAAAATTGCGAGGGTGACCCTCTGCACAAAAAGGGCAGCAAATTAGACCCAGGCAACTACCGCCCTGTTTCTATTCTCACCTCCATCTCGAAAGTCATGGAAAAAATAGTCTACGAACAGGTCGAAAAGTACCTAGCGGAAAAAAATCTAATCTACGAATTCCAATCTGGCTTCAGAACATCCCACTCCACTGACACATGCCTTCTCTATTTGAATGACCACATCAAACAAGAGGTGGACGCAGGCAAATACTGCGGCATGGTCATGCTGGACCTACAAAAGGCCTTTGACACGGTCAATCACTCCATTCTGATTGACAAGCTAAAAGCAATTGGTTTTGATAGTCTATCAGTGAGCTGGATGCAATCCTACCTTGAGGGGAGGGAACAGATGGTGGAGGTAAACGGTACCCTATCCCCCCCCCTCACAGTGAGCTGTGGTGTTCCACAAGGAAGCATACTAGGACCGCTACTGTTCCTAATTTATGCAAATGACATGTCGTCAGCTTGTGACTGCAACTTGTTCCTGTTTGCGGACGACTCAGCCCTGCTGGTCTCTGACAAGAACAAGTTACAGGTTGAAAAAACCCTCAGCTCGGAACTAGGCAGAATCTGCATATGGCTCGCTGATAACAAACTATCATTACACATGGGCAAAACAGAGTCCATTCTCTTCGGTTCAAATAACAAACTCAGCAAGACCGACGGCTTCTCAGTTACAGTGGGTGACAATATTGTCACAAGGAAAGATGAAATTACCTACCTGGGTTCCATCCTAGAGGCTAATCTCTCCTGTGACAAAATGGCATCCAATGTAATAAAAAAAGTCAACCAACGAACTCGATTCTTGTACCGGATCTCCTCTCTGGTAAACAAGAACACCCTGAAGACTCTGGCAGGAGCACTCATTCAGGGGTACTACGACTATGCTTGCACCTCATGGTACCAAAGCACCTCAAAGGCGCTAAAAACAAAATTACAAACATCTCAAAACAAACTGGTCAGACTACTGCTTGACCTTACTCCTAGAACGCACCTCACCCCTGCCCACTTTGACAACCTAGGATGGCTTAGAGTAGACGACAGAGTACAACAACTTGCAATGGGCCTGGTCTACAAGATACACTACACGACCAAGGTACCCATGTACATGTCAAAATACTTCCCAAAGGTCAGTGAATACCACGATCACAACACCAGAGGGAGCTCCACAAATCATGTTAAACCCAGATTCGGCTCAAATAAGGGACTAAACACGTTTCGCAATTATGCCACATCAATGTGGAACGCCCTACCCAAAGCTGTAAAGGAATGTGGATCACAACCCACTTTCAAAACCTCTCTCAAGGGACACCTACGGGAGACTGCAATTCAACACTGGCCCCTGTAAATATCCTAACCCAACCCCCTCCAATGTACAGTAATTTACCTAGTATGGTTTTGTCAATAGTTCAATGTACAATTGTGTTTGTTTGTACAGTGTCTCCTCCCCCCCCCCCCCTCAATGTACAGTGTTACTTGTTTATACAGTGTGCCCCCCCCCCCCCCCCAACCACATCCAATGTAAATTACCCAGTATGGTTGTCAATATCCAATTGTACCCAACCCCCCCCACCCAACCTCCTCCAATGTACAGTTTCTACGTCAAATGTATATACTCCCTTTTCTTGACTCCTTCTGTATCACAAACAGTACTGTATTTGCAAATCTGGTATGTCATAAATGTATAGATGTAGCAGTACTGACTATCTGTATGTCATGTATGTCATATATGTCTATATGAATTGAAAATGGGGGACCCTGATGGAAACAAGACAAACGTCTTTCTCAGGTCTGCATCCCCTTAACAATTGTATGTATTGAGCCGTACTGTATTGTACCCATTCTGCAATCTGTTAAATAAAGTTTTCATTCATTCATTCATTCACCCATACTGTATGTATATATATATACCTCCATATAATCCTTCTATATATCTACTTATACACCTGCATGATAGCATGTACCAGTGTTGTAGTAGGCTACTTGAGAGTCCGAGTCCTGGACTGATTTTCAGGACTCATGACTCAGACTTGGACTTGGACTCGAGCATTGACTGCATTCGGACTCGGAAGGTGCAGACGAGGATTCAGACTTCTTTTTTTTTTTAACTTATATTTTTATTTGCATTTTTGATTTACAGACATCTCAGACAATACAATTAAACAGACAGAAACAATAAAGAAAAAATTATAACATCCAAAAGAATAGTGATGCACCGATGTGAAAATGGTGGCCGATACCGCTAACCGACATTAATATTGCTGTTCTGGTCGGCACCGACATCCACCGATGTCGACATCTCTGCACCGAAAACACTTTTTTATGATAATCAAACAAAGAGCTACTTTCCAAAACGCTTACTTTTTTTTTACTTCTGTAACTTATTTTCAGAAATTACTGATATTTTGAAACAATTTAAGGCCAAAACATGTAAAAAGAAAAAATAATATTACATTTTAATAAAAAAAAAAGAAGAAATTATATCGGCCCATATCGGCCCTATCTTGATATCGGGCCGATACCGATGTGTAAAAAAAACGGCCATATCGGCCGATATTATGTCAGCGGCCAATATATCGTGCATCACTAAAAAAGAAAACAAAAATAAAAGAGAGGGGGTGACATGGGTTCAACGGTCAATTCTATCTTTACCTTGTTTATTTACATTTCAATTTATTTTATAGTTCCCTTGTTCCCTTTTCATTCTTTTTTTTAAACAATATGTTTATAGGTATTTTCTTTTTTTTTTTTTTAGTTTAACAGCATCAGTTCAACAACCATACAAAAGGAAATGCTGCCAACTGCCCCCCCCCTCCCCGAGTTACAGAAAAATAAATGCATATTAACCCCCCCCCCCCTGAAAAAAAATAATCGGCCAGACCCCCCCTCCCTCCCCCCAGACTAGGACCTCGATAAATTCAGTTTTTTCTTTTTTTACACATTTTAAGAGTTTTGTAAACCCAGTTACACCCGTCTAACAGGTGCCCATACTACACCAAACAAATAAATGTCTACCATTACAGGATTCAGACTTCTTAATTGATAAACACAGATAAATATAGATTTTATATGATTTATTCTTACCATATATATCTATACACCTCTATCTGTACATACCTGCACATACCTGTATCACTGTACTACATATTTATTTTACCTTTATTTTACCAGGTAGTCACTTGAGATCAAAGATCTCTTTTTCGAGCAAGACCTGGCCATATTATTAATATTACAACTCTGTACATAGCCTACATCTGATTAGCACTACACTCTAATCATAGATTTCATACCCAGTTTAATCACCGGTACATTGCATATTACTATTACACTTCACTGTTACATTTGGATGCCAAACCTATTTTTGTTGTACTGGACTTGTGCTGTATAATGACTAGGCCTGTCCCCAACTAAGGATTTGTATAGTCGACTTTGATTGGCCAGAATTTGCCGTGGGGGTGCTTAATGTATGAAGGAGTCGACTGAAGGCTTCTTGTCCTCTACGAAAGCATGCAATTGGTCCACTGATGGATACATCTTGATATTTGTCTAGTGTGTTCATTAGATGGGTGAAATCCTCTTTCAGTGCCTCTGTGCCCGTTTTCTTAGACAGTTAGCCTTGCTGGTATGTGCGCCATTAGCGTTAGCCTCGCTTACTATGCTTCTTTGCTTTTGGAAAAAATTATTACATTTTTTTTTATTAAACAAAAATATATTATACTTTTATTTCTTTTTTTTGCATTCAACTAAGAGGTTGGCAGTCGACTACGGCTCCTTTCGATCGATTAGTAGACTATTCAACTAGTCGAGGTCAGCCCTAATAATAATGACAATACATTTGAATCTAATCTTATCTATAGCCTCAAATGGTCGGGTGTGACCAGCCCTTTCACAATACCACACATGAGCGTTTCTGCATGCAAACAACGCATGGTATTTTTCTTTTGCAACAATGGAAAACAAAATGTGCATCCTCCCAGACCACAGAGAAACCAAGAATTCACTCTGCAGAAAGTCTCCATGCAAAAAAAGACGGCACACAGTTAAGACAGAGCAAAGAGGCTCATGGGAAATGTATTGAAAACACAGAGAAGGTACCGCTCACAGCACTTTGTGTTAAATTAATTACAGTAAGCTGTCAAGAGTGTAAAAACACAGCTGTTAACACACATTTTATTAACTTTAATTAACACCTTAATATATTTATTTGTTCTCACTTTTTCTGTATTTTGCTCCCATCCCAATTTAGTCGGTATGCCAATTCCCTTCCTGGTCGTTGCGCGCATTGCCCCACTGTCGGCCTAGGGAGGGTGTAGAACTACCACATGCCTCCTCCGATACATGTGGAGTCAGCCAGCCGCTTCTTTCCACCTGACAGCGAGGACTCTCACTGGGGGAATGTAACGCTACGTTCACGCTATTTCCCCCCGATCCCCTCCCTGCTGACCGACCAGTAGGAACCACAGTTTACAACGACCAGGACACATACCCCGCCAGCTTCCCACCCGCTAGCCGGAGGTACTGCTGACAGCTGGATTCGATCCGAGAATCTCTGAGTTGGTAGGCGAGTGCATTCTCCACTGCGTTATCCAGCTGCCCCCTTTACACGTTAATTAACTTGAACTCATTCACGGCCAACCACGACTATAGTCGGGTTATCTCGCCAATGAGTTGAGCGCCAAAACCCGAGTATAGTCAGGTTTTCGATCGTTTTCATTGTTTTTTCTGTTATTCGATTTTTTTATTCTATACAGTCTCACGGACCTCAGTGTATCATTGGGACTCATTCTGAGACGCAGAGATTGCAATGCCGGCCGAATCCTGCTAGGTGGCAGTATCGCCTACCCTTTCAAACCTTATTTCACACCGTGTGTCTGGGCGGAGAAATGGTACCCGGCAAGTTAAATGCTTTATTCGAGCCCCTTGGAACGTGTCCAGCACACTTCATGCATAGTTTGTCCTATTTCATGTAGGGACCCAATGGACATCAATACTGGAAATTGCGATCAGACAATTGGAATATTCTTTTTGCAATACCTCCTATCAAAGGTAAGGACTATATGACATCATCCTACTTTTATCCTACAATGATTTCACATCAATCGCAACGATCAACGTATGTAGTATTCAAAACGTATGCCGTTGCTGGCGATCAGAGCATCACAAAACGACCCCCCCCCGTTGATGCCTTCATGATGAAACATAATACCTATTATATACCTTTGATTTGGAAATAATATCGTGTCCAGGCGAGAAACGCGAACGACTTTCGCAAAATGCACATAGCGCTCCATAACTCAGCTTCCAGGAATTAGCCCGGATCACTCTGAAACTATACAATATTCACCACGGGATAACACACAAACGTATACATCTTTTTTTACCTGTTGGATGAGAGATAGTGACTGTCAAATGAGCCATAGTATTGTCTCCATAGCTATAATATAGAATATAGATATAGCTCTGCAAACATTGTGACGCACAGTGAAAATGCCTATTTTTTTAAGCGTGGCCCATTGACTACAAGGATGGGGATAATGGCTGGCGCTGAATGAGTTTTAAGGATTTTTTTATGTTACAATTTGACTCATGTTCTAGAATCTAGAGCTTCATAAATCTAAAGGTGATGCACTCTGACAATTAGCTCTGCTCATAAAAGTGTTTAATATATGACAGGACTTACTGGACATGACCACACACACAAAGCACAGCTGGGAAAGTGATCCACCGCTAGTTTAGCATAACGTCCACACTTGTTATAGAATGGCAATTGTTTGATGTAAAAAAAAATTCATTCCAAGAGGCTATTTTGTGTGTGTGTGTGTGTATGTGTGTGTGTATGTGTGTGTGTGTGTGTGTGTGTGTGTGTGTGTGTGTGTGTGTGTGTGTGTGTGTGTGTGTGTGTGTGTGTGTGTGTGTGTGTGTGTGTGTGTGTGTGTGTGTGTGTGTGTGTGTGCGTGCGCGCGTGCGTGCGTGCGTGTGTGTGTGTGTGTGTGTGTGTGTGTGTGTGTGTGTGTGTGTGTGTGCGTGCGTGCGTGCGTGCGTGCGTGCGTGCGTGTGTGTGTGTGTGGAGGGGTGGGGCACTCCATTGAGCGATGTTTAAAAAACAATCGCTGATTCCATTCTTAGAAATGACGCTATCATGTAAGCAAACATCTTACAATCTCTAATAACTTCAGAGGTATTGCGTCTGGTTTATATGAATACCATTAATCACTCAGCTGTCACTTTTTGTTTCCCTTCCCCAAATGGTGCATATCTGGTTTTGGTATACAAAAAATTATAACGTTTTAATATAAAACTGCATATTCTGTTCAGTCATTTCATGAAATGTTCAAAGGAGAGTCAGCGCTGAACGCTGGGTTGAATGTCCTGTACGCTGTGACTCCGTTTACTTGCTCGGCAAATATTTACATGTTACCCATTTAGCATTTTACTGGCCTCATCTCGTCTGTGTGTCCCACTTGGCTTTGAACTCTGGAGACCTTTTGTCCCCTTCCAGGCCATCCCAGGAAAGAAAAAAAACAACAACAAAACAGGACGGACCAGGACGAAAGTTATGAATTATAACCCTATATATTAATACTGGCAAAGCACCTTGCTTCACCTATTGGCCCGCCCCTGGCACTATAGGCTCTCCTTTCACTCAATGCACCTATCACTGACCAGACCACGCCCTACTGCTTGCATAGAAGCAGGTGTGATTGCCGACAATCATCTTCCCAAAGCTGCTTTCATGGAAAAAGAAACTAGGGACAACAGGGAGAAAAAACTTTGCCAGCATTAAAAGACACTTTGCCAGCATTAATATAACTAGGGTTATAATTCATTGGACACCTATTGCCTATTGGACAAATCCTGATCAGTATACCCCCCGGCCCTTACAAACCAGAGTAGAGGGATAAACAACTCACGTTCCTGTTAACAAGTAGAGAACAGAGTTGAATCTGTGTGTGTAAAAAGCGCACCAGTCATGAACCAAACTGCCAAGTCAGAGGCCGAGAAGAAAACAGAGCCATGCCATATTCTAAAAGGAATAGATAATGGTGGGGAGAGCCCGCTGACTGACTCATTGGGATCGCTCACCTACAGTACAACGTACCGTTATCGTGGGAATTGGCATTGCTTCGCCAGACAAGAACATGTAGACCGTTTGACCGTCACCCTAGCTGCCAAAGCTCAGAGCTCTATCGCTGTCAACACGAGTGAGGACCTGGTCGAGTCCTGTTGACTGTCGAGAGACAGACACGGTGGTCGTGGTCTGCATGACAACTGTTGTAGGGTACAATATGAGACTGCCCTGGATGGGAAGAGAGCTGAAGCTGTCAGAGTGGAAGCGAGTAGATCCACATAATCGACGACCCTGACAGAGCGTGGGCGGTGTGAACCTCTGAGGAGGCACAGCCTGACCGTGCCAGCATTTTGCGACTGAATCGTGCACTTATGCTGCTGGAATATTAACTTTGATGATGTGCGGATATCTACTGTCAGTGGCTCTTGTATAGAGAGAGTCACTGAGTATAAATATCTTGGCCTGTGGCTTGATGAGACATTTACATTTAAGTTCCATGTGGACAATCTTGCCTCTAAACTGCGACAGAAAATTGGTTTCCTGTACAGAAACATATACAATGTTCCTCTATTTAGTAGAAAAAGAATAGTTGAATCAGTCTTCTTATCAGTTTTGGATTATGGTGATGTAATTTTTAGTCATGCTGCGGCATCAACTCTTAAACATCTGGATTCTGCATATCACTCAGCTCTTTATATGCAGAATTTATTACTGGTGACAGATATGATACTCACCATTGTGTCCTGTATGATACTGTAGGGTGGGTTGGCCTTCTCTTACAGAAAGGCGCAACAAACACTGGTATTTATTTATTTTTAAAGCCCTTATTGGTAAACAACCTGTTTATATCTCTTTTCACTGGAATATTGGAACCTATTCAACTCGATCGAATGACTGGATGGTTCTTAGGGTCCCTCAAGTTTGTTCTGATCTAGGGAAGTCAGCTTTTTCCTTTGATGCCTCTAACTCATGGAATGTCCTTCAACTCTCTCTGAAATTGGAGCTTCTCCCTTCCCTTGGTATGTTTAAACGTATGATTTCAGACGATTGTGTGACTAGGCCTACCTGTAACTGTTTTAGCTGATCTTTTAAAATTATTTTAAAGTTTTTTATTTTTACTCTGGTGTTTAATTTTCTGTAAATGAGGGAAACCTCAGAAGCTTACGATTTTAAATAAAGGTTGAAATAAATAAATTCATCCAAGCAAGAATCATAGCCACGTTAATAACGTTTGTAATAAACCAATCCGTCAGGATTTCAGCGAGTTAAGAGTATTTTTGTTTGTGCAGATCATCACCTTAAAGCAGTAGTCCACTCAAGCAAGATGGCCGCCGGTGAACTACGCGGGAGACTCCGCCTTGAGCCATCTAGTGTTTATATATCTATGGACTGAAGACCCTCGTCATACAAGCTCTTTTTTTACCCAGAATTCTCTGCCCCTAGCGGCATGCTCTTGAGACCCACCCTGCCACGGCGAGCAGCTCTCGGTGTGACCAGAGCTGTCACTGTGGTAAACAAACATGTGCTCAACTGCTAACGCGTAGCAGTAGTAGTGTAAGTCATAGGAGTGGAGTTGTATAGTGAAGTTGTGTCTCTAGGGAAGTGTAACTAAGGCAGCCATTTGGGTTCAAATGCGGTTAAAACAACACTTGAAAGTTAGGGGAAATAGCAGTTCGTCAACATGGCATGTTTGGGTTGTTTTCCTGATACCTCTTGTGCAACTGGTTCAAAAAAGAGAGAGAGCTATTCTTAGTGCCTCTGTGTTGGTTTATGATGGAATCTGCATTGGTAACCACAAAAACAACAACAGTGGGGAAGGGCTTCCAAGCTGGCTCAAAATAATGAACATATATATATATTTTGGCCAGGTCTTGCTCGAAAAAGAGATCTTTGATCTCAAGTGACTACCTGGTAAAATAAAGGTAAAATGAAAATTAAATATATATATATATTTAGAGAGAGAGAAGTAGGAAGCTTCTTGAATGCAACAAAATATGAATTAGTATTCTAGTAATGCGCATAATTCACACATCATTAAGAAGCCGGGAACACAGGCGGCTGTGGACATACACAGCAGACATCTGAATTGGCACATAGGTCAAACCTGCACAAGTTCAAGATAACAGCCTTGATGATACCAAGAGGACACTGTGCCTCTCTCTTATGGTGCCCTCTAGCTAGGCTCCAAGGAACTACAGGTGAACACACTCCAGACCTAGGGAGTTTGACTGGCAGGGCAACACTGGTATAATTATAATACAACACTGTAAATGTCTTGGGAAAAGCACTGAGAGCACATGATACAGCAGGTAGGCTGAACACTGGCCACTAAAACTGACAGACCAAATGATGAGTTATGACAGATCTTTACTGGGTGGAAAAGTTAAATAGGGATGTTCTCTCTGTGTCCCAAAAAAAGATTGCTTATATAACAGCTTGAACACCAGTACTCCCTTATAAAGACTGGCGGTCGGGATGCACATATAAATTATTGACAGAGCACGTTGCCTCGACCATGAATTACAACCTGGCCTTCACCGTGTTGCACTTATGAGCGTGGTAGAGAAGCCGTATAACATTAAAATAAGGGAAATTGTCAGCCAAACCAAACAAGACGTCTCATTCTGCGACCATCAATAAAGAAAAGCTTTGGTTATTAATTATCTTTTGATTGTTTCACATCTGGATCATATCATCTAGATGCAGGGAGACACAACGAGGCTAATATATATATATATATATATATATATATATATATATATATATATAGGATGGAAGCA
>NC_140175.1:37334281-37344281 GCF_963971535.1 Notolepis coatsorum
CTTCTTACAGAAAGGCGCAACAACCTACTGGTATTTATTTATTTTAAAGCCCTTATTTGGTAAACAACCTGTTTATATCCTTCTTCACTGGTATATTGGAACCTATTCAACTCGATCGAATGACTGGATGGTTCTTAGGGTCCCTCAAGTTTGTTCTGATCTAGGGGAAGTCAGCTTTTCTTTGATGCCTCTAACTCATGGAATGTCCTTCAACTCTCTCTGAAATTGAGCTTCTCCTTCCCTTGGTATGTTTAAACGTATGATTTTCAGACGATTGTGTGACTAGGCCTACCTGTAACTGTTTTAAGCTGATCTTTTAAAATTATTTTTAAAGTTTTTTATTTTTACTCTGGTGTTTAATTTTCTGTAAATGAGGGAAACCTCAGAAGCTTACGATTTTAAATAAAGGTTGAAATAAATAAATTCATCCAAGCAAAGAATCATAGCCACGTTTATAACGTTTGTAAATAACCAATCCGTCAGGATTTCAGCGAGTTAAGAGTATTTTTGTTTGTGCAGATCATCACCTTATAAGCAGTAGTCCACTCAAGCAAGATGGCCGCCGGTGAACTACGCGGGAGACTCCGCCTGAGCCCATCTAGTGTTTATATATCTATGGACTGAAGACCCTCGTCATACAAGCTCTTTTTTACCCAGAATTCTCTGCCCCTAGCGGCATGCTCTTGAGACCCACCCTGCCACGGCGAGCAGCTCTCGGTGTGACCAGAGCTGTCACTGTGGTAAACAAACATGTGCTCAACTGCTAACGCGTAGCAGTAGTAGTGTAAGTCATAGGAGTTGGAGTTGTATAGTGAAGTTGTGTCTCTAGGGAAGTGTAACTAAGGCAGCCATTTGGGTTCAAATGCGGTTAAAACAACACTTGAAATTAGGGGAAATAGCAGTTCGTCAACATGGCATGTTTGGGTTGTTTCCTGATACCTCTTGTGCAACTGGTTCAAAAAAGAGAGAGAGCTATTCTTAGTGCCTCTGTGTTGGTTTATGATGGAATCTGCATTGGTAACCACAAAACAACAACAGTGGGGGAAGGGCTTCCAAGCTGGCTCAAATAATGAACTATATATATTTGGCCAGGTCTTGCTCGAAAAAGAGATCTTTGATCTCAAGTGACTACCTGGTAAAATAAAGGTAAAATGAAAATTAAATTATATATATATTTAGAGAGAGAGAAGTAGGAAGCTTCTTGAATGCAACAAAATATGAATTAGTATTCTAGTAATGCGCATAATTCCACCATCATTAAGAAGCCGGGAACACAGGCGGCTGTGGACATACACAGCAGACATCTGAATTGGCACATAGGTCAAACCTGCACAAGTTCAGATAACAGCCTTGATGATACCAAGAGGACACTGTGCCTCTCTCTATGGTGCCCTCTAGCTAGGCTCCAAGGAACTACAGGTGAACACACTCCAGACCTAGGGAGTTGACTGCAGGGCAACACTGGTATAATTATAATACAACACTGTAAATGTCTTGGGAAAAGCACTGAGAGCACATGATACAGCAGGTAGGCTGAACACTGGCCACTAAAACTGACAGACCAAATGATGAGTTTTGACAGATCTTTTACTGGGTGGAAAAAGTTAATAGGATGTCTCTCTGTGTCCCAAAAAAGATGCTTATATAACAGCTTGAACACCAGTACTCCCTTATAAAGACTGGCGGTCGGGATGCACATATAATTATTGACAGAGCACGTTGCCTCGACCATGAATTACAACCTGGCCTTCACCGTGTTGCACTTATGAGGTGGTAGAGAAGCCGTATACATTAAAATAAGGGAAATTGTCAGCCAAACCAAACAAGACGTCTCATTCTGCGACCATTCAATAAAGAAAAGCTTTGGTTATTAATTATCTTTTGTTGGTCCATCATCTGATCATATCATCTAGATGCAGGGAGACACAACGAGGCTAATTTTATATATATATATATATATATATATATATATATATAATATATATGGATGGAAGCAAACTGTTCCTGCAGATTAACAGTGTACTGTTCCATTGTGTTCCCCTGTCTTCCAGAAGCCACCACTCTCCCCCCGCTATCTCAATCACCCCTCTCCCTCCCTCTCTCTCTCCCTCTCTCTGTCTCTCCCTCTCCTCTCCCTCCCTCCCTCTCTCTCCCCTCCTATTTTCTCTCTGTATCTATCTCCCTCTCCCTCTCTCACTGTCTCTCTCCCCTCCCTCCCTCCCTCTCTCTCTCCCTCTCTGTCTCTCCCTCTCTCCCTCCATCTCTCTCTGTCTCTCCTCCCCCCCCCCCCCCCCCCCCCTCCCCTCTCTCTCTCTCTCTCTCTCTCTCTCTCTCTCTCTCTCTCTCTCTCTCTCTCTCTCTCTCTCTCTCTCTCTCTCTCTCTCTCTCTCTCTCTCTCCTCTCTCTCTCTTTCCCTCCCTCTCTCTTGTCTCTCTCTTGAGTGAGATGCAGGAGACGGAGACCGGTGACGGTGGGCCACATTACGGACACCTGGGCATGGTGATGAGAAACCCGAAGGCTGTGCTCATTCTCAGTAGAAGCAGCTCTGGACTGGACTGAAGCATAGTCCAGTCCAGTCTCCTCCCTCTCTCTCCTCTCTCTCTCTCTCTCCCTATCTCTCCCTCCTCCTCGCCTGAGCTAAAAAGAAGAGACAGTCCTCCCCCCCCTTCTCCCAGCTTTTTCCACGTCTGAGAATTATTGAATGTCCAAATGTATCGTAAAACTCTCAAATTGATTTGAACAAAGGAAAAGGAGTCATGTCATCATCATCATAATCATCATCTTCAATGTTATCTTTCATAAAGGCCAGGGTGCAGTTACATAATGGCAGCCTGCGTCAGTGGGAAGACGTGGGATGGAAGGGTCTGGACATAAGGTGTATGTGTGCATCTTTCATCAAGCCATCTCTCTGTTTTTGTTCTGTCAGGGGGTCTGCCACCCACCGAGGCTGAGGAGGACGCAGATACTTCAAGGCGATCTCATGGAACACACACAGTCCCTCAGCATATAAACACACACATACACAAACATTGTCACACAGCTTCAAGTTATCCATTCCATCATTCCTGGTTATTTGTGTTGTTGTGTGTGTGTGTGTGTGTGTGTGTGTGTGTGTGTGTGTGTGTGTGTGTGTGTGTGTGTGTGTGTGTGTGTGTGTGTGTGTGTGTGTGTGTGTGTGTGTGTGTGTGTGTGTGTGTGTGTGTGTGTGTGTGTGTGTGTGTGTGTGTGTGTGTGGTGTGCGTGCGTGCGTGCGTGCGTGCGTGCGTCGTGCGTGCGTGCGTGCGTGCGTGCGTGCGTGCGTGCGTGCGTGCGTGCGTGCGTGCTGCGTGCGTGCGTGCGTGCGTGCGTGTGTGTGTGTGTGCGTGTGTGTGTGTGTGTGTGTGTGTGTGTGTGTGTGTGTGTGTGTGTGTGTGTGTGTGTGTGTGTGTCGTCTGTCTATTGGTGCTAGGTGCTTGCATGGTGGCCTGCTGATTACACGTAGGCCGGACACAGGAGCAGGAATGTAAGCCACAAACCACCACCTGTAAACACCATCAAACTGTTTCCCTTCATGTTTCGTAAGACAACTGATATTTATCCACATTTCAAACAAAGATCCGGTGCCTGTAAACAAAACGGCTGACCTACTTAAACCAAAAAGCACAGTTTAGCCCCACACCTGTCTGATGCAATCTACTCGCAACACACTCTGTCCAAATGCAAACTAGGAAATGTGTTTGATAATTACTTTAAATAGTTAAGTAAACGTAAGTGTTACCAAACACTGGAGTGTGTGATCTATCTGCATCTGTATTATGATGAGTTGATCCATCTGTATGAGTGGATTCTATCTATATTATGATGCGTTGTGATCTATCTGTATTATGATGAGTGTATTCTATCTGTATTATGATGAGTGTGATCTATCTGTATTATGATGAGTGTATTCTATGTGTATTATGATGAGTGTGATCTATGTGTATTATGAGTGTGATCCATCTGTATTATGAGTGTGATCCATCTGTTTTATGAGTGTGATCCATCTGTATTATGAGTGTGATCCATCTGTATTATGAGTGTGATCCATCTGTTTTATGAGTGTGATTCATCTGTATTATGAGTGTGATTCATCTGTATTATGAGTGTGATCCATCTGTATTATGAGTGTGATCCATCTGTATTATGAGTGTGATCCATCTGTATTATGAGTGTGATCCATCTGTATTATGAGTGTGATCCATCTGTATTATGAGTGTGATCCATCTGTATTATGAGTGTGATCCATCTGTATTAGGAGTGTGATCCATCTGTATCATGAGTGTGGTCTATCTGTATTATGATCAGTGTGCTCTATCTATATTATGACCAGTGTGGTCTATCTCTATTATCATGAGTGTGGTCTATCTGTATTATTATGAGTGTGGTCTATCTGTATTATTATGAGTGTGGTCTATCTCTATTATCATGAGTGTGATCTATCTGTATTATGCGTGTGGTCTATCTGTTCTTCCTGAGGAGACTCAGGTCCTTCAAATGTTTGCAATAGACCTGCTGCAATCATTCTATCATAATAAACTGGACTGGTCGGACAACACAGAGGCCCTATACAGGAAGGGACAGAGTCTGTAGTGGCCAGCGTCCTCTTCTATGCTGTGGCATGCTGGGGGGGGCTACATCAACTCGAGGGACCACCAACAACTGAACAAGCTGGTGAGGAAGGCTAGCTCCGCGGTGGGAGTCGAGCTGGTCAGACTAGAGGTGATGGCAGAGAGGGGGATGAGAAAGAAGCTGGCTGCTATCCTGGAGAATCCTCCCACCCCCTCTACGACGAGCTAGTCAAGATGAGAAGCACGTTCAGTCACAGACTCATACCCCCCCCCCCCCCCTTGTTATATTGTTTACACTGCTTGTTTTTACTACCTGTACCTCCCCTCCCCCCATGCTGCTATGATGCCTGGATTATGAGTGTGATCCATCTGTATTATGAGTGTGATCCATCTGTATTATGAGTGTGATCCATCTGTATTATGAGTGTGATCCATCCGTATTATGAGTGTGGTCTATCTGTATTATCATGAGTGTGATATGAAGTGTATGAAGTGATGGGAGAAGGGAACAAGTTCAAGGTTGTGAGGTGTGTGGGGAAAAAACAAGCCTCTGTTTAGTCTCTTGCCTAGGGCTGTTGGAGGAGGAAGCAATGCATCTCATTGCCTAGTAACAGAGTTAATAAGCATCATTTTAGTTCGGTTAGTTTCCTGCCTAGGGCTGATGGAGGAGGAAGCATGCATCTCATTGCCTAGTGACAGAGTTTGATGTCAACACTCTCTCTTAGATTGTTCTTGTCATTCAGAGGCAGGCTATTATCAGAGTGGCAACTTTTTATTGGATTTCAAACTAATTGATGAGTGTGGGACTAACTGCAACCTCGCCCCTATTCCTAACCCTAACCCTAACCTTAACCATAACCTAACCGCCAGTAACCGAAAGGTCGCTAGTTCAATCCCGCCCCTGACAGGAGGGTGTATTCCAACTGTGAGCTGATGACTGAAGGGTGGCTGGTATTACATCTACAGTGACTGTTATTACACCATCCTGCCTAAGTGCCCTTGAGCAAGGCACTGCACCCCCAAAACTGCTCCAGGGGCGCCCTGCGCCCTGATATCTTTGATGAATGTGTGGAGGACTGTGTATGTGATGTAACTAGGAGGATATACTTTTTGCACTTCTATGTTACAGGCAGCCATCTTGGAAGACTGCACAGGCATTCATGCAAGGCCTCTATTAGTGAAACATACTGATTTTATAGAGGAGCCCATATTGGTCTTGATTGAATTAGAATTGTTTCTGTCTACCTTGCTCTGTGTGCTTTTGGATGTAGACACTAATATCTCTCTCTCTCTCTCTCTCTCTCTCTCTCTCTCTCTCTCTCTCTCTCGCACACGCACACGCACACAACACACACACACACACACACACACACACACACACACACACACACACACACACACACACACACCACACACACACACACACACACACACACACACACACACACGGAGAAGTGCTCAGGCCCTGTTCTCTGTCCATCCTTGGCTATATTTGCCTTGATGATGTGAGGAAAGTGAGAGGAAAGAGAGCAGAGCGGAAAGAAGAGAGGGCCAGCGTGTGTAAATCATCACCCTGTAAAAGAGTAGAATAAACACAGACTAGCTGGAGAGAGGAGAAGAGAGAGAGAGAGAGAGAGAGAGAGAGAGAGAGAGAGAGAAGAGAGAGAGAGAGAGAGAGAGAGAGAGAGAGAAAAGAGAGAGAGAGGAGAGAGAGAGAGAGAGAGAGAGAGAGAGAGAGAGAGAGAGAGAGAGAGAGAGAGAGAGAGAGATAGAGAGAGAGAGATCAAAAGAGGTAAATAAACAAGTGGAAGTGAGAGAAGAGAAGAAAGGAGAAGAAAGAAGAGGGAGAGGAGAAGAAAGGAAAGGAGACCCTGACAGGGTGAAAATAAGTCCATAACATATACAGTACAATAGTACATACACACTCATACAGTAGTTCCTCACATTGCTTCTTGATTCCATTACATATACTCTACATACGCAGTATCATAGTTCCTCACATTGCTTCAATTCAGCATGGGATCTTACCTCCTCCATCACATGAAACATGCGATCCACTGTATGTAGAGTCACCTGTGTTTAACGGTACATCAGTATACACATACATGTTTGATGACTGCTGGGCTGAAAGCATCATTATTATTCAAAGTGCATGGCATTCGCTTCAGTGCATTTAAAGGTCAGATATGCATATTAATGATTGGTATTTTACAGAACGTAGGTATGAACTTGACACTTACCGCTATGCTACAGTACGACATTCTATAGCTTTTCCACAACTGGGTTCGTTTAAGTTTTAAATTCCATCTAGGTCAGCCTCTGACCTGATATAACACTTGACCACGACGGTCAAACGTGTCCTTTTTAGTAACACAACGCAACCTCTTATTTCTGGCACCCTATTCAGTAATACATTATAATTTAGGTAATTTGTAGTTTGTATACACTGGCAGACAAGCATGGGGCTGAGTTATAGGCTACTACAGTAACATGTAGTGTATTGTAAAGTAAAAGGCTGCTAATTGGTTTTGTTGCTTTGGAAGGGTGAGAGTTCAAGATGTGAACACTCACTGACAATGACAGAGAAAGGAGGGGTGAGAATACATTTAAATAAAAAAAATTAATAAAAGAATCAAATACAAATAAAATAAAAAACAAACAAAACAAACAAAACAAAACAAAACAAATAAGGTAATTGAATAAATTACAGAAAGTTGCAGAACGTTTCATTCAGGCCTAAAGTTTGTTTAATTTGGTTGATTTTAATTCATTAAAAAAAGATTCTCTACTCCATCTATCAACTTGACATAATATGTTATTTGTTCCCTTTGGTGTAATCTTACACACACAGTGTTATCCTGCCCAAGTAGGAATAACATTGCGTAACACTGCGCCCACGCAGTGCAAGTTGGCTGGATCATGTGAGGAGAGCTTGTTGAGTCATGTGCTTCTTCGTTTGAAACCACAGTGGAAGTGATGGACAAACAGGAAGTGGATGCCTTGTAGTGACTGAGCTATGTGAACTTTGACCCCTCCATCCCTCTACGGAGGTGTCGCGTAGGAAATACAGTATCCTTTTCATGTATGGGTGTTACTCAGACTTGCAAGACCCTCAGGGGTCAGAGTTAGAAATACACACTGATGCGCAACACCACTGTGCACGCCCGTACGCATGCACGCACGCACGCACACACACACAAACACGCGCGCATGCACACACACACGCACACGCACACGCACACACACACACCACACAAACCCTCCCCTCACACAGACACTCCCTGCTCTTTTTCCCGTCATCCACCTCAGCAAACACAATAACCCATCTCTCTAAACCAGGAAGATGCCATGTGATTTATACATGGGGGAAAGATGACAGGCCATTTCAAATAATGGAGCTGAGCCCATGACGCCAATAGGTAGTAAAATTACCGTGGATTCTGCCAAGAGCAATAGGCTCCCGGTCCCTGCCTGCTGCATTCCTCTCTCTCCACAGCTCTCACACAACGCCATGTAAGGCTTCTGAACGCACTGACTGACTGACTGACTGACTGACTGACTGTGACTGACTGACTGACTGACTGACTGACTGACTGACTGACTGACTGACTGACTGACTGACTGACTGACTGACTGACTGACTGACTGACTGACTGACTGACTGACTGACTGACTGACTGACTGACTGGCGGATGGGCGGATGGATGGATGGATGGATGGATGGATGGATGGATGGATGGATGGATGGATGGATGGATGGATGGATGGATGGATGGATGGATGGATGGATGGATGGATGGATGGATGGCAGGATGGATGGATGGATAAAGTGCTGTTCCCTCTATCTCTGCAAGCATGCTAAATCTAAGTCGACTCTACTGTATGTGATCCACAAGGCTTACTTTATATGGAACCCATTTTCACTTGTCTTACATCTCTCTCTCTCTCTCTCTCTCTCTCTCTCTCTCTCTCTCTCTCTCTCTCTCTCTCTCTCTCTCTCTCTCTCTCACACAATATTTGCCCCTGTCTCAGTCACCTATGCAGATGTGAGGCCCTTCTGACCATAATGGTAATGGTATGAGTTAAATAGAATGTGTTTGAAATCTATAGTGTAAGGGGGGGGGGGGGGGGGGGTTCAACCTGCTGTTGGGACTTAATCACCCAGGCCACATAAAATGAATAATGTAATATATATAAAAAAAAACAGACTAGACTAGACCTTCCTCCACAGCAGGTTCTACATTCAGACTGACAGAGAGAGAGAGAATAGGTTCAGCGTGAGCCGAGGAGGGATGGCGACAGGCGCAGCTGGAGCATGGTGGGCTCGGTGCATGAGAGGAGACGCATTCTTCCTCTAGTGGACAATTGGAGAAACTACCACAGTTGTGGGTCTCATAACAAACACAATGAGTCTGCTACAGGAGGGAGGTGGAGGACCTTATAGTCTGGTGTGATAATAACAACCTGGCGCTCAATATAAAGAAAACAAGAGAGATTATAGTGATTTTAGAAGATCAAGGCCTGACCACTCCCCTCTGCTCATCAACAACGAAGTAGTGGAGAGGGTCATGAGTTCAAGTTCCTGGGTCTCAGTGTGAGTGAGACCCTGTCTTGGAGCACCAACACCGCCTCAGTGATCGGAAAAGCTCAGCAACGCCTATACTACCTAAGGAAGCTGAAGCAGGCTGGCCTGCCACGAAATCTCCTTGTCAACTTTTACCATTGTGCGGTTGAGAGTGTGCTGACCTACGGTGTGTCTGTGTGGTTCTCCAGCTGCACAAAGGCAGAGCAAGACGCTCTACAGAGGGTGGTGAAGGCGGCAGGCAGGATCGTCGGGACTCCTCTACCAAACATCACCTCCGTCTTCACCTCCCGCTGCCTCCACCCGCTCCAAATGTATCATCAAGGACCAGTCGCACCCAGCACATCACCTCTTTCAGCTCCTTCCCTCAGGAGGAGATACCGGTCAATACATGCTAAGAGTACACGATTTAAGAACAGCTTTTTCCCCCAAGCAGTTAGACTGTTAAACACTCATTGACTGTCCCCTCACGTGCACCATGCACTTACCACTGCACTTGATAATCTTTGATTACCACCCATTATGCACTTTATTATTTAAAATATTCTGTTATGTACAGTGTTATGTGTTATGTGTTCATGTATGTATTATGTACTACGGTCTGTGGGAGCTCCCCTGAAATTTCGTTGTATACTGTGCAATGACAATTAAAAGTCTATTCTTCTTCTCTACTACCTGGACTGCAATCAAATACTTTTTTGTACGCCTCCCCACACACACACTGGTAGAATCATATAGAGCTCTAGAGTCTAGAGCTTAGTATCTCATTTACATTTAGTAATTTAGCTGACACAAATTGTGTACAACAAGCAGGAGGGGTACACCTCTGGCG
>NC_140175.1:37349281-37364901 GCF_963971535.1 Notolepis coatsorum
ACTTTGATTGTGTGCGTCTGCATCACACAACAAAACACATCATGCACCAACAGTCAGTCTTGGAGGAAATAGATGAACTGTAAGGGATATATTTTGCTCAAAATGTGTAGACATGTTGGGCTTTGAATCAAATTGATGAATGAATCGGATGTATATTCGGATGTATATTATTTTTATGATCTCTTTTTCTTACACAGTACCATATATTTGTATGTCTTGTATGTCATAAATGTCTTGATGAATTGAAAATGGAGGTCCCTTATGTAAACAAGATGAAAGTATTTGTCTGGTCTTCATCCTCTTAGCAGTTGTTAGTATTGAGCTGTACTGTATTGTACCCATTCTGCAATCATTTAATAAAGTTTTCAATCAATCAATCAATGAATGAACAGTAGACAAAACAACTGAACGAAAGGCTACCTGAATGCATCAACAACATAATGCGACCAATACTTTTGATATCTTGTTAGAATAAAAATACTAAAAAAGTGGTGGTATTTCTCCCATTAATTGGTCGCCAAGACAATGTTGCCAGGCACACCTCTCCTCAGGCCTGCTTTTGTTTATATCTTGAGTGGGACTCACCTACAAACCGGTAACTCTGTGGTTAAGGTGGGGTGTGAGGTCCTATGATGTTAAGGTAAGGGGTGAATTTAGCCATGAGATACCAAGTTTTTGACTGAATAACGTAAAGCAGCCCTGCATATTTCCTGCCAAAATCAGACACACAATTGATCTCAAGCTCCGCCCTCTGTTAGCTTGACCGCGGAAAGCGAAGCTTGTGACAAGTAACAGTTGTGTTACTCAGCTGATAGAGTTGTGCCCTTCCTGATGACTTGTCGTACAGAACTTGTAAGTCGCTTTGGATAAAAGCGTCAGCTAAATGACTAAATGTAAATGTAAAATGTAAAAATGTGATTGGAGGGTCAAGAAAAGAGGGTGAAACTTGAGGGAGGTCAATCATATTAATACACAAAGGCTATCAATCTCTGTTGGGAAAGTCTAATGTAAAGTTATCCTAATTGAATCTGACAATGATATATCGACTTCAAAGTTCTATACTATGGATCTGCTTCAATAGCATCTACATAAATGAATAGTGACACTTCCCTATATGCAACAGAATGAAATCCATACATCCGCTAGACCATCTCCACAGCCCATTAAGCAACACCACTGTAACCAGTCTAGCCTGGGACTGATGGAAGTAAACAGCTTCGCCATAACAGATCGATAGCCTGAGAGTCAGGCCCAGCCGCGATCAGCCCGCCCCGATATTAGCACAGAGCTGGATGGCTATCGGCATAGATCTGCTCCAGCCGTATTGACCTGTTGTTGTGTGAGAGAAAGAGACAGAGAGAGAGATGAGAGAGGGAGAGAGAGAGAAATATAGAGAGGAAAGGAAGTGTATAGTATAGTAATCCCTCTCTCTATCTCTCTATCTCAATTTCAACTTGCTTTATGGACGTGACAAATAAATATGGTATATCTGTGTCGCCAATGCGTAGAAAGAATTTAACAAAGAGACAAAATCGTACTCTCACTTGTGTGTGTGTGTGTGTGTTTATGATAATTATATTGATAACAATCTGACCTCTCATTATACTCATGTGTAAACAAGCACAAATGTACGCATACATATACACACACAAACACACACACACACATTCTGTTTGTTATCACAGACACATTCGTGGGGCGGCGTGGCTCAGGGGTAGAGCGGGTTGTCCAATGATCCAAGGGTTGGTGGTTCGAATACCGCTCAAGCCCCTTGTCCATCCCACTGCCGTTGTGTCCTTGGGCAAGACACTTAACCTACTTGCCTCGTATGAATGTGTATGCATGTGAATGAATGTTGGTGGTGGTCGGAGGGGCCGTAGGCTCTGTGAAGCGCTCTGGGTCAGTGAAGAGCGCTATATAAATCCAAGTCATTATTATTATTATTTATTCCAGGTCCCGAATTCAAGGTGCTTGCACACACACCCATCCATCCATCCATCCATCCATCCATCCATCCATCCATCCATCCATCCATCCATCCATCCATCCATCCATCCATCCATCCATCCATCCATCCATCCATCCATCCCGCCCCATCACACATCCTGCATACCATCAGTATTTGGACCAGTCTCTACTTAATGCAATTAAATTGTGTGAAATGAGGGAACGGTTGTTGTTGGAGTGGTGCCAGTGTGGAGTGGTGCCAGTGTGGAGTGGTGCCAGTGTGGAGTGGTGCTGGAGTGGTGCCAGTGTGGAGTGGTGCCAGTGTTGTGTGGTGCCAGTGTGGAGTGGTGCCAGTGTTGTGTGGTGCCAATGAATGTGGTGTGGTGCCAGTGTGGTGTGGTGCTGGTGTGGTGCCAGTGTGGAGTGGTGCCAGTGTGGTGTGGTGCCAGTGTAGTGTGGTGCCAGTGTGGAGTGATGCCAGTGTGGTGTGGTGCCAGTGTAGTGTGGTGCCAGTGTGGAGTGGTGCCAGTGTGGTGTGGTGCCAGTGTGGTGTGGTGCCAGTGTAGTGTGGTGCCAGTGTGGTGTGGTGCCAGAGTGGAGTGGTGCCAGTGTAGTGTGGTGCCAGAGTGGAGTGGTGCCAGTGTGGTGTGGTGCCAGTGTAGTGTGGTGCCAGTGTGGTGTGGTGCCAGAGTGGAGTGGTGCCAGTGTAGTGTGGTGCCAGTGTAGTGTGGTGCCAGTGTGGTGTGGTGCCAGAGTGGAGTGGTGCCAGTGTGGTGTGGTGCCAGTGTAGTGTGGTGCCAGTGTGGAGTGGTGCCAGTGTGGAGTGGTGCCAGTGTGGAGTGGTGCCAATGTGGTGTTGTGCTGGTGTGGTGCCAGTGTGGTGTGGTGCCAGTGTGGAGTGGTGCCAGTGTGGAGTGGTGCCAGTGTGGAGTGGTGCCAGTGTGGAGTGGTGCCAGTGTGGCGTGGTGCCAGTGTGGTGTGGTGCCAGTGTGGAGTGGTGCCAGTGTGGTGTGGTGCCAGTGTGGTGTGGTGCTGGAGTGGTGCCAGTGTGGTGTGGTGCCAGTGTGGTGTGGTGCCAGTGTGGTGTGGTGCCAGTGTGGTGTGGTGCTGGAGTGGTGCCAGTGTGGTGCCAGTGTGGTGTGGTGCCAGTGTGGTGTGGTGCTGGAGTGGTGCCAGTGTGTTGTGGTGCCAGTGTGGTGTGGTGCCAGTGTGGTGTGGTGCTGGTGTGGTGTGGTGCCAGTGTGGTGTGGTGCCAGTGTGGCGTGGTGCCAGTGTGGTGTGGTGCCAGTGTGGAGTGGTGCTGGTGTGGAGTGGTGCCAGTGTGGAGTGGTGCCAGTGTGCAGTGGTGCTGGTGTGGTGCCAGTGTGGTGTGGTGCCAGTGTAGTGTGGTGCTGGTGTGGTGCCAGTGTGGAGTGGTGCCAGTGTGGTGTGGTGCCAGTGTGGTGTGGTGCCAGTGTGGTGTGGTGCCAGTGTGGAGTGGTGCTGGTGTGGAGTGGTGCCAGTGTGGAGTGGTGCCAGTGTGCAGTGGTGCTGGTGTGGTGCCAGTGTGGTGTGGTGCCAGTGTAGTGTGGTGCTGGTGTGGTGCCAGTGTGGAGTGGTGCCAGTGTGGTGTGGTGCCAGTGTGGTGTGGTGCCAGTGTGGAGTGGTGTCAGTGTGGAGTGGTGCTGGTGTGGTGCTGGTGTGGTGCCAGTGTGGTGTGGTGCCAGTGTGGTGTGGTGCCAGTGTGGCATGGTGCCAGTGTGGAGTGGTGCTGGTGTGGTGTGGTGCCAGTGTGGCATGGTGCCAGTGTGGAGTGGTGCTGGTGTGGAGTGGTGCCAGTGTAGTGTGGTGCTGGTGTGGTGCCAGTGTGGAGTGGTGCCAGTGTGGTGTGGTGCTGGTGTGGTGCCAGTGTGGTGTGGTGCTGGTGTGGTGCCAGTGTGGAGTGGTGCCAGTGTGGAGTGGTGCCAGTGTGGTGTGGTGCTGGTGTGGTGTGGTGCTGGAGTGGTGCCAGTGTGGAGTGGTGCCAGTGTGGAGTGGTGCCAGTGTGGTGTGGTGCTGGAGTGGTGCCAGTGTGGAGTGGTGCCAGTGTGGTGTGGTGCTGGTGTGGTGCCAGTGTGGAGTGGTGCCAGTGTGGAGTGGTGCCAGTGTGGTGCCAGTGTGGAGTGGTGCCAGTGTGGTGTGGTGCCAGTGTGGTGCCAGTGTGGAGTGGTGCCAGTGTGGAGTGGTGCCAGTGTGGAGTGGTGCCAGTGTGGTGTGGTGCCAGTGTGGTGTGGTGCCAGTGTGGAGTGGTGCCAGTGTGGAGTGGTGCCAGTGTGGTGTGGTGCCAGTGTGGTGTGGTGCCAGTGTGGTGCCAGTGTGGAGTGGTGCCAGTGTGGAGTGGTGCCAGTGTGGTGTGGTGCCAGTGTGGTGCCAGTGTGACATGGTGCCAGTGTGGTGTGGTGCCAGTGTGGTGCCAGTGTGGATTGGTGCCAGGTTGGAGTGGTGCCAGTGTGGAGTAGTGCCAGTGTGGTGTCAGTGTGGTGTGGTGCCAGTGTGGTGTGGTGCCAGTGTGGTGTGGTGCCAGTGTGGAGTGGTGCCAGTGTGGAGTGGTGCCAGTGTGGTGTGGTGCCAGTGTGGAGTGGTGCCAGTGTGGAGTGGTGCCAGTGTGGTGTGATGCCAGTGTGGTGTGGTGCCAGTGTGGTATGGTGCCAGTGTGGTGTGGTGCCAGTGTGGAGTGGTGCTGGCGTGGTGCCAGTGTGGAGTGGTGCCAGTGTGGAGTGGTGACGGTGTGGCGTGGTGCCAGTGTGGTGTGATGCCAGTGTGGT
Source organism: Notolepis coatsorum (assembly GCF_963971535.1). Taxonomy (NCBI): domain Eukaryota; kingdom Metazoa; phylum Chordata; class Actinopteri; order Aulopiformes; family Paralepididae; genus Notolepis; species Notolepis coatsorum. The sequence continues at coordinate 37,354,012 of NC_140175.1, forward strand.
GTGGTGCCAGTGTGGTGTGGTGCCAGTGTGGTGTGGTGCCAGTGTGGAGTGGTGCTGGCCTGGTGCCAGTGTGGAGTGGTGACGGTGTGGCGTGGGGATTGTGCATGACTGACCAAAATCATTTTCGAATTATATTATTACATATTGTGATTTTCTGTTTCAGTAAACATTTTCTGTTTCAGTTAAATTCAGTTATTCTTTTTAATAGAATGTATCATTAAAATCAAAGGGTATTGCACATAAATAGGCACTTCAGAATCTGAAGTTCAGATTCGGCTCAGCTGACCAACAATAAATCAAAATGACACCATTCACCATCGTAGCCGATAATAACAGCATTGCATTGGCCTATCAAACTGTTTTAATAAACAAACAGAAACAGTAGCATGTAAATGTTTTATCTAATTTCAGATCAAATTTTAGATCAATTAGGCTATGAAAATTTGGCTCTAAATATAAAAAAATATTAAATAAGAATGGTTTGCTTCACTTGAAAAAATCTAAATAAAACAAATGTTTTCCGACTCTGACATGAAAATCGAATGTGGAGACTGGGACGGCTATTCGAAAATTTCCAAAATTCGAACTCATCCCTAGTGTGGAGTGGTGCCGGCATGCCGTGGCACTGTGGTAATGCCAACTGAGGCAAAGCTCCACACATCATTAACCTCACACTCTGCCCTTGAACCAACAACCCCTATCTTCTACCTGTCAATAGCTTTTGAATTCAGATGACAGTACACAAGGGACCTGTGCTCTACTGCACTACAGTCCAAACCTGCCTACTCTCTCACACACACACACACACACACACACACACACACACACACACACACACACACACACACACACACACACACACACACACACACGCACACACACACGCACGCACGCACACACACACACACACACACACACACACACACACACACACACACACACACACACACACACACACACACACACACACACACACACACACACACACACACACACACACACACACACACACACACACACACACACACACACACACACACACTGACTGCACTAGTCCTTATACTGGAACTCTGCACTCTACACTTTATATATATATATATGTATTTATTTAGTTGATTAATCCCCCACTGCACTGTTTTTTTGTCCTGTGTCTGTGTTGGTGTTGTCGTTTATTGTGAAAAAAAGAAAGGAAAAAACGCATAAACTGTAACGCTGCAACAATTACCAATGTGTTTTTACACAAATGGCTTAATAAAGGAATCTGAATCTGAATCTGAAACACACACACACACACACACACACACACACACACACACACACACACACACACACACACACACACACACACATACACAATAAAATGCATAATGTGCACCCGTACACACACTGGAATATACACAATCACATGCATGTACGTGCACACACATGCGCACACACATAAGCAGGTTCCAGGGGTGTAAAAAGTACCCAGAAATTATACTTAAGTGAAAGTATGGGTACCGTCTCAAAATCGTACTCAAGTAAAAGTCAGAGTATCTGGCTAAAAACACACTTGAGTAAAATTTAATTTTTTTAAATGTACTTAAGTACTAAAAGGTAAAAGTAAAAAGAAATATTCTGACTGTCTATTCTTCTGATAGCAGGTGTTTAATCAAAGATCCCTGCTTTCTAGTCTTGCACAAGGACCAATCAGCATGGGTATGGGCAGGTTCATTTTCCATTGATGGGGATTTGATTGGCTGTTTTTAAATAAAGTGCGGCCGCAGGATTAATAACGTTAACGTTATTTCGGCCAGAGAAACAGATATACTAATTAAAATGGTTGGACCTGCGAGATTTGTACTTTGTACTTTGTAGGTCTGCATTTTAAATGTAAGGAGTAAAAAGTATGTATTTTTTCTCTGAAATGTAATTGAGTAAAAGTACAAGTATACAAACCTAATAAATACTTGAGTAAAGTAGAAATCACCAAAAACAATACTTAAGTATTGTAAAAAAGTACAATTACTCAAGTACTTTACACCCCTGGCAGGTTCCCAACTCACTTATCCAGCTCTTTCGCTCCACCTGCTATGTACAGCACAGACCGCTTTCCTCCGTCACTCCAGTAATTTTCCATTAAGGTACAGAAAATTGAGGCGTGAAACTAAAGTCCATCAGCAATTTGCACCTGTTGTCCTCTAGGGCTGTCCCCGACTAAGGATTTGGATGTTCGACTATGATTGGCCAAAATTTGCCGTTAGTCGACTATTGGCCAAAAAAATTAAAAATTTTAAACGTATAATTTTTATTTATTTTTTTTTCATTCCATTTGGGCTGTGGGGGGTGCTTAATGTCTGAAGGAGTTGACTGAAGGCTTCTTGTCATCTGCAAAAGCATGCAATTGGTCCACTGATGGATACATCTTGATATTTGTCTAGTCTAGTGTGTTCATTAGATGGGTGAAATCCTCTTTCAGTGCCTCTGTGCCTGTTTTTTCGTAGGCAGTTAGCCTCTGGTATGCGTGCCATTAGTGTTAGCCACGCTTCTAGGCCTCTTTTATTTTGGAAAGAATGATAAAAAAAAATATAATAATAATATTATAATTATTATTATAATTTTTTTTACTATTAGACTAAGAGGTTGGTTAGTCGACTACGGCTCCTTTCGACCAATTAGTCGACTAATCGACTAATAGGGGTCAGCCGCCCTATTGTCCTCAGTGGCCATTCATCATCGTTTTATATATAAGTATCCGGGTTCCCACTCCCTCCAAACGTGGGAATTCAGAAACTAGATTTTCAGTCATGGAAAACCTAGAAAATTTACAAAAATTACCAAATATCCTGGAAAAAAATATATGTTTATTGTAATTTAGCCACTCAGATCGCCTATCTAAACCTAGGTGTGTATTTTGTTTGAAACTCGACTGTTGGTATAGGATTATAGCAGCGCCGCCCAATTTGGGGCCCGTGGGCCAAGTTTGGCCCACGCTCCGTTTGTTTTGACCCACCGTTTTGATTGATTGATTGAAAAGTTTATTAACAGATTGCAGAATGGGTACAGTACAGTACAGCTCAGTACATACAATTGTTAAGGGGATGCAGACCAGAGAAAGACTTTCGTCTTGTTTACATCAGGGTCCCCCATTTTCAATTCATCATAACATATATGACATACATGACATACAGATAGACAGTACTGCTACATCTATACATTTATGACATATCAGATTTGCAAATACAGTACTGTTTGTGATACAAAAGTGTCCAGAAAAGTAGTGTATATACATTTGGCATAGAAACTGTACATTGGAGGAGGTTGGTTGGGTGGGGTGGGGTTGGGTGGGTTGGGTGAGGGCTGTACATTGGAGGTGGGGGGGGGGGGGGGTTGGGTAGGGGACACACACACATTTTACACTGTACATTGGAATATTGACAAAGCCTTACTTGGTCATTTACTGTACAACTAGGTTAGGACAGTATGATAAGTATGATAATATTTATTAGTATGACATTTGATAAGCTCATGCTTATTCTCCTCTTATTTTAAAGTTTTTTCTTTTAAGTGCTGTAAAATCCTACCCGTAATGACTACTTAAAACGTACATTTTGTGACGGGTGTAGCAGTCACCTATAATGAACGTGAGGCACTTCATCATGAACCCTGCATCGTTAAAAAAGGAGGAAGACAGCTGGGGTTAAATGTGTCAATACTAAGCCTACCGGTAAATTACAACATGACAAGTGAGCAAGTGCTGTCTTGGATTGTCAAGAAAGACTACTGGAAATGTCCTGGAAAATGTATTCTCAAAAATAATAGAAACCCTGAGTATAATGAACACTTGTCGGACTTACGTCAGTATGACGTCCACAGGGATCTCATTCTTAACTCATTTGCAAGCTGAGAGCTGGTTTTCATATAAAGTGCACATCAGCATATAACGTTAACTTTGTTGAACACATTCCTCTGTGAAGAATCTTTTCTTTCTTATTATTTTCTTTTTCTAAATACCAGCCTTTCAACTATTCCGTTTCCATTTAATAACAAACAAAAGTGATGTGCAATCTTTCGAACGTCAATCATGAACCGTCTACAAAGAGGCAGTCTTCGCAGTTCGTAGTGAATGCCATTATGCATAACCCGCCACGAGAACAAAACAAAAGCCTTCATGTGGGAAAACAGTCGACTCAAAGTCCTCCGAATCTGAAAGGCGCGGCCTTTTCTGCTGGCAATGCTTGCATTAGCATTGATCTCCTGGCTTCGTGATCGCTGAGCACACAACCACAGTGCTCTCAGACACACTGTTTCATTCGTGTTGCGATCTCACGTAACAAGGATCTAAATTACTCACAAAACCACATGAATCAATTTTATGTTGTCAGTTCATTAGCGTAAAAGGGGGGCACCGCCCCTTTCAAATACCCCCCCCCCCCCCCACACACACTGTTAGTCCTGTGCCCTGGGACCTGTCAGGCAATATTTATGAACATTCACCACAAAGGAAGAAATCAGACATAATGTAAATTCATAAAATGGATGGGATTCCCCCTTAGGACGATGCGTTGAGTGTTGTGTGCCTTCAGGAACACCAACATTTTGGGAACAAGGAGATAGATACCAATTTCCTCTCTGTGTGTTCAGTAGAAAGCTATCCAGTTGCAAGCTAGCCTAGCTTAGAACAAATGAATGGAAGTGTATACGGACCAGCTAGCTTAGCTGTTGGCCAAAAACACCTCTCCCAGAGGTTTAAGCTAGGCTAGTGGTACCATGTTGAGACGGTTTCAAGAAACAAATTACCATAGAATGGAATAGAATACAATAGAATATAATATAATAGTCTAGGACAAGTCTAGTAGGTCTAATGTCATACTCCTAGTCTAGGACAAGTATAGTAGGTCTACTGTCATACTCCTAGTCTAGGACAAGTCTAGTAGGTCTACTCTCATAATCCTAGTCTAGGACAGGTCTAGTATATTATCTACTGTCAGACTCCTAGTCTAAGTCTAATATGTCTACTCTTAGACTCCTAGGACAAGTGAGTACAGTGTGGTACAACTCCGATCAGACTTGGCTAAGCACAGCCTGATATTTCTCTCTCTCTCTCTCTCTCTCTCTCTCTCTCTCTCTCTCTCTCTCTCTCTCTCTCTCTCTCTCTCTCTCTCTCTCTCTCTCTCTCTCTCTCTCTCTCTCTCTCTTCTCTCCTCATATGGGGCCTGGCTCAATATTTTCCTACTTAAGATTCCACAACAGTAGGTTCCACAACAAGACCCTGAACAGTGAACCCATATCAACCATACAGTAACAAGAAGTTAGGCCCACTGTAACAAACAAACAAACAAACAAACAAACAAACAAACAAACAAACAAAAATAAATAAATAAATAAATTATAGCAATATCACAGTATCAGACCATCTATATTCTGACAATACCTATGACCGGTTAGGGAAATTAACTACCATTTATCCGTTCCAAATTCAACGTGGTTTAACTCTCTGGCTGGTCGTCTGAGAGGGCTCCTTTGTGCTGTCGGAGCTCAGCTCACTCCTGATAACCAGGGGCGGTCGCAAGCATAGATATATATAAACACTAGATGGCTCAAGGCAAAGTCTCCAGCGTAGTTCACGGGCAGCCATCTTGCTTCGGTGGACTATTCTGTTAAGGTGAATGATCAGCACAAACAAAAATACTAACTCGCTGAAATCTTGACGGATTTACAAACGGTTTGGTTTATTACAAACGTTATTAATGTGGCTATGATTCTTGCTTGGAAGAATTCTTAATAATAATTAAAAAACATGTTTGTCCATTATAAGTATGCAGTATGATAACTACATATCTGACGTTTTTAACAAACCAAACGGTTGAAAATGTAGCAAGTTATGGTTATTTCAATAGTACATGCACTATAGACATTCATGTTATGAGTGGGCGTGCTGCCCTGCAGCAAGATGGCCGCCTTGTGGCAACGTAGGTCTCCGTTGGCCAGCAGCGCGGGTGAGTCATCTAGTGTTTATATATATATCTATGGTCGCAAGATCCTCTGGTGTCCATATACAGTATGTACACCCCCACCCACAAATCTCCCCCCTCGACTCCTTGTAACCTCTCTGCGCCCCGCTCAAACCCCCACCCCCCCGCACAAAGGTTCCTACTGACGCACATGGCGGGGAGTGGTATTTTTAGACTGAATTGCACTTTCCTAAGAGCACCCAAGGAAAAAAGGCCAGAAGGCCTGCTCTTCTTCTTCAGGAAGCGGATGTGTGCTCCTGTCTTCATCACTTAACCCCTGCTCTTTTTTCATTCCCTGCCCTCATGGCACCGCTGTCGTTGGTCTGAGGAAAAGCAGCATTAAGCTTGAAACGTTACGATAGCATGACGTGATACGGTACGACTGATAGTACGACATATTAGACAGACAGAAAGACATATGCTGTAGATTTGTTGATAGACAGCCAGACTGATTGATTCATTTATTGATTTATTCTTTATTTAGTCAATTCCCAAAACCAACTAAAATTATGTTAAAGATGTGTTAATGGCACTATGGCAGTATTCAGACTCTACTCTTGTGACTTGGGAGCCATGGGATCTGAAATCTAGGCATCTTATTTCCGATAACCAAAAAAGATATCCCTGAGATATCCCTCCTGGCCCTTGACGTCAGCTCTCCAGACTCCTTCCTCCCTCTGTCTTCATCCTTTAGGGCGTGGCCCCACGCTGACCACGTCTGTCTGTCGCGTCCCCCGTCTACATCTGTTTTTAATTAGTTTCGACGAGGAACGTCGCTGTGCTTAGGCAGCGCTGATGACGCGCATGTTCTCCGTCAGATACAGGATCCGTTTGTGACAGACAGAGACACTCAGATGAAGATTAACGTTTGGGAATCGACGGATTAGCCCACCAACCGCTATTAGGATGTGTTAGAGACACACTGGTGTGAACAGCCAGCTCCTGTCCTTCTGGTGTGAACAGCCAGGCTCCTGTCCTTCTGGTGGTGTGAACAGCCAGGCTCCTGTCCTTTTGGTGTGAACAGCCAGGCTCCTGCTCTCATGGTGAGAACAGCCAGGCTCCTGCTCTGACACTTAATGGTGCGTCAGCATCCTGTGCCCCCCCCCCCCCCCCCCCCTGCTGCTCCTCTCTCTCTGTGTCAGTCCTCTCTTAGTCGCCCCCACTACTCTCTCTCTCTCTCTCTCTCTCTCTCTCTCTCTCTCTCTCTCTCTCTCTCTCATCTCCTCTCTCTCTCTCTCTCTCTCTCTCTCTCTCTCTCTCTCTCTCTCTCTCTCTCTCTCTCTCTCTCTCTCTCTCTCTCTCTCTCTCTTTCTCTCTCTCTCTTCAAGTTTCAAGTTTCAAGTTCTTTAATAGTTGTCATACAGAAGTACAGAATACTTTCATACAAAATGCTTCTTACTGTTACGCTCCAGAGACTGTGCTAGATGAGATAGTATCAAATAACATGGTATAGCATGTAAATTAGAAGTAGAAAATGAGGTCACAGTGTTCAGTATAGACATATGTACAATGTTCGATGCAGAATAGACGTAACTGAGTTACCATATAATATGCAATACTATGCAGTGTACTAATGTACAATACTATATAGTCGCAAAGCAGAAATGGGATGAGGTACAATTTAGGTACAATTTACAGTAAGGTGTACGAGTTGTAGTGCAGTCCTTCATCAATAAATATAAAGTGTGGGGAGTGGGTGCTACAGTGTGTTTGTTTAAAGTGAGTGTGTGCTATAAAGTGTGTGGAGTGGGTGCTACAGTGTGTTTGTTTAAAGTGAGTGTGTGCGTGTGGATGTGTGTGCTATGTGCGTTTGATGGTTGTTGTTGTGTAGTGTTCATTGTTCGTTGAGCAGCCTGATGGCCTGGGGATAGAAGCTTCTTCTGAGTCTTTCTGTGCTCGCCTTGAGACTCCGGTATCGCTTGCCTGACCGCAGCAGTTCAAAGAGGCAGTTGTTCGGGTGACTGGAGTCTTTAATGATTCTCTTAGCCTTGCCCCTGCACCGCTTGTTGTAAATGTTCTGGAGGGTGGGGAGCCCCCCCTCCAATTGTGCGTTCGGCTGAACGTGTCACTCTTTGTAGTCTGCTTCGGTCTTGTGCAGTGCTATTCCCAAACCAGGAGGTGATGTTGCCAGTCAGGATGCTCTCTATTGTACATGAGTAGAAGTTCTTAAGGATCTTCTGACTGACTTGTAACTTCCTTAGGCGCCTGAGGAAGTAGAGGCGTTGTCGTGCCTTCTTCACAACACTGTCAATGTGTGTGGTCCATGTCAAGTCCTCGGATATGTAGGCTCCGAGGTACTTAAAGCTGTTGACTCTCTCAACCGGTGCCCCGTCGATGCTGAGGGGGCTGTAGTCCTTGACCCCCGACCTCCTGAAGTCCACAATCATCTCCTTTGTTTTGCTGACGTTCAGGGAGAGGCTGTTTTCCTGGCACCATCCCACCAGGACCTTGACCTCTTCCAGGTAGGCCCTCTCGTCGTTGGCAGAGATCAGGCCCACCACCACTGTGTCGTCAGAAAATTTGATGATTGTGTTGCTACTCCGCTGAGCCACACAGTCGTGTGTGTACAGGGAGTAGAGGAGGGGACTCAGAACACAGCCCTGGGGGGCCCCTATGTTGAGGGTGATGGATGAGGAGGTGCAGTTGCCTGCTCTCACCACCTGGGGTCTGCCTGTCAGGAAGTCCAAGGCCCACTGGCAGAGGTCATAGTTCAAGCCCAGGTCCCTGAGCTTGGCTATGAGTATGGAGGGGGACTATGGTATTGAAATGCCGAGCTGTAGTCGATGAATAGCATTCTCACATAGTTCCCCTTCCTCTTGTCCAGGTGTGATGCTGCTGTGTGCAGCACATGGGTTATGGCGTCCTCCGTGGACCTGTTGGGGCGGTATGCAAATTGCAGGGGGTCCATGTTGATGGGGAGGGAGGAGCAGATGTAGCCCTTTACTAGCTTCTCAAAGCACTTCATGGCTATGGAGGTGAGAGCTACAGGGCGGTAGTCGTTGAGGCAAGCAGGCTTGGATTTTTTGGGTACAGGGATAATAGTGGACTTCTTCAGGCAGGTGGGGATGACAGCCTGTTCTAAGGACAGGTTAAATATGTCAGTGAATACCGGGGCCAGTTGGTCGGTACAGACTTTTAGGACGCGGCCGGGGATGCCGTCCGGTCCTGCTGCCTTCCTGATATTCACTTTTTTAAAGGTCCGCCTCACCTCATGCTCTGTAACCCTGAACACTGAGTCTCCATCAGCAGCAGACCCCCCCCCCCCCCCCCCCCCATTGCCGTGGCTTGTGGGCTGGTGTTGTTATTACCAGCATCAAACCTCGCATAGGAAGGTATTGAGGTCATTTGCTAAGGAGATGTCACTGTTCAGTTTGAGGGAGGTGCCTTTGTAGTCTGTCATCGTTTTTGAGCCCCTGCCACATAGCTCTGGAGTCAGCCTGTTCAAACTGGAGTTCAATTTTATCCCTGTAGCGCCGTTTGGCCTCTGTAACTGTCCTCCTTACGTTGTATCGCGCCACCTTGTGGTCATTCATGTTGCCTGCCACCAGGCCGTCGTTGTATGCTTTGGTGCGCGCTTTCAGAGCTTCACGGACGGATTTGTCTACCCAGGGTTTTTGATTTGGGTAAACTCTAATTGTGGTAGTGGGGATTGTGTCTTCCACCAAAGTACGAACATAGTCCAGCACTGTCTCCGTGTAGACATTAATGTTATCTGTGTCGCGGAACATGCTCCAGTCTGTGCACTCAAACGCAGCCTGGAGTGTCTCCTCTGACGTCACATCCCATTTCTGCACCTCTCGTGAGACTACAGGAGTGCTCTTGATTCTCTGTTTGTACTTTGGTGAAAGGAAAATGGCCGCGTGATCAGACTTACCAAAGCCACTAGCAGAATGAGCCTTGTAGCCACCCTTGAATTGCGTGTAACAGTGGTCTAGGATGTTACCGCCTCTGGTGTTACAAGTCACATGCTGATAGAAGTCAGGCAAAACCTTTCTCAGATTGGTGCTATTGAAATCACCCACTACTACAATGGCGGCGTTAACGTTAGTTGCTTGGATTCTATTTACCTCTCTCTCTCTCTCTCTCTCTCTCTCTCTCTCTCTCTCTCTCTCTCTCTCTTCTCTCTCTCTCTCTCATCTCTCTCTCTCTCTCTCTCTCTCTCTTTCTCTCTCTCTCTCTCTCTCTCTCTATCTCTCTCACTCTCACACTAACACACATATGTAGAGAGCTAGAGCCCTGTTCTGTGAAGATATGGTTTGAGACACAATGGAGCCACCTGTCTTGTCAGATATACATGCTCCCTCCTCCAGCGCCAACTCTGCCATCTGCCACACACACACACACACACGCACGCACGCACGCACGCACGCACGCACGCACGCACGCACGCACGCACGCACGCACGCACGCACGCACGCACGCACGCACGCACGCACGCACGCACGCACGCACGCACGCACGCACGCACACACACACACACACACACACACACACACACACACACACACACACACACACACACACACACACACACACACACACACACACACACACACACACACACACACACACACACACACACACACACACACACACACACACACACACACACACACACACACACACACACACACACACACACACACACACACACACACACACACACACACACACACACACACACACACACACACACACACACACACCTCCCCGTCTACATTGGTGAGGCTGAGGTTGAAAGGGTCAGCAGCCTCAAGTTCCTCGGTGTGCACATCACCGAGGACCTCACCTGGACACTACACAGTCGAGAAAGCTCACCAACAGCTCTATTTCCTATATATTTCCTATTGCCAGCATCCTCACAAACTTCTATAGATGCACCATGGAGAGCTTTATG
>NC_140175.1:37365101-37393180 GCF_963971535.1 Notolepis coatsorum
CATACAAATGTAAATGCAATCAACTATGACTGTTATTGCTATTGAACCTGGACTGCTACAGTACATACCCAGTGTGCAATACTGTATACATGTGTGTGTCACTTTTACACACATATCATTGTAATATTATGTATATTGTGTCACATTGTATTCATCTCATCATCAATACTGTTTACACACAAATCCTAATTTTCATATATGTACTGTTATATTCTTTACTTAGGTAATTCCATTTTTATTTCCTTTCATTTAAATTTACGCTTTGCTTTTTATCTTTATGTGACTAGAGCTCTAATGCGTCTATAGTGCTCCTGCTGTTGAGCTCAGCTGTTCTCTTGTCCAACACATTTCATTGTACTGTTAACCCTTTATAGTGTGGTAGTGAAAGGTTAACCGTCTGTAGTGTGGTAGTGAACGCGTTAACCCTTTGTAGTGTGGTAGTGAAAGGTGAACCGTCTGTAGTGTGGTAGTGAAAGGTTAACCGTCTGTAGTGTGGTAGTGAACGTGTTAACCCTTTGTAGTGTGGTAGTGAAAGGTCAACTGTCTGTAGTGTGGTAGTGAAAGGTTAACTGTCTGTAGTGTGGTAGTGAAAGGTTAACTGTCTGTAGTGTGGTAGTGAAAGGTTAACCGTCTGTAGTGTGGTAGTGAAAGGTTAACCGTCTGTAGTGTGGTAGTGAAAGGTAACCGTCTGTAGTGTGGTAGTGAACGGCAACGCGTTAACCCTTTGTAGTGTGGTAGTGAAAGGTTAACCTTCTGTAGTGTCGTAGTGAAAGGTGAACCGTCTGTAGTGTGGTAGTGAACGCGTTAACCCTTTGTAGTGTGGTAGTGAAATGTTAACCTTCTGTAGTGTGGTAGTGAACGCGTTAACCCTTTGTAGTGTGGTAGTGAAAGGTTAACCTTCTGTAGTGTGGTAGTGAACGTGTTAACCCTTTGTAGTGTGGTAGTGAAGGTTAACTGTCTGTAGTGTGGTAGTGAACGTGTTAACCCTTTGTAGTGTGGTAGTGAAAGGTGAACCGTCTGTAGTGTGGTAGTGAACGCGTTAACCCTTTGTAGTGTGGTAGTGAAAGGTTAACCTTCTGTAGTGTGGTAGTGAACGCGTTAACCCTTTGTAGTGTGGTAGTGAAAGGTTAACCTTCTGTAGTGTGGTAGTGAATGTGTTAACCCTTTGTAGTGTGGTAGTGAAAGGTTAACCTTCTGTAGTGTGGTAGTGAACACCTTAACCCTTTGTAGTGTGGTAGTGAAAGGTTAACCTTCTGTAGTGTGGTAGTGAACACCTTAACCCTTTGTAGTGTGGTAGTGAAAGGGTTACACTTCTGTAGTGCGTTAGTGAACGTGTTAACCCTGGTAGTGTGGTAGTGAAAGGGTTAATATTATACATAATGACCAATACAAGAAACTTCCACTTGAACAACCCTATGGCTGCCTCCTTGTTTGACGTCAATCAGTCCTCATAATATATCCCACAATGCAAAGCATCTCACATCCTCTTTTGCTGTCACCGTAGCTGGCATTACCCTATAACATTACTGTAACTACCAAACATTAAAGATATGCCAGCTACCAAATTCACTTCATTACTTTCACAAGTGTCTGTACTATATAAACATTATGTCCACACCTTCATCCTTGTGCCTCTGTAACTTTCTGCACCAAAGCACAGGCTGATCAGCCCTATAATTTGCAAGATATTACGTGGATTCACACACACACCTACACACAAACACGGACACACACATACACTCCTGCGAGCTAATCGATGTCATCCTCAATTCAACAAGTGACTCACCTTATCTGCAGATATGAATATGAAAAGAGTCCCTGTCGACATTCAATACAACACACACCCATTCATTAAGACCTACAGTATACAACTCTCTCTCTCTCTCTCTCTCTTCCCACTCACAAACACTGAGTGAGATGGATGACAGATCATACAAGCTAATGGACTAAAAGCCTTTTCTGGTGGAGGGAGAGAGAGAGAGAGAGAGAGAAAGAGAGAGAGAGAGAGAGAGAGAGAGAGAGAGAGAGAGAGAGAGAGAGAGAGAGAGATAGAGAGAGAGAGAGAGACATATGTACTCGTTCCTCTAGTCTACACTGTAAAACTGGGATTGTGGTTAATTAATATTTATTAAATAATTATTAGTAACCTATACATAATAAAAAATACTATGTGCCGTTTCAAATCGAATTGAGCTGAATGAATTTGATTGTAAAATGCAATTTATGAATTTAATTTGACAGTTTTAGTTGAATAAAATTAGCTAATAGTTTAAAAGTGACCAGATGACGCTGTATCGATCCGTATAAAGGAGATCTGAGAAGAGTGTACTATCAGTGTCTGTGTGCACACATGCATTCTTGTGTTGAGCACAACACTGTACAACAGTGTACTCAACAGCTGTACAAGGTCATCAATGATTCAACAACACAATCCCTGCGTTAAGTGAGGAAACACCCGACAAGTGGAAAAGAGAATGGAAGGAAATAGATGGGGATGAGGAGGAGGAGAAGGAGGAGGAGGGAGTGGGAAAGATGATGGGGAGGATGGGGAGGAGAGGAGGGGGAGGAGAAGAGAGAGTGAGGAGAGGTCAGAGGAGGAGAGGTAGAGGAGAGGAGGGGAGAGGAAGGGAGAATAAGTGAGGAGGGAAGGAGTGGGGAGAGGAGTGGAAAATTAAGGAGATGAGATAAAAGACGATACGTGGGAAAAGGGGGAGAGAAAGGGGAGAGAAAAGGGGAGAGAAAAGGAGAGGAGATAGCGGAGATGAGGGAAGAGGATAGGATAGGAGGGGAGAGGAGAGGAAAATTAGTTCAGAGGGAGAGGTAGAGGTCAGAGGAGAGGATAGGATAGGAGAGAAGTGGAGAGGAGAGGAAAAGGAGCTCAGAGGAGATGTAGAGGAAAGGAGGTCAGATGAGAGAATCGGATAGGAGGAAAGAGGAGAGGAAAAGGAGGTCAGAGGAGAGGAGAGGTAGAGGAGAGGGGAGAGGAGGAGGGAAAAGGAGAGGAGGGGAGAGGAGTTAAGTATTTGTTTGAGCATAGGGGTAAGTTGAGCCACGCCTTGTTTCTAGGAAACCATAAAAAAGTGAGCATGTGACCAGTAATGTAGGAGGAAGGCGCCATTGTCTGTGAAGGTAAGAGCCACATGGCTAAAGTGGTTAGACATTTGTTTAACGGAGGTACCGCGAGTATATCCACAGTCACGATGGACTTCAAGTGTTGTGAAGTGACTGTGGCACGTAGCGGTACTGCAAGTTAAACTCACTCCCCCTTAAAAAAGGCATAGACACGTTACCAAGAAGTGAATTCACCTCTTGGTATAGCGGCCTGTGATGTCGCTCCGTGTTGCGGCCGGCCCAGGTTCGAAACTCCCTCGGGGAATGTCAATTCCAACCGGCTACACATTTCACTCATGAAAGTTAATTTAATCTATCTTCAGTTTCATGAGGATTTTGTTTAGACCAACATAGATCATTTAAAATGTGGGGTATCTATAAGCTGCAACACCTAGCATGAAAGTGCACCATTTTAGCTGTTGGGGCTAATTAATTACATATGGTATCTCTGGGGTAAGTTGAGCAGGTGTTTCAGTTCAGAATGTCCAGATGTTCCTTATTTTTCAAGTTCAAATTCAGATTTAGCATTTTCTTTCAGACCGCATTTTTTTTTGTTTTTTAATCTTTTCCCCCTCCATTTTCCTCCGATTTTCTCCCATCCCAATGTTAGTCGTTATGCCAATTCCCAATCCCCTTCCCGGTCGCTGTGCACTTACCCCCACAGTCGGTCTGGGAGAGTGGAGGCTATCACGTGCTTCCTCCGACACACGTCCAGCCAATCAACCGCTTCTTTTCACCTGGCAGCGCGGATTCTCATTGAGAGGGCGTAGCGTGTAGCTTAGCAGGCGCCCCGACCGAACTGTAGGAGTCGCTGTTTACAACGACCCGGACCCACCCCGCCAGCTTCTCCCACCCTCTAATACTGCCAATTGTATTAGTGTGAACGGCCAGCCAAGCTGGTGACAACCCCGGAGCTGTGAGCTGGATTCGAACAGGCGAATCTAGCCGCTCCGGGGTTTGGTGACGAACGCAATCTCCGTTACGCCACCTGACCGCCCGCAGACCACATTTAAGGAATTCTCAGGCCTATGTTGAAATGGTTTCAAATGCAATAATAAAACAAAGCTAGGCTGAATTGTGTTTAATAAATAAAAATACATACAGATTTGAAGTAGTGACTGTTATTTCATTCAGTACAGACATGTATAACTGTGGAATATCTTAATCCAGGGAGGGGAAGAGGTGGGGGTATATATGGAGGGGTGTTAGAAGAGGGGAGGGGAGAAGGGAGGGCGGGGGAGGAAGTAGGGATGTAAGGAGGGAGATGGCTCAATTACTTACCCCGCTCCTATGCTCAATTTACCCCAAATTGTGCCACGAGACCTTTTTTGGGACATGCTATATTATCAAACCGGTTATGTTCACCCTGATTCAGATTGTCTGTAGTGATTCACAACATTCTGAAATATGCTTTTAAATCAGTTAGCACCAAAATTATAATTGCCTTCATGTAGTGATCCTGAATATGAAAAGTGAAAAGTCAATTTACCCCAGTCTCCCCTATGTGTAAACTTACTAGAGAGAGGAGAGGAGAGGAGAGGAGAGGAGAGGAGAGGAGAGGAGAGGAGAGGAGAGGAGAGGAGAGGAGAGGAGAGGAGAGGAGAGGAGAGGAGAGGAGAGGAGAGGAGAGGAGAGGAGAGGAGAGGAGAGTTGATGAGAGGAGAGGAGAGGAGAGGTAAATCTCAGAAAATGGCCATCTCTGTTTTCCTTGTGGCTAGAATTGCTTACACCAGATGGCATGGGGTTAATGTAGCCACCATTACATTTACCAAGCCCTCCGTTATCCTGTTCAACTCAATTAGCCTCACGGTTAAATGTATTACATTTCCAAACTAAAGTACATGCTCCCACTCTCTCTCTCTCTCTCTCTCTCTCTCTCTCTCTCTCTCTCTCTCTCTCTCTCTCTCTCTCTCTCTCTCGCTCTCTCTCGCTCTCTCATAGCTGAGTAGCTAGCAGGTGGATTGGCACAATGCCAGAGTGATGCAATTCCCCATGCAATTCCCCATACAGGCTGTCTTTAACCTAGACCTGTCCTGTCTTGCCTTAAAAATTATGTTTAGGGAACAGAGAGGAGTCTAAAGGACGGGTTAGTATTAGGGATGTCCGATATTATCGGCATTAAAATGTGATATCGGAAAATATCGGTATTGGTTTTCAATTTTTTTTTCAATTTTTTTTTACATTTAATGTTTATTTACCCAGGCAAGCAAGTAAGAACAAATTCTGATTTTATTTATTGTCAAAAGTATGCATAATGTTGTGTTAATTCCACAACAAGAGATATGTAATGTTAATTACCTGAAATTATTCAATTTTGGGGGGGGGGGGGGGGGGGGGGGGGGGAAACCCTGCATATATCGGTATCGGTTGATATCGGTATCGGAAATTAAGAGTTGGACAATATCGGTATATCGGTATCGGTAAAAAAGCCAATATAGAGCATCCCTAGTTAGTATCCTTAAAGGCCCAATCAGTGATCCAAACATAAACAAGTGGGTAGCCCCAACCACCAAAACTCCTAAATAAATGGAGACATTTTCATTCTCATGTTGACTGACTGAGCTCTTGATACTGGACTTGCCACTAGACAACAGGTAAATAATCATCTATTTATATTTGCTGTATTTTGAGGCTATAAAGGCTTTGTTGACGCTGGAAATATTTGATGGCACATTTACACTGGGCTAAAACAGATCTAGATTCTGTTTCCGTATCCATATCCAATTATTTAAGAATGTATGGTAAAAACCCCACATTTAAAATGTGATTTGTGACCTGATTATCACCTGCTTCACAATGGTTGGTGACGCCCAATGTGACTGTTGATACCTATTGTCGCACTGATCGGTTGCACTAAAGCACATAAGTTTAGCTAACGTTAGTTGAATTACCATGCCTCCATGTCTGTGGAGCACGGTGTTGGATCCGTTACTGTTATTGTACATTATAGACCATTACAAATTATTAGGATAGTCCATTCATTACATGGTCTATGGATCTACCATCTTTCAGTGCAAGAAATCTTTGTGAAAATTAAGTTGCTTTCCTTTGATCTCTGATCTCCACACCACGCCTCATGACGAAGATCCAGAACATGCTACTTCTAACAGTGTGATGTCTTCCTGTCTTAAGGGAAGAGGCCTTTTATGAGGCTTATCATTCTGGCACAGAGAAAATAAATAAACTAAGGCTTACTTATTCACCCTCATCATCAAACCTGCGGTCGCTTTGTGCCGCTCCATCAAACATGTGATGTTGAAGTTGTGATAGATGAATGATAGGAGTGTGGAATAAAACTTGTTTGCTATCTCAACTCCACAGCATCTGCGGTGACTAGCTCTTTCCAATTTGCATCCAAAGAAATGTCTGGGTTTCAACATTCAAAGAGGATGAATTTATATATATATGTACATGTAATGATATTTTAGCTCTTGGCAAAATTCAAATTGTACAAATCTTTTTCTGCTATGCTTTTCTATCAATAGTTTTAAAAAGTTATGCAGTCTAAGCCTATGTTAGATATGATATCTCAGCCCATTTCAGAGAGGGGGGGGGGGAAGAGAGAGAGAGGGGCAGCAGAGGAGGCTTGAAAACTATAATTGGGTTGAGGAAAACTTAGTATGGCACTGTGTTCCTGCTTCCTGTCGTAGTAGCCTAGGGGCAGCGCACAACCCACGGTGAAGCCGAGAGAATCACAAATCTTCATGCTTATGAACCTCAAAATTTATCAAAACGACAATTTAGTCTGTTAGCAGCACCGAGAGGGAGTTTGTTATGATGTTAAATGCTAAGGAGAGTAATTGCAGAGATTGTTGACCTGTGCACTGACTGCCCTGTACAACAGCCATCATGAGAACACAGGTGTCTCTTTAGAGGTATAACCTGTAATGCCGTCAAACAGCTACATCTAAGGAAAAAGAGCCCCGCTTGGTGTTGCAATCTGTTTACATATTTTAGTTTTTGTCTGGTGTATGGATTGGAGTTTAGGGACTTATTATACTGTGTTGAATGCAGACCTCTCTTGGCAGAGCCTAAGGTGCGGCCAGCAATAGAAACCCTTCCCCTTGCTGGTTTCTGGCTGTATATGTTAGAGCCACTGCCAGGGCCTTTCTCTCCCCTGTCTGTCAGCAGGTCCCCACTACCTTACAGGCCTGCTTTTGAGAGGCTATTTCTCTGCTTAAATATTCTAGAAAAAAGACTGCTTTACAAGATGTAACCTCTTTAGCCCGGAGCCCTATTTTTCTGAAAATCCGCCTAAAATACATACCTAAGTAAATGGAATATTGCTTCACTTCTACAAGGTGTATTTGCATATTCTAGGTATCTAGGGACATCTATGGACCTCAGTGAATGTATTCCCAGTGTCAGAAATATTGTGTCTATTACTAGGCTTGCTTAAATTGTGATGAAACAAAGGAGAATATGAATTATGATTTTTCTTTGCATATTTGACAGTGAATAACACAATGCTAATAATGACCAGACATGAAGAACTGCCACTGATCTCGTTCAGTACCTTCTTGAGATCATATGTACAAAAAATCTAAGGAAATGAATAAAGGGAAGATGATTAAACAGAAGGTTCTGTAGATACAGTACTGAATTTTCCCATCCGGACCAATGCAATTTGAAATATTATTATAGAATATAGAATAGCAGGCTTATAAATTACCTTATTATAGCCAATTCACACATTTCTATATATATACATATATTATCTTTCAAATGGCCGAGTTCAATTTGGATTTAGTATCACCAGGTGTGCATAAGAACAGATAATGAAATCTACTGTAATCTACTGTACTTTGTTATTTTGATCAGGGTGCAACCGTTTTGAAACAAATTTCAAATCTAATTGTTGCTGCATGCTAAAAATAGGGAAGAGAAACTAACTACACTGTCAATATGTCAATAACGTTAAGTGTTGTGGTTTATTATCCCAAATAATAAGAGATATTAAAGAAATGCATACAGAAGTATGACGGTTGAAACCCCATAGAGCGTTTTGGGAAGTGTCGTTCTGAAAAGTTCGACAGCTAGCGATGCCCTTTACAAAATGGCCACAAAAAAACTACAATTCCCATGGTTAAAAAAATCCAAAATGGTCGCCTCTCGCGAAATAAACATGATCAAATCGAAAAGTAAAATCTATCTACACTTTAACCTATTGCTAAACTAACGTATTGATGATAATATACATTATAAATGCTGTTGTGACGTGGTTATGATTAGGGATGTCCCGATCGCCTTTTTTTGCTTCCGATCCGATCCCGATCATGTGATTTTAAATATCTATCGATCCGATCGTTTCCGATCCGATCTTTCACATTAGTAATCAATTTTGACGCATTTTTGTCAGAAACTGGCAGAGCGAGACAAGCCCATCTGTTGCCTATCGTCCGGGGCGCGGGAGCGGAGGCTTTTGTTATTACATTCACCCTGAGAAATGTGCTTCTGCTTCATATGAGAAATATTAAAAGTTTCAATATATGTTTGCACATTAGTATACATTCAGTGTTCGACTTACGTAATGGTCCATTCTGCAACGTGTTGTACTGTTGTTGTGATGTGGTCGAGCGTGTAGCGTGTAGCGTCTAAATTAAAGGGGTGTTTGTTGCAACGGTGAAAATTAAAGGGGAATGTGTTTGTTGTGGACAATTATTCTGCTCTGTGTGACAATAAATACATTAATGATGATATATTATATGTAATTTAAAACCAAAACTAAGGCCTCCGTATGAGTTTAAGACGTGGACATGGTCATGTTTGTTGAATAAAAATTTTCTTTTTTTGACTGCCGATTTTTATTATTATTTTTTCCCGATCCCCGATCCTCTGAAAAGCATGTGATCGACGCCGATTCCGATCACGTGATCGGATCGGGACATCCCTAGTTATGATGTTTATACTTGAATACGTTTGAAAAAAAAAACTATACTTTTGTCAATTTATGACATGATGTCATTTCCACCGACGGACCGCACGGGCGGAAGAGGTTAAATTAGCACATCATCTTCAAACATTCTTAGATTTCAACGTATGACACATCATTTGAAAGCTTACATTATGTACTTTCACAATCTGTAAAAATCTGGAAAATTTAAATGGAGACATGTGGCACAAACCGCTGTGCACAAGGCCAGATTAAGAATTCAGAGGCCTCTGGGTCAGACTCTTGTGGAGGCCCCCACACACACATACACGTGCACGCACGCACAGTGGCGTTTTTATATGTAAAACATTGTTGGGGCAGCCACTAACCAAGGCTACATACCAGGCAAACTACAGTAATCAAAATTACAGTAATCGTTGTTCGCAAATTTCGCACCACATATCAGGCATAGGCTACAGGTAAGCCTGCATTGTTAGTCGTGAAAGCAAATTAATCTGTCCACGCTGAATTAAACCCTCTATTTTCCTCAGACTTTCCTTTTTTTGGATTTATCCATGGTTAGCTTACTGGGGGGTCGGAAACTCAAGATTAGCCACTTGCAGACGGCAGGGAGAGGCACGGGGTGTGACGTACTGTATATTTTAGTTGATGAAATATTTTTGTTGACTAAATATTTTAGTTGATGAAATATTTTTTCATTTCAGTGTCACAGTATGACATCGATCTCCAAAATAATAAAAAAAATAAATAAGTGTGAAAAGAATTATAAAAAAATATTAAATAAAATGTTGGAGGCCCCTCGTCACTAGAGGCCCACGGGCCGCGGCCCAAACGGCCCGGTCGTTAATCCGGCCCTGGCTGTGCAGTGTCACATATGGATTTCTCCATGTTCCCGCTTCACCATCAGCCTGCCTACCTGGGCCGGCCTACATCACCTCATCACGGATCCACGATAAGAGGCCTGCACCCCTGCCACTCCTGGTCCGAGTGTTGTTTTCACCTCCTGTGGTAGTAGGACTCTTCTCTGGACCTCTAGAAACCTTATGCACAATTACTGTGT
The DNA here is from genome assembly GCF_963971535.1 of Notolepis coatsorum. NCBI lineage: Eukaryota > Metazoa > Chordata > Actinopteri > Aulopiformes > Paralepididae > Notolepis > Notolepis coatsorum. The sequence continues at coordinate 37,375,166 of NC_140175.1, forward strand.
TAATCCTAGTGTTTCCTGTGTACTCAGTAGGGCTGACCCCTATTAGTCGAATAGTCGACTAATCGATCGAAAGGAGCCGTAGTCGACTGCCAACCTCTTAGTCGAATAAAAAAAATATATATAGCCTATACATTTTATTATTATTATTTTTAATTTTTTATCATTCTTTCCAAAAGAAAAGAGGCCTAGAAGTGTGGCTAACACTAAACAGGCACAGAGGCACTGAAAGAGGATTTCACCCATCTAATGAACACACTAGACTAGACAAATATCAAGATGTATCCATCAGTGGACCAATTGCATGCTTTTGCAGAGGACAAGAAGCCTTCAGTCGACTCCTTCAGACATTAACACTTTCAATGCCAACGATGATATTACTCGTTTGTTCATGCCGACCGTTCATTGCCAACGACGAGAGATCTCGTTTTATTTATTTATTAGAGAGATATCAACGCGTGCCCTATGTGTGTGCGTGTGTGTGTGTGTGTGTGTGTGTGCTGATCAGGAAATTAGAGAATCGATTTTTCAGCTTGCTTCTATAGCGTGCATAAGTACACATACTATCGATAATCTAGCGTTTATTTGAAAACTATTCATAATAGGCAGAAATATGACAACGTTTTTTGTGTATTCCAGAATATTCCAGTAAAGGGTGATTATCTCAGAATCTTTATATTTTCCTGAAACTTAAAAAAAACTAGCGTTTTTCAAAATGGTATAAAACGGAAATGAACCGATTAAAAAACAATCCGTTTTGACAATGTTGACTGCAAACAATCGACGGCCAGATTATCCAAATCCTTAGTCGGGGACAGCCCTAGTACTCAGTATCCTGCGTCGTATTGACCTTTGTTCTCCTGTGTGTAGGACCTCGCCCCTCCGGCCTGCACCCCCACTTACGGATTTTACCAGCCTGCACCCCCACTTACGGATTTTACCAGCCTGCACACTTTAACCTATTGCTAAACTAACGTATTGATGATAATATACATTATAAATGCTGTTGTGACGTGGTTATGATTAGGGATGTCCCGATCGCCTTTTTTTGCTTCCGATCCGATCCCGATCATGTGATTTTAAATATCTATCGATCCGATCGTTTCCGATCCGATCTTTCACATTAGTAATCAATTTTGACGCATTTTTGTCAGAAACTGGCAGAGCGAGACAAGCCCATCTGTTGCCTATCGTCCGGGGCGTGAGAGCGGAGGCTTTTGTTATTACATTCACCCTGAGAAATGTGCTTCTGCTTCATATGAGAAATATTAAAAGTTTCAATATATGTTTGCACATTAGTATACATTCAGTGTTCGACTTACGTAATGGTCCATTCTGGTCTGAAACGCCGACGATAATCCTCAGTCACGTAACGTTATCCTCCAGGTGAAAAGTTAGTCTGAAAACATGTCCTCCTTGCAAACATTGCAACTGGCTTGACTTTCTATTTTAAAATGCTTAGTTCCAAACCTCTGACATTAAGTCTAGCTGCTCAAGTCAGTGGATATTAACCGTGTTTCGGGAGCAACGTGTTGTACTGTTGTTGTGATGTGGTCGAGCGTGTAGCGTGTAGCGTCTAAATTAAAGGGGTGTTTGTTGCAACGGTGAAAATTAAAGGGGAATGTGTTTGTTGTGGACAATTATTCTGCTCTGTGTGACAATAAATACATTAATGATGATATATTATATGTAATTTAAAACCAAAACTAAGGCCTCCGTATGAGTTTAAGACGTGGACATGGTCATGTTTGTTGAATAAAAATTTTCTTTTTTTGACTGCCGATTTTTATTATTATTTTTTCCCGATCCCCGATCCTCTGAAAAGCACGTGATCGACGCCGATTCCGATCACGTGATCGGATCGGGACATCCCTAGTTATGATGTTTATACTTGAATACGTTTGAAAAAAAAAACTATACTTTTGTCAATTTATGACATGATGTCATTTCCACCGACGGACCGCACGGGCGGAAGAGGTTAAATTAGCACATCATCTTCAAACATTCTTAGATTTCAACGTATGACACATCATTTGAAAGCTTACATTATGTACTTTCACAATCTGTAAAAATCTGGAAAATTTAAATGGAGACATGTGGCACAAACCGCTGTGCACAAGGCCAGATTAAGAATTCAGAGGCCTCTGGGTCAGACTCTTGTGGAGGCCCCCACACACACATACACGTGCACGCACGCACAGTGGCGTTTTTATATGTAAAACATTGTTGGGGCAGCCACTAACCAAGGCTACATACCAGGCAAACTACAGTAATCAAAATTACAGTAATCGTTGTTCGCAAATTTCGCACCACATATCAGGCATAGGCTACAGGTAAGCCTGCATTGTTAGTCGTGAAAGCAAATGAATCTGTCCATGCTGAATTAAACCCTCTATTTTCCTCAGACTTTCCTTTTTTTGGATTTATCCATGGTTAGCTTACTGGGGGGTCGGAAACTCAAGATTAGCCACTTGCAGACGGCAGGGAGAGGCACGGGGTGTGACGTACTGTATATTTTAGTTGATGAAATATTTTTGTTGACTAAATATTTTAGTTGATGAAATATTTTTTCATTTCAGTGTCACAGTATGACATCGATCTCCAAAATAATAAAAAAAATAAATAAGTGTGAAAAGAATTATAAAAAAATATTAAATAAAATGTTGGAGGCCCCTCGTCACTAGAGGCCCACGGGCCGCGGCCCAAACGGCCCGGTCGTTAATCCGGCCCTGGCTGTGCAGTGTCACATATGGATTTCTCCATGTTCCCGCTTCACCATCAGCCTGCCTACCTGGGCCGGCCTACATCACCTCATCACGGATCCACGATAAGAGGCCTGCACCCCTGCCACTCCTGGTCCGAGTGTTGTTTTCACCTCCTGTGGTAGTAGGACTCTTCTCTGGACCTCTAGAAACCTTATGCACAATTACTGTGTTAATCCTAGTGTTTCCTGTGTACTCAGTAGGGCTGACCCCTATTAGTCGAATAGTCGACTAATCGAAATCGAAAGGAGCCGTAGTCGACTGCCAACCTCTTAGTCGAATAAAAAAAATATATATAGCCTATACATTTTATTATTATTATTTTTTATTTTGTATCATTCTTTCCAAAAGAAAAGAGGCCTAGAAGCGTGGCTAACGCTAAACAGGCACAGAGGCACTGAAAGAGGATTTCACCCATCTAATGAACACACGTACAAATATCAAGATGTATCCATCAGTGGACCAATTGCATGCTTTTGCAGAGGACAAGAAGCCTTCCGTTGACTCCTTCAGACATTAACTCTTTCAATGCCAACGACGATATAGCTCGTTTGTTCATGCCGACCGTTCATTGCCAACGACGAGAGATCTTGTTTTTTTTATTTATTATAGAGATATCAACGCGTGCCCTATGTGTGTGTGTGCGTGTGTGTGTGTGCTGATCAGGAAATTAGAGAATCGATTTTTCAGCTTGCTTCTATAGCGTGCATAAGTTTTTTTTTTGTGTATTCCAGAATATTCCAGTAAAGGCCGATTATCTCAGAATCTTTCTATTTTCCTGAAACTTAAAAAAAAAACAGCGTTTTTCAAAATGGTATAAAACGGAAATGAACCAATTAAAAAACTATCCGTTTCGACAATGTTGACTGCAAACAATCGACGGCCAGATTATCCAAATCCTTAGTCGGGGACAGCCCTAGTACTCAGCATCCTGCGTCGTATTGACCTTTGTTCTCCTGTGTGTAGGACCTCACCCCTCCGGCCTGCACCCCCACTTACGGACCTTACCAGCCTGCACCTCCCCGGGACAGCATGGCCACACGGCACCCACTTGCATCCTCTCACTCCCAGCTATTCACTACCTGCCCCCTTGTCATTCCCTGGGTTTTTATTAAATAACCTAGACCGATTCATTCTCCTGTGCCTTGTGTTCTGCTCTTGTGTTCGATCTGAAACCAACCTTTTGTTGAACTCTAAAAATGTCTAATTATATTCAAATTGTGTCCTATATAATTCATCACATAACAACGAGGAGTTAAAAAGCGGTATATTAAGAGCAGGCCTCATGGTGACTGAGCAAGGAATTTGCTTTATGGTTTGACCAAGTAACCGGTATATAACAAGTATTATGATGCCTGAATTTCCCCAAGGGGATCAATAAAGGAATATCTTATCTTATCTTATCTTATCTTATCTTATAGACATTATTAAATAGATAATGCAAATAAGATATCTATTCTGGAGAATGACTTACATTTAGCCAAGAAAGAAGAATAATAATTTACTGAAGGGTTCATTGTGCACCAGACATCTACTGTATCACACCGGTACGGTCTGAGAGGTAAGTCGCTGGTCTCCTCCCTCCAACACGCCCGTTCTATCCATGCCACTATCCATCGCTGCATTGAAATCAGCCCCTACCATCAGATGTTAAACCGTCCAGGTCAAGCAGGTTGTAAAACCCCACCTCAAATCTATTCGATGCATAAGCCGAGATCAAAGCAATGCTTTGACCATCTTATTGGATTCTTGCAATAGCAATCCACCCCTCCTTATCAGTCCATGTATTAATAAGATCAAACCAAAGATTCCTTTCACATTGCACTAAGACTCCCTTTGATTTTCTAGCTGCGGAAGCGGATGCAATTGAGTGATACAATTTGTTTGCAAAACGACGTACGTCACCACACAGCAGTACTGTTGTTCTCTTATGTGGAAAATGTAAACCTCTGGCATTGAAGGATAAGGTAAGGATAAGGTCAGGCATATTTTAGTACAAGGCTAAAGAGTACAGTCAAATGCACAGGTATAATGTTGTGGCCTGGACCCCTGGAATAAACCCCAAAACAATTTTAAAAGAATTACAAAATCCTCCTCTCCATACACTCCGACATGTCCGCCCGGACAAACAACCAACAGGTTGGATCTGGTCAATCAGCCTAGCCCACATCCTCACCCATTCACAATCACAAAAATAACATATATATATATACAACCCAACATCGCTGACCATATCTAATCAACAGTTTTCATATACAAATGGAGATGTTGGTCATAAAAAGCAATACAAAGGGTGAAAAAGTGTGAGCTACAAAGCTAAGCGACCTTGTCCATTGAACATGGGGTACGGGCTGATGCCCAGTTAGGTACAGTGGGTGGGGGTAAATTTTTACAGAATGGATGACTCCACTCTGGAACGTGCAGGCAAATCAATGCATTGGTTAATAGAGCTTACACAGTAATCACTCATTTATAATAAAACAAATAAAATAAAAAAGAAACAGCGAGTGCTCGACCAAACAACAAACTTGACCGGTTCTCATTTTCCTGCATCAGACCTATCAACCGGCACTCTGATTTCGTGGCTTTCTCGAAACACTGCTGCCCCTCATTTATAAAATGAGGTCCACATGCCCATCCCTCACTCAGAGTGGATATTAAAACAATTAGTCTCAAACGCTGCTCTGTGCAGCCCCTTTTTAAAGCCCATCACATGGTAATTAGACAGAATCTAATTGGAAAAGGAAGCAGGGTTTCCATTCCAGGCAGGCAGCCCGAGGCAGACCTAAAGCAATCCAAACAATACATGAGAAATGTTTGTAGAGAATGTTGTTAGTTTCTGCCTCACTTCAATGACAAGTGCGCACAAACTCACACACACGCCAGGGATTTGCTGATAACAGTATTGGATATTGAGCTCGTACCAGGGTAAAATATCTCCGATATCAAAACTGCTACCAAATCCGACGAAATCTTGAAGGAAAGAAAGCTTGAAAGATCGCTCCAATCATGTTCTATCCAGTGGCCCCAATGGTCTCGGTCTACACTGTTCAGTAAATGTAAAGGTATTTAAAGGGAGTTTCTGATCACTAGTTGATGAAAGCAAGAGGAAAGGAGTGTGTATTACACGTTTTTCCAGCATGCGTGTGAGGACGCACATGCACACCACGAGCAGAGGGGCGCACGTCTACACAATGATTGGTCTTCCTTGAAATCTAACAAGGTAACCTCAATCAGAGAAGGTCGGACTCGTTACAACCTCAACAAAGTCGAAAGTGAAACTGAACATGAATGGGATGTAAACATTGCGAGAGCAAAGAAAACAGCGACTATGCAAAGGTTATACGAGGTGGGAGAAGAATTCAGCTAGTAGACTATAGAACAACAACAGGTTATACAAGGTAGGAGAAGAATTCAGCTAGTAGACTATAGAACAACAACAGGTTATACAAGGTAGGAGAAGTATTCAGCTAGTAGACTATAGAACAACAACAGGTTAAGGTGGGAGAAGTATTCAGCTAGTAGACTATAGAACAACAACAGGTTATACGAGGTGGGAGAAGTATTCAGCTAGTAGACTATAGAACAACAACAGAAAACACTATTCGGGTGGGAACTCTAATATACCTTCAAGAGACCAAATCGGCATCGGCAGCATAGGACTTGGTATCAGTCCATCCATAACACACGCACACACACACACACACACACACGCACACACACACACACACACACACACACACACACACACACACACACACACACACACACACACACACACACACACACACACACACACACACACACACACACACACACACACACACACACACACACACACACACACACACACACACACACACACACACACACACATATGTGTCATGTCTTTCTCAGTCTCCCCCCATGGATACGGTATAAGTACATCTGATAGATCCATGTCCTCACAAGTCACATATGAACAGAAAAGCCCGCCATGGGTCAATTCAGCTACGTCCTGACGCGTCCTCACGCATCCCCTCTCCCTGTCTCTCTCTCTCTCTCTCTCTTTTCCACATCTTCTGAGGACACTCAGTCCTCACAAGTGTACAAGAACTCGGACACACACATACACACACGCACGCACGCACACACGCACACACGCACACACACACACACACACACACACACACACACACACACACACACACACACGCACACACACACACACACACATGCAGTTACCTTGCCAGCTCCCCCAGTGGAGCTGAAATTCTGTATTCATGAAAATAGACTTCCTGCTAATAAATTGTGGCTGATATTCCCTCAGGGATCACACTCAAATATCCCCGGGAGATTATTACGGAAACCACCATTATGTCTCATTCAAAATTGCTGCCATATCTTTCCTCCCTTGTCGCGTTCTGGTGTGGTATTTGGAATAAAACATGCCACCTGTAAGTGATACTGTAACTGTAAGCAATCTTCTTTTCTTGAAGTCTCTTACCTCATCCTCAGGTTCATTTAGGGGTTTACAGACTGAACAAACATGCAACGTCAAGCATAACTAAACATGGTTATGGAGTTTAGGAACTCACAACTAAGTCTCCTGTTCGCATCAAGAAGGTTCACGACTCTCTCTATCTTTCTTTTTTCTTTTCTTTTATTTAGGCGGAGGACTTTTTTATGCCATTTTTTTATGACTCAATTAATGGGTTGACGTTTTATGGCGCCCCGTCTCCATCCCTCATCCTGTCTTCATGTATTTCCCTGATCTACTGCCTTCTCTTTCTCCCTCCGTTCCTCCCTACCTTTCTCTTTCCCTTCAGCATCTCTCTCTCTCTCTCTCTCTCTCTCTCTCTCTCTCTCTCTCTCTCTCTCTCTCTCTCTCTCTCTCTCTCTCTCTTTATAGTGGTCTCTTATCTCACTTAATATCTTGCCTATCTTAATGGCTACCATCCTAAGTCACAGCGCTAGACCCCCCGCATTTCACTGTTGACTTGACTTGAGCGCTCTAATGGTCATTTTAACGATCGAGGCAATTGCCATGTGGGCAGTGTTAGGCTACGCCCTGTCGGAAACTGGAAACTCTATTGACTGCATTAGTGACCGCTAATACGGCCGTGCCCTCACGTTATTTTGTCTTGCGGAAGGAAAATGTAAAAATTAAAAGATTAGGTGAAAGGGGAGTTTAAATGGGAAGGAGAGACATATGGAGAGAGGTGGGAGGGTATGAGTGTGTAGGTACACGTGTGTTTATGTCTGTGTGTGTGTGTGTGTGTGTGTGTGTGTGTGTGTGTGTGTGTGTGTGTGTGTGTGTGTGTGTGTGTGTGTGTGTGTGTGTGTGTGTGTGTGTGTGTGTGTGTGTGTGTGTGTGTGTGTGTGTGTGTGTGTCGGACTCAACGCCCACGAGAAGTGGCACCAGCAGCAGCGTCGCTAACCCCCCTTGCCTGGGTCTAATTTGCTGCCTTTTTTGTGCAGGGGGGTCACTCTCGCAAGTTTGAAGTCTTTGGGAACGTGTCCCTGTTTTATGGAGAGGTTTATTATGTGTGTGATGACTGGGGTGATGGCGGCTGCTGAGTCTCTGAGGAATTTGAAGGGGTTTTTGTCATGGCCAGTGGCCTTGTTAGGTTGGAGGGCGCTCAGTTTTTTGAGTACCTCATCTGTTGTAACCATTTCAAGTTTGAAGTCGTCTTTGCGGACCCCTAGGTTTTTGTAGTAGACTAGGATGTGTTCTACCCCAAAATGCCCTGAGTGGGAGGGTAGTTTATTAACCAGTGTTGTGGCTATGTTTGTAAAGAATATGTTTAGGTATTTGGCCACATCTAGCTTGTCTGTGATGAGAGTGTTTTCTGTCTTTATGTTTATGTTTGTAAATCTGGTTTTAAATTTTTTGCTGCAGCCTAGTTGGTTGTTGAGTAATTTCCAAAGTTCACAGGGTTTGTTTTTGTTTTCCTCAGTTTTGTCATTGATGACATTTTTGCAGATTTGATCATGGTGTTTACATCATTTCTTAGTCTGTTTCTTTGTATTTTGAGTTCAACCACGTGGGCTTGGAGTTCACTGTTTGAGCTTTTGGTAAGCTTTGTCTGACTTTTATGAAGTTCAGAGCATTTTCTGTCTCTGGTTTTCATAGCGGTCAGTATTTCAGTGTGCATCCATGGCTCAGCGCGATTTTCAACCGTGGTGGTTCTTAGGGGGGCCATGTTGTTAAGTATTGTTGTGAATTTGGTTTTGAATCCAAGCCATGTTTCTTCAACTAGTGTACCACTGAGCTCATCTGACCAGTTCAGGCTCTCCAGTTCTTGGTTAAAGGCCTCGCTTGTTATGGTTTGTATGAGACCCCAACAGCACAACACAGACAGGTAGATCAGAGTTAGCCAAACACAAAGGGCGTATTTATTCTTACAACAGAAATGTGCAAAACTGTTCCTTTAAGGAAAAAAAATGCATTGGAGAAAAAACAGCCGTCCAGAGAATTGAGGGGAAAAAATAGGAACGTCCCCTTTAAGGGAAAATGTCAATAGCACGGGGCCCAGTCCAGTAACGAAGAAATTAAACACTTCCTCCAAGGGATTTATGAATAACAAACGAAGGCGGACGAAAGCCCAGAGTCCAGGATAATGTGCAGGGGAAAAAGTCCTATCAAAGACTCACCAGGTGCAACGTCAAAGGTAAACAAAAGCACAGGTACAACGGGGAAGCGATAGCGTCTCGCGCAGGAGACCTAACAGCTAAAACTCTTCGGGGTGGCCGGGAAGCGAGCGTCTCACGCAGGAGACCTCACAGCTAAAACTCTTCTGGGTGGCCGGGAAGCGAGCGTCTCGCGCAGGAGACCTCACAGCTAAAACTCTTCTGGGTGGCCGGGAAGCGAGCGTCTCACGCAGGAGACCTCACAGCTAAAACTCTTCGGGTGGCCGGGAAGCGAGCGTCTCGCGCAGGAGACCTCACAGCTAAAACTCTTCGGGGTGGCCGGGAAGCGAGCGTCTCACGCAGGAGACCTCACAGCTAAAACTCTTCGGGGTGGCCGGGAAGCGAGCGTCTCGCGCAGGAGACCTAACAGCTAAAACTCTTCGGGGTGGCCGGGAAGCGAGCGTCTCGCGCAGGAGACCTCACAGCTAAAACTCTTCAGGGTGGCCGGGAAGCGATAGCGTCTCGCGCAGGAGACCTAACAGCTAAAACTCTTCTGGGTGGCCGGGAAGCGAGCGTCTCGCGCAGGAGACCTCACAGCTAAAACTCTTCTGGGTGGCCGGGAAGCGAGCGTCTCGTGCAGGATACCTCACAGCTAAAACTCTTCGGGGTGGCCGGGAAGCGAGCGTCTCGCGCAGGAGACCTCAGGAGTAACAGCAGACCTCGGGAGTAACAGCAGAACAGCAGAAGGATGAATGAACACAAAGCGACCCGATGACGAGTGGCAGGCAGTCAGCGTATATGAACCCTCCCGGGGGGGCTGATTGGGAATCAATCTCAGGTGCGTGACGTTGATTGATTTGGCTTGCCCCTCGAGCCCTCACATCGCTAGAGTAGGTTTTGAGATCTCTAGATGTGACTGTTTTGTGACAGCCGGCTTTTTGTTTTAGCTTTTTGCAGGTACAGAATATCATATAATGATCGCTTAACCCGCATACTCCTTTGGACTTGTCAGAGGTAAGAATGAGATCAATGGTAGTTTGTGTGCTCTCGTCTATACAAGCTGACTGAGGCTCCCTGAAAAGTACTTTGCGTGCACTGTGCGAGTACATTTCTGTGAGCCTCAGTCAGCTTGTACAGACAGGAGCTTGACCCCAGTGGTTTTACATTGGATGGTGGCTAACTATCCTGGGCTAGTAAGAGGAACAGCGTGGATTGTGCTGAGAAAGGACTCCAACCATAGATAAACACTAGATGACTCACCCGCCCTGCTGGCCAACGGAGACCGACGTTGCCACAAGGCGGCCATCTTGCTGCAGGGCAGCACGCCCACTCATAACATGAATGTCTATAGTGCATGTACTATTGAAATAACCATAACTTGCTAAATGTTCAACCGTTTGGTTTGTTAAAAACGTCAGAGATGTAGTTATCATACTGCATACTTATAATGTACTTTCATATATAAAAAAAATAAACCAACCCGTTTGTAAATCCGTCAAGATTTCAGCGAGTTAAGCGTATTTTTGTTTGTGCAGATCATTCACCTTAACAGAATAGTCCACCGAAGCAAGATGGCCGCCCGTGAACTACGCTGGAGACTTCGCCTTGAGCCATCTAGTGTTTATATATATCTATGACTCCAACGACCAACATCATCATTGGTAAGTAAGTGGCTACTGGCTAGGGTTGCAAAAGTCAGAACTGTGAGGGCAACCATCAACATCTGTGGAACAGAGCATGAACTCTCACCTACCAATGCCCGTGGTCATCTCATGTCGGTGCAGCAGCAACGTCAACGTCAGCACTGGACTGAGCTGAAACTACAAGGAAAGCTTGCCTGTCTCCCTGCTGCTGATCACATACGTCTCACATGCAGTGTTTAAGAGTGTAACTCTCGATGAGAGTATTATCATCTTCACTATAAAAGCTAGACTGCAGGTTTTACCAACTAAGCTGAATCTTTCCATCTGGCTTCCTGACAGTCATAGCTCTCACTGTATACACCATGGCCATGTGCAGATCACTGAAACCATGTCGCACATCCTAAATGGTTGCCATGCTTAGTTATAAGGGGCTTTACATTTATAGGCATGACAGAATTCTGGACTTGATATCGAAAGATATCAGATCTACTCTTGGGTCCTCTACATCACTGTACAAGCACTGTACTGTTAAGCCCAGCATGTTTGGCCTGTGTGATAATGATTCAGAGGTGTTCTGTAACATTGCAACCAACACCCCTGAACGTTGTGGTGGTTAATGAGAGTAGTAGAGAGGTGTTTATTCTAGAGGTTGGCTGTACCTTCGACCACAGCCTGGAGGAAGCCTTTTTAACCAAGTTGCTGAAATATCAGCAGCTCAAGCTGAACATCTCACAACTAGGCTACAAGTGTCAACTTTTAGTTTTCATTTTTGGCAGCCTGGGTCATGTTCAGAAGCTGGTGGTTGGGGCCTTCAGATGGCCCACATCTCCGAGAGAAAGGCTAAACAGTTGGCAAGGTATTGCTCTATATCTGCTATTATTGGTAGCCGCTCTATTTGGAGACGGCATTGCTTTTTGTACCCATAGCAGTGGCGGCCGCTGCCGCTGGTGCCTTGTGGGTCGCAGTTCACGTTAATAGGTCGAGTTGAAAATGTAATGCTCTGAGATGCTCTGGAGCAATCTCTCTCTGTCTCTCGGATCAATCAAATCAAATAATTAACACATGTATGTTGTCATTTTAAACAACTCACCATTCATTCATTATGCATCAGCAGCAGCTAAATAAATGTTATAGTTCACAACACAGCAGCGCGTTTTGAATCGCCAGCCTATTATCGTCTCAGCAAGCACAGTCAATACTTTTTTCCGTAGCCGCATTTCGCGGAGACAGCTGTAGTGTGTATAGCGAGAGAGAGAGAGAGAGCGAGAGAGAGAGAGAGAGTTACGTATCATGTATTAAACTAGAGTTAAGATCGCTAATCTACCTTGTTGTTGGCTTGTTGATAAAGTATATCCACTCTATGGCATTGTCCATCCAGCCTGTGTTGATGTCCATCCATTGTGCGCATCCATATAGCTTGTTGTTAGCCAACAAGCTGTGTGAGTGAAGAGCTGTGTCTTTGTCCATTTCCGCCTCGAACAGCCTGCAAACTACCTGGCGTTCTATCGCCATGCTCTAAGACAAACTCTAACCATAACCAACTTTGAAAGAGTGCCTAAGCTTAACAGTCTAAAGAACTTGCAGTCACGGTACGCTCGTCTAAGACAAACAGCTGCCTGCATCATTCTCACAACAACACTATCTCCACCGATCACCAACCTAGGAATAATAACCTAGAAATTGGATTCGGCCAATGATTTGTCCGTCTTTCAAACGGTGTTGATTTGATGGATTTAACAGAATTATCCAATTCCATGGTGGTAGCTTTAGCTAACTATAAATCGAAATGAAAATACTCAGTCCTTGAATAAACCTGGCGCATTCTCTCTCTAAGCAAGAACCCGAGAAATGCGGCTATGGAAAAAAACTGGCATCGCGTCGGCCAATCAGAGCGTCTCCACGAAAATGCGGCTATGGAAATTCTTCACGGAAGTTCACGCTGCTGGGCTAGACCGCTTCAAATTGCGCTCGGATTCCAACATAATAGTCATATTTCAACGCACAACGCCGTATGCACTGATTGGCTGTGACGGAGACAGCGATCAAACTGTGACGCGCACTCAGAGCGCGATCGCTTCTAGCCCTCGGGCGAGAAATACGAAAAAATAAAAAAAACGTCACTTCCTGCTCAAGAAAACGATGTTTTTTTAATTTAGATAATAACGTTATATTGTGCATTGGAAATACAAACATACTTAAAATGAGTAAATAGTATTCATTTTAAACATGTTTATATTATTTATAGGGCTATAAAACACAAAAACGAAAAAGTTTTATTGTCTTCTTCTCTGATTTAACAGCAGCTGGCCAGCAGGTGGGTCGGCGCCCTTGCGCCCACTAGTGGCGAGCCGCCACTGACCCATAGAGTAGATATAGTTTTACGGAAATGCTAGTGCATCTGTTTTTGAAACATCATCTGTGTCAATATTGTATAATATGTGTACGGTGAATGTTGCACAGTCACAAACATAATTGAATAACTCCCAATGAGCTAATTGCACTGTTAGTGTGTATGTCCTTAATGTACTCTGTATTTATGTGGACATAAATAAAGCATCTAAAATGTGTGTGTGCGTGTGTGTGTGTGTGTATGTGTGTGTGTGTGTGTGTGTGTGTGTGTGTGTGTGTGTGTGTGTGTGTGTGTGTGTGTGTGTGTGTGTGTGTGTGTGTGTGTGTGTGTGTGTGTGTGTGTGCGTGTGTGTGTGTGTTTGTGTGCACTCATGCATACAGTGTGTACACTAACAAATCACAACATATCCCCAGTGGAAGCATAATGGTGACACATACAGTATCACCCAGGGGCCATAGGGTTTATAAACTGGGGTCCTATAATTGCTTAGTGTAATACCAATAGCTTGGAGGCAGAGAGACAGAGGAGGGAAACCATACGGATGATTCGCTCCTCAATAGTCTCATTACATGCACCTCCATACTCTCTGCATTCTCCTCTCCTCTGTCCTCCTTCCATCTCTCTCTCTCTCTCTTTCTCTCTCTCTCTCTCTCTCTCTCTCTCTCTCTCTCTCTCTCTCTCTCTCTCTCTCTCTCTCTCTCTCTCTCTCTCCTACTGCCAGGGGGTGAAGAGGGATGTGGTGCTAATAGTCGATTATCTGTCACATCCCTCTTCCTTCCATCGTGTGACAAAGCCAGAGAGAGACAGAGAGAGAGAGAGAGAGAGAGAGACAGAGATAGAGAGAGAGAGAGAGAGATAGAGAGAGACAGAGAGAGAAAGAGAGAGAGAGAGAGAGAGAGAGAGAAGAGAGAGAGAGAGAGAGAGAGAGAGAGAGAGAGAGAGATGGTGAAGGAGCGAGAAAGAGGGAGGAACGGAGGGAGAAAGAGAAGGCAGTAGATCAGGAAATACATGAAGACAGGATGAGGATGGAGACGGGCGCCATAAAACGTCAACCCATTAATTGAGTCATAAAAAAATGCATAAAAAAGTCCCCCGCCTAAAGAAAAGAAAAGAAAAAAGAAAGATAGAGAGAGTCGTGAACTTCTTGATGCGAACAGGAGACTTAGTTGTGAGTTCCTAAACTCCATAACCTTGTTTAGTTATGCTTGACGTTGCATGTTTGTTCAGTCTGTAAACCCCTAAATGACCCTGAGGATGAGTAAGAGACTTCAAGAAAAGAAGGTTGCTTACAGTTACAGTATCACTTACAGGTGGCATGTTTTATTCCAAATACCACATCAGAACGCGACAAGGAGGAAAGATGGCAGCAATTTGAATGAGACATAATGGTGGTTTCCGTAATAATCTCCCGGGGATATTTGAGTGTGATCCCTGAGGGAATATCAGCCACAATTTATTAGCAGGAAGTCTATTTCATGAATACAGAATTTCAGCTCCACTGGGGGAGCTGGCAAGGTAACTGCATGTGTATGCTGTGTGTTGTGTGTGTGTGTGTGTTGTGTGTGTGTGTGTGTGTGTTGTGTGTTTGTGTGTGTGTGTGTGTGTGCGTGATGCGTGCGTGTGTGCGTGGCGTGTTGCGTGTGTATGTGTGTGTGTTTGTGTGTCTGAGTTCTTGTACACTTGTGAGGACTGAGTGTCCTCAGAAGATGAGGAAAAGCCTCCAGACTGAGGACTCATGGTGGTTAGGGTGAAACAACGGCTGATTGTAATCAATAACAGGTCATTAAAGGTAACGGTGAGAATTAGGGTTGAGGAGAGAATGTCGTACAAAGCCACTTAATTTAATTACATTTTTGACACATGCGGAAACAAGCTAGATATCTCTAATGGTGAAAAGTGTGTGTGTGCATGTATGTACATGTACACGCGTATGTGTGTGTGTGTGTGTGTGTATCCCTCTTGATGAAATGGTGCAAATAAAAAAAAAAAATCCATTATTCCTTATTCTAAAAGCTTCCACTGGCGAATCCAATTCAATTTTCTGACCGGCATCACAAGGACAGTCCATCTCGGAGCGGGGGGTCAAAGGGCAGATTTAAAGACATTACCAGCGGGAGACCAGGGGGTCATGTGGGAAAATGTCAACAACGTGACTGAGGACGTCCCTGTGATGACAGCGCGGCTGAGACAAGTGACCGCTGCATTTGATTGGTAGAGGGAGAGAGGGGGAGGGGGGGGTAGATTGTTTCCACCTGGCATTAAGATCTGACCAGAGAGAGAGGAGAGAGAGAGAGAGAGAGAGATAGAGAGAGAGAGAGAGACAGAGAGAGAAGAGAGAGAGAGAGAGAGAGAGAGAGAGGAGAGAGAGAGAGAGAGAGAGAGAGAGAGAGAGAGAGAGAGAGAGAGAGAGAGAGAAGAGAGAGAGAGAGAGAGGGAGAGAGAGTGATAGAGAGAGTGATGACAGTCAGCTCAAACTCATGAGCCCAGAGTATGTGCCGCAGTCTACGTACCGAGCCACTAGTACCAGTCAAAGCGAGGCTTCTGAAACCTGTTCTCATTACTAACGACTACTTGCGCTCATACATAATGTATGTTAGGAAACCGTAGAGCCAGATTTCACACGCAACAATGTGATATTATATTCTAATGCTAGGGCTTGTCGGTGTGTAATCTAATAAACAACAGAGAGGGTTGTGATGTAGTGTATAGAGACACCAGAGGCACAGAGACATGAAGAGGAGACGGCCAAATCACGACACTAAAGATGCGGCAAAATGACTACAAAACAAACACATTCAGAGAGGAGAGAGAGAGAGAGGAGAGAGAGAGAGAGAGAGAGAGAGAGAGAGAGAGAGAGAGAGAGAGAGAGAGAGAGAGAGAGAGAGAGAGAGAGAGAGAGAGATAACAACAATCATAACTGGCCAGCAGGTTCTTCTTATCACTCTCGGAAGCATTTGAAAAGTTGTGTAGTCTCTCTACTTTAAAGGGATTTCACAGTAACATTGTAAAGTGTAATGGAAAACACTGCATGCGCTTGTGCTTTATTATATTATCTTCATATATTGTCTTCATGTAGGCGTAGGCCCATGTCTTTATTTGCATCTTGAGCAGGGAAGTGAGATATGATCACAAGTCACTGGCGACGCATGTGGATACACTTTCTAATGGCAAGTGTGAACAGATGTACTTTGGCAACTTGTGATAGGATCACCCATATCAGATCTTAATGCCAGGTTGAAACCAGGTCAGAGAGAGAGAGTGGGAAGAGAGGGGGGAGGGATAGAGAGAGAGAGAGAGAGAGAGAGAGAGAGAGAGAGAGAGAGAGAGAGAGAGAGAGAGAGAGAAGAGAGAGAAGAGAGAGAGAGAGAGAGGAGAGAGAGATGGGGAGAGAGAGACAGAGGAGGGAGACGGGGAGAGAGAGTAGTACTGGAAGAGACAAGGGGCCATATATGAATGGGGAGAGAGGGTGTGTGTGTGTGTGTTTCAAGAGGGAGGGGCATGCGTGTAAGTGTCTGTGTGCGGTGAAAGGGTAGAGGGCAAATGTCATTGGTGTGGGTGATGTGTGCTTTTGTATGTGCATGTCTGTGTTGTGTGTGTGTGTGTGTGTGTGTGTGTGTGTGTGTGTGTGTGTGTGTGTGTGTGTGTGTGTGTGTGTGTGTGTGTGTGTGTGTGTGTGTGTGTGTGTGTGTGTGTGTGTGTGTGTGTGTGTGTGTGTCTTCACAGTGTTTGTCCCAGGCTATAACAAACATCCCATCGTTGCGTCAGGCGGTGGCCAGCTGTGTGGGATGCACTGATAAATAGCATCCAACCTGGCGACGAGATGAGCTCAGTGTGTGTGTGTGTGCGTGTGCGTGTCGTGTGCGTGTGCGTGTGCGTGTGTGTGTGTGTGTGTGTGTGTGTTGTGGGTGTGTGTGTGTGTGTGTGTTTGAAGGATAGAAAAAGAGAGAAGGATAGAGTGAGAGGGGGATACATGAATACATACGAGGGTGGGGGGTGGACAAAGTGTCTCCTATTGATCAAGACAGGGGAGAGGAGATAAGAGGAGGAGATGTGAGGAGAGGGGAGGAATAAGGGGGTGAGGAGTGAGAGGAGAGAGGAGAATAATGAGAGGAGAGAAGAGGAATGTGAGGAGAGGATGAGTGAGGAGAGAAAGAGGGGAGAAGAAAGGTACAGAGAGGTGGAGAGGAGATGAGGAGAGTGGAGGGAAGGAAGAAGGGTGTGGGGAGGAGAGGAGAAGATGTGAGAGGAGGAGTGAGGAGAGGAGAAGAGGAGAGGAGAAGAAAGGTAAAGGAAGTGGAGATGGGAGGGGAGATGTGAGGAGAGTAAGATATGTGAGAGAGGAGAGAGGAGATGTGAGGAGAGGAGGAGGTGTTGAGGGAGGAGGATACTATATATGGCAGGAGAAGAAATAACTCTCTATCTCTCTCCTCTCTATCTCTCTATCCCTCTCGCTCTCTAAGCTCAGTCAGTGTCTCCTTCCTGCTTCAGTCCAGTGCTGTAGAGACAGTGCACTCATTTATCTGGCCTGCTGGTGAAAAAAGATGCGTGATCTTGACTTTGGTTCCTACTAACAAGCAAAGTACACAAACACAGTCGTCTGCACAAACAATTGTGGACAATGTACAGACACTATTATAAAATAATACACACA
>NC_140175.1:37395880-37413380 GCF_963971535.1 Notolepis coatsorum
ATCCAAAGCGCCTTACAATTTGTTACTCACATTTTACCCATTCACTCACACATTCACACACCGACGGCGGAGGCAACCATGCAAGGTGCCAACCTGCTCATCGGGAGCAATTAGGGGTTAAGTGTCATCGACACGCTGCCTGGGAAAAAGCGGGAGGAGCGGGAATTGAACCGGGAACCTCCGGATTGCCAGACGAATGCTCTACCTCCCGAGCCACTGTCGCCTCTCGAGCCACTTGTACTCCCCCCAAACGCTTCCCGCACTCCCCCTAGTCGGCTGTGATCGCATCTCTCTCCCCTCTCTGCCCAACGAGAGAGAGAGCGAGAGTTTAATTCCGGCAAGACAGCAGAGCAGGCAAGCTGTAGAAGATACTGCAGGGACTAACTAACTGTCCCAACTCACTCATCCACCATAATGAACACAAGGATTTATCAGTTGTGACTTGCTTGCAGTAATGAGTGGCTTCGTAATTTTTGGAGCCCATTCAAGGAGCTTTCTCTCTCCTAACACTCTCTCAGAGGGGAGAGGCACCATCTGTGCCACAAACTATCCAATACCAAGACACAGACCATAATCCACCATTATGAATTAATGGCAGACTCAGAAATATACCTGCATCTGTACCTAGATATATACACCTATCCTAGCTTATAAACATTTCCTCTTCCAGAAAATGTCTATTATTGAATAGATATTTTAAAGAACCAGTACAATGAAAATCGTGTTTTTCAATCTCATTGCATTGTTTAACAGAAGGCATGACGATGTAAAGTTACCCAAAATGTTGTAGTCGTTATGGAAATATGACTAATCTCCTTGAGAAACTATCCTCCTGATTGTCATTCAGATTCAGATTCAGATTCAGATATTAGCCAATCAGTAGGTCCTGAAAATATTGCAACATCTACTCCAGTACCCTGATTGTCAGTAGTTGTAAAGAATATCAGCTGGCTAGGCCACAAACTAAGTAATAAAACTATAGAATTTAGTTAATTTTAGTGCCTCAAAAACAACCACAGCGATCGTGACACATTTATTTACCACCCGCTAGCACAGTTGTTAATCACCCATAGCAACCGATCACACTAGCCCGCATGAATTAGTTTACATTTGAAAGCGTCATGTATTACAGTATGATACTAACTATACTTGACGTCTCCTTTCAATGAACAGAACCTCAACATACTGGGAGTGTACGGTGCTCAGAGAGGGTGTGCTGAAACAATTATAACAAATCAAATAACACATCTGAAGCTGAAAATAATGACACTCCACAATAAGCTTTTTCTGACTGAATCAACATCATTGTACTGGTTATTAATTTTCTTTTCACACTCCACTCAGATCCTCGTTGAACCACCTGCCATGACCTGCCCCCCCCCCCCCCCCCCCCCCCCCACCCCACACACACACACACAGACACAGACATACATGCAGGCACACACGCGCACACACGCGCACACACACACACACACACACACACACACACACACACACACACACACACACACACACACACACACACACACACACACACACACACACACACACACACACACACACACACACACACACACAGTCATATACATTTTCATCAAGTGGGCATTGTTCCTTTTTAAGAACAGGGAGTTAATGTCATGGTACACCATGTGGAGAGAAACATAATATTGACATGCTGGGAGGAGGCTATAGTGGTAGCAGCACCAAGAACAGTAATATTATTTATTTACACACACACACACACACACACACACACACACACACACACACACACACACACACACACACACACACACACACACACACACACACACACACACACACACACACACACACACACACACACACACACACACACACACACACACACACACACACACACACACACACACACACACGCTCATACACACTTACACACTTATGTTTGAGAGAGTTTTTAGAGGACGACAGATATCCCACTTAAAGACAGACAGACACACACATTTCAATAAAAAATATATTGTGCAAAGACAGACACGCACACACACACATTCCAGAAATGATACCGGTATCATACAAAACACACACACACACACACACACACACACACACACACACACACACACACACACACACACACACACACACACACACACACACACACACACACACACACACACACACACACACACACGCAGAGCATACTTTGATCTCAACACAAGTAAAAAGCTCAACAATGAAGAGTATATCTTACCTTGGACACCGGCATCTGGGCATGCAAGGTCTGAAGGAGGTGTGAGTGTGTATGTGTGTGTGTGTGTGTGTGTGTATGTGTGTGTTTCCGTGTGTATAAGTATAAGTATCCCAGAAGAATAGTGTGTCCGCAGGTGTGTGTATGTGTGTCAGTGCAGTTCAGCCAATGTACACGCACATACGCACACGTGTGTGAGCAGCAAGAAGAGATAAGCTCTACAGATATCCAATGTGTGTGTCTTCTGTCTGAATTTCGCTCTTCTCTCTCTCTCTCTCTCTCTCTCTCTCTCTCTCTCTCTCTCTCTCTCTCTCTCTCTCTCTCTCTCCCTCCCTCCCTCCCTCCCTCTCTCTCTTCCTCCCTCTGTCACTTGTGTGTGTTGCGCATGCAGTCTCAGCTCAGTCTGATGTGGGTCTCAATGTACTGTGTCTGTGTCTGTGTGTGTGAGACAGAGAGAGGATAAGAGAGGACAGGAGAGGAGGAGAAAGAGTAGGGGAAGGGTGGGCGGTGTTCGGTGGAGGAGAGGCAGATGAGGTGAGAGGATGGGTAGAGGAAGGGGGATAAAATAGAGAGAGGGGGGGGGGTGCTAGTGTCCAAGGGCACATCAAGAAAAGGTGTGTGTGTGTGTGTGTGTGTGTGTGTGTGTGTGTGTGTGTGTGTGTGTGTGTGTGTGTGTGTGTGTGTGTGTGTGTGTGTGTGAGTGTGTTGGAGTGGGGGGGATACAAAAATGGATTCTAACAACTCAGACCAAAGCAGTGCCCCTCTCTTTCTGTCTCTCTATCTACCCCTCTCATCTCTCTCAATCATCCCCCCTCTCCCTTTCACAAATGTACCATTCCTATCTCTACCCCACTCTACCTCTCCCGCTCTCTATTTACCTCTCTATCCCTCCCTCCCTCTCTCTCTACCCCTCTTCTCCCCACCTGCTATTTTTAGAAACAGCACAACCGTGAATCAAAGGGCTGAATCAAAGCCTATCAAAGACCAGCAGACACACACACACACACACACACACACACACACACACACACACACACACACACACACACACACACACACACACACACACACACACACACACACACACACACACACACACACACACACACACACACACACACACACACACACACACACACACACACACACACACACACACACCACGACCAAGGATCCAAAGCCTAAAGAACATAAGCTATTCTTTGACAAATAAATATAATCTTTCTCCAAATATTCTGTGTGACTTTCAAATGGTTTAAGCACTCTCTTCACTGGAAATGCGAACTATACGTCTATTCCTAAATTGATTTATTTCCAAGATTGATTTGGTTGTCAGTGAAGTCACACCTTTTAATGTGATTTTTGGGAGTCAAATATAAATCCACTTCTTGAAAGTAACCATGCTAAGCATGCTCAGTAAAACCAAAAAATACACACATTTGCCACATATATTGGCTACAGACATAACCACTGCAAAAAAAATAAGAATCTCAAAGGACCATTTGGTCCTTATCAGACACAATGGTTAAGGGGTTAAACAACACAACTTGTTTTGAGTACTATGAACTCAAGTCTTCTAGGCAAGTACTCTTACTCCAACGTCAGTAACATGATGAACAGTAGCATGATGTTCTGGTAACAGTACTTGTACTTAAGTAATGTGTTCAGGTACTCTTGTCACCCCTGGGTGTCGTCTATTCAAGGTTTTGTGTTCCTGCTTCTGCTCATTTTAAATGAGTGTTAAAGCTGGGTGTCACTCTTGGTAGCACAACACCCCTAAAATAGCATCTGGCGTGTGTGCGTGTTTGTGTAGTGCGTGAAAGGGAGAGAGAGATAGACAAGCAAGACCCAGATGGGATTCGCGCCCTGTCTAATCTGACACAATGAGGAAAAGGGGGAATCAAAGTGTGTGTGTGTGTGTGTGTGTTAGGGGTGTGCACAGACGTCATTATCTGTATCTGTACCTGTATCTGTTCAACCAACAAAATTATCTGTATCTGTATTGTGCTGCACACAGCAGCATCACACCTGGACAAGAGGAAGGGGAACTATGTGAGAATGCTATTCATCGACTACAGCTCGGCATTCAATACCATAGTCCCCTCCAAACTCATAGCCAAGCTCAGGGACCTGGGCTTGAACTATGACCTCTGCCAGTGGGTCTTGGACTTCCTGACGGGCAGACCCCAGGTGGTGAGAGCAGGCAACTGCACCTCCTCATCCATCACTCTCACCACAGGTGCCCCCCAGGGCTGTGTTCTGAGCCCCCTCCTCTACTCCCTGTACACACATGACTGTGTGGAACAGCGGAACAACAACACAATCATCAAATTTGCTGACGACACAGTAGTGGTGGGCCTGATCTCTGCAAACGACGAGAGGGCCTACCTGGAAGAGGTCAAGGTCCTAGCGGGATGGTGTCAAGAGAACAGCCTCTCCCTGAACGTCAGCAAAACAAAGGAGATGATTGTGGACTTTAGGAGGTCGGGGGTCAGGGACTACAGCCCCCTCAGCATCGACGGGGCACCGGTTGAGAAAGTGAACAGTTTTAAGTACCTCGGAGTCCACATATCCGAGGACTTGACATGGACCACACACATTGACAGTGTTGTGAGGAAGGCACGACAACGCCTCTACTTCCTCAGGCGCCTAAGGAAGTTCCAAGTCAGTCAGAAGATCCTTATAACTTCTACTCATGTACAATAGAGAGCATCCTGACTGGCAATATCACCTCCTGGTTTGGGAATAGCACCGCACAAGACCGTAGCATTTACAACAAGCGGTGCATGGGTAAGGCTAAGAGAATTATCAAAGACTCCAGCCACCCAAACAACTGCCTCTTTGAACTGCTGCGGTCAGGCAAACGATACCAGAGTCTCATGGCAAGCACAGAAAGACTCAGAAGAAGCTTCTATCCCCAGGCCATCAGGTTGCTCAACGAACAATAACACTATACAACAACCATCAGATGCACTCACAGCACACACATCCACACGCACACATTCACTTTAAACAAACAACTCAATGCAGCACCCACTTACACACTTTAGAACACCTAAACACACTTTATATTTATTGGCAAAGAATTTGCACTACAACCCATACCTCAGTACACCTTACTGTAAATTGTACCTAAATTGTACCTCATCCCATTTCTGCTTTGCACTATATAGTATATTGTATATTAGTATATTGTATAGTATATTGTATGGTAACTCAGTTACTTCTACTTTGCATTGAACATTGTACATATGTACATATTGAACACTTGTGTCTACGTACGTGACTTCTATTTTATACTGCTATACTTATTTTATTTTATACTTATCTTATAGCACGGTCTCTGGAGCGTAACAGAAAGAAGTATTTTGTATAAAAGTATTCTGTCCTTCTATATGACAACTAATAAAGAAACTTGAAACTTGAAACTTGAACTATTTGGATAGAAGACCAGAAGTGGGCATGGTTTATCCAGTTAAGGTTCGGACGGGCCGCCGTGCACGTTACGGCACTTTGCCCTCGTCTGTCGGCCTCAGGCTTTGTTATCGCCGATCAGCCAACACATTGTTGGAAAGCTAAAATGGCTGCCGTTTGATTGACGCCCTACTCAACCTATTACAGTACGTGCTTCCAATCTTGGGTTACAAGACCAAACAACCAACGAGCGTCAGTTTTGGACAAGTGACCACTCCGGTTTCGCCTGACCCTGAATGGACCATCCACCTCTGACGGTGAAAATGATTGACAGTTTTTTTGCCAATGAAATTCTGGAGCTAACGTTATCTTACATGAGGGATGATTACTATGATAAAGAAGAAGATGAAGAAAGGAGAATTTCTCGCTTGCGTGTCGTGCGCCGTGAGAATGTATTGGACCCGACGGCCATTTTGGATAAGCATACCGAATTATTACCACTACAGACATGAGAAAACACAAATTTTCTGTGGAATTGTTATCAACTTTGGACCTGTACTAGATAAGACTTCAGGCTATTGAACCGTTGTGTTTTCCAGCTCCAACCTCTCAGCTGGAACTCTTTTGCAGACATAGATCTGTTAGCAAGTAAACAAAGACGTAAGTAAACAAAACCTTTATTTCAGTGTGTTCAAACCTCTGTAACTCTATTACATTAGCACTCAGAGTGATTCTTGTGTGGAAGAAGGTTCATAATGTTTCCTTTAAAAAGAGACCAGACTCATACATGTGCTATAAGAGGTTCAAGAATAAATTGCGAATTACTTTGGGTATGCAATCGACAGGCGTTTTATGCAAAACTAGCCCCATGCTTTCCCGATGGATAAGAGGTTATACCAGCATTTTTCTTTGTTTGTTTGTTTTTTAGAATCGCAACAATTATTGTACAATACAAGATGGGAAGAGATTTTTTAAACTGTCCAAAGTTGAACCCCTCCCCCTTTGACATTGAACACTCAGAAACAGAAAAAACAGGCTGTAGTCGATCCACCACCTTTTAGAGAACCACTTTTTAGCCACTATTTAGCATGCTTTTTGTTAAGAGTTTAGAACAGCAGGCATTTGCACACACCCCACCTTCCCTACTCTGCTAAATCAGGTGTGTTCCTTTTACACAGCCTGTAGACTAATATGTATGTTTTGTTGTTCTCTGACAGTAAAGTTTAATCTAATCAAACAATTTGTGTGATGTTCTAAAAACAAAATCAGCTTTATAGAGCAGAACAAGTTTAAGCATGATACAGTAGCTTATGAGCGTCGGAAACGAATCTTTAAAAAATTCTCACATCTCTTCAACAAATTGAAATTGGCCCATGTTCAAGATTTAGTTTCTAAAGTTTTTTCCATACATCAATCAAATGTATTTGTATAGCACATTTAGACATGGGGATGCTGTTCCAGAGGTCAGGGGCTGCGACAGCAAAAGCATGCCCCCCCCTAGACTTAAAATTGGACCTACGGGTAGTTAGGAGACCCTTGTCAGGATACCAACCCTGTTCCAATAACATCTTTTTCCTGATCTGTAACAAAACATTGGTAGAAAGACTTACAATTTGTAAGTCACTTTGGATAAAAGTGTCAGCTAAATGACTAAATGCAAATGTAAAGAAAGAAATGGATGACTATACTTCCACATGCACACACGTGCCCATGCACGTCTGAATGTCCATACATCCATCTGTCCTATAGTGCATGTATCTCTTTGCATCTATGTGTCCATATTACGTCCTAGGGGGACCAGAGACACATGTGCGACAGCCTACAGGTCAGACAAGCAGGCAGGTGTAGCGCCACACCGAGCCAATCCCCTCCAGGCCACAGTGAAAATGAACTGTTAGAAATCCTCACGACAACTCACCCAGTTAACAAGAGAAAAGACAATGCTTCTCTCTATCTCTATCTCTTTCTATGTGTTATGTGTCTATATCTGAAGTGACTATGGTTACCTTTTTTTTTGTTGTTGATGCAAAGCACCTCTATAACCGGCTATGTTAACTCACTCATTCATTCATTCATTCAGCTTGACATCTCAACAGCAATTACCATGTGCCACACTTGTGGCACCACGCTCATACAGGGCACCCAGTGCCAACCACCCGATACCGTGGTACAAAAGCTCACGGTAGAAAACCCATTACATTTTACCCACATTCTGAGCCGCGTTTATGGGTTAGCTAAGTATTTCAGTTCGCTATTGCCCATTTGGTGTCCCGAGAAGAGGAGGAGAGAGAGAGAGAGAGGGCTCAGGGGGTGGGGGGTTACAGGGTTATAGTCAGTAATTAGGGTTTTAAAACAGTGCAAAGTAATAAAAGCCTGGGAGTTTAAGAGATTTTTGAAGTCCATTCCAGGTAAACAGAGCAGAGTACACAAAAGCCCTCTTCCAAACCAAACCAAACTCAGTGCAAACTTGTGGGACTGAGGTGGATAGAAAGTCCTGAGAAACGCAAGCTGTAGGAAGAGTTTGACGCAACGGTAAGGTGTGTACGGAGATATAGAGGTAGCAGTCCAAGTAATGCTTTATAGAGGAAGATGTAGCCTACGAGCAGGCAGGGACACTGAGATGTGAGATTTAATTAGGCCAATATCAAGGTCGCTGCGCGGTGTCACCATTTCATCACGTGCGAGTGCGTATTGTGCAGGCAAATCAGTGCACAAAGGGCACGCCGAGCACACCATTTCCACAGCATGGTATGGGATCATCCCTATGTTCCCCGGGTCCTATGTTCCCCGGGTTCTATGTTCCCCGCTTTGATTGATTAATAGATTGAAAATGTTAATTTTTATTATTTTATTAATTATTAATGTCCGCCTTGTTTCGAACGGTTAAGCTTAGGCCCTCTTTCGAACTGGTTAGAGTTTGGAATCATGGCTGGTGGTCTAAAATGTTCAATCAATCAATCAATCAATCAATCAAAGCGGGGAACATAGGACCCGGGGAACATAGACATGCTCCCCATGGTATGAAAGCCAATGCGCAGTACAACACGGAGCACAGCTCCCGCCTTAAGGCCTGTGACGCTTTGCATTAATGACACAATGTGTCCTTGTTCAAATATATTGTATTGCCAAAATAATTTTGATAGCTTGGTATAATTGCTGTCAAAAAAGACAAATAAAACCATTCTGGGGGAAAATTGCTTCCTTTACGGGTTTGTGGTAGTGGACCAGAAGGAAGTGCAGCATGACAGAGCAGAGGTGCCAGGTGCAAAAACAAACTGAAGACTTGAGGATACAGAAATGGAAACTCAGATGATGGTTGACAGCCTAGCTGACTAACCTAAAACTGGTAACAGAAAACAGCTAACCAAGCAAGGCGGCCAGGAGCAGGGAACACAAAGGGGGAGACAATCTGACAATGACACACCAGGGACACTGACATAAAGACACAAGGGGAAAATGAGAGACACCTGGGGCAGATGAGACACATATAATGAGCAACGAGGGACAGCTGGGGGAGACAAGACACACAGCCACAGGTGGGGAAAGACTGGGGACACATGCTGGACCTGGGAGAGAACACGGGGAGAGAAAGACAAGAGGAGGAGAGACAGGAGCAGGAACAGGAGCTGAAAGTCGCCATGACACTTCCAATACTTTTTCGTTTCAAGTTTTGTTTTATTTGTCACATATAAGGTACATGTACATTACAGTTAAATGCTTGGTTCTGTATGAGCCTCCTGAGATTGTGCTTCATACAGTAAAAAGAATAAAGACCAAACACTATACAAAATATACAATATACAAAACTAAAGTACAAAATGCTAAAATGAGGTAGAGAGGTAGTGCAAATATTTTAGTAATAAATAGATCAAATGGTGTTAAAAAGTGTTAGCGACTGTGATAGCTACTGGCAGTATCGGTGTTTCCCACATATTCTCGTTGCTTCCTGTCACAGAAAAAGGATGGTGCTATTGTTACATGACGTTACATTAGCTCGTATCAATCCCTGCCTCCTGAGCCTTTCAGCCATTGTCTAGTGTGATGTGTGCCTAGCCATTGAGCCTGAGTAGCTGCAAGGTTGAGTGCTAAATGGTAAATGGCTGCATTTATATTGCGCTTTTATCCAAAGCGCTTTACAAATTGTTCCTCACATTTGACCCATTCATTCACACTTTCACACAATGAAGCCTTTTACCCGTTGTATGTTACGACTAGGGCTGTCACATTATTTTCTATTTTCTAATTTAATTTCGAATTTACATAAAAACACAAGATTCGACAAGCACAAGTGGCATCCAAAGCCCAAAATTCACACACTGTACTTTTTAACATTACACTGAACTAGACAAGTTCAAGTTCTTTAATAGTTGTCATACAGAAGTACAGAATACTTTCATACAAAATGCTTCTTACTGTTACGCTCCAGAGACTGTGCTAGACAAGATAGTATCAAATAACATAATAACATAATATAGCATGAATTTAGAAGAAGAAAAATGAGGTCACAGTGTTCGGTATAGACATATGTACAATGTTCTGAGTTACCATATAATATACAATACACAATACTATGCAGTGTACTAATGTACAGTACTATCTAGTGCAAAGCAGAAATGGGATGAGGTACAATTTTAGGTACAATTTACAGTAAGGTGTACGAGTTGTAGTGCAATCCTTCATCCATAAATATAAAGTGTGGGGAGTGGGTGCTACAGTGTGTTTGTTTAAAGTGGGTGTGTGCTATAAAGTGTGTGGAGTGGGTGCTACAGTGTGTTTGTTTAAAGTGAGTGTGTGCGTGTGGATGTGTGTGCTATGTGCGTTTGGTGGTTGTTGTTGTGTAGTGTTCATTCATTGTTCGTTTAGCAGCCTGATGGCCTGGGGATAGAAGCTTCTTCTGAGTCTTTCTGTGCTCGCCTTGAGACTCCGGTATGGTTGACATGGCCTTTGCTAGCAGGGTGAGCACTACAGTACATTAGAAATGTAGCCCCCTGTGTGTTTGTGTTTATAAAGCTAATATTGAGCTAGGGTACTACTTTTGTTTGGTGAATGAATGAATGAATGAATGAATGAATGAATGAATGAATGAATGAATGAATGAATGAATGAATGAATGAATGAATGAATGAATGAATGAATGAATGAATGAATGAATGAATGAACGAATGAACGAATGAATGCACACTTTATTTAACAGATTGCAGAATGGGTACAATACAGTACGGCTCAATACACACAATTGTTAAGGGGATGCAGACCAGAGAATGACGTTTGTCTTGTTTACATCAGGGTCCCCCATTTTCAATTCATAGTGATCACAGCTAACTAGCTCCCCCCCCCCCTTGACACTGGTAGGCATCAGATAATAAGCATCTTATGTTGTGTTATTTTGAATAAGCATATTAGCTTATGTTGTGCTAGTTTATGCATGTTGGCTTCTGTTGTGTTAGCTTGAAGAAGCATGTGAGCTTCTGTTGTGAGCTTAGTTTTAATACGCACGTTAGTTTCTGTTGTGTTAGCTTGAAGAAGCATAATAGCTTTAAGAAGCATGTTAGCTTATGTTGTGTTAGCTTGTAATGAACTGTGGTTGTGGAATTTTCAATTACCATCTTTGAGTGAATATTTTCACTAGGCACTATCATGATGTGTGTGTGTGCGTGCGTGTGTGTGTGTGTGTGTGTGTGTGTGTGTGTGTGTGTGTGTGTGTGTGTGTGTGTGTGTGTGTGTGTGTGTGTGTGTGTGTGTGTGTGTGTGTGTGTGTGTGTGTGTGTGTGTGTGTGTGTGTGTGTGTGTGTGTGTGTGTGTGTGTGTGTGTGTACAAATTTACAAGGGAGGAGCTTACAGGCTTATATGGGCTTTAGGACAACCGGTTTGTGTGTGTTTGTCTGTCCATCTATTGATTTATGTATACGTAGTTGTGTGTGTGTAGTATGTGAATACAATGTATGTGCAGTACATTCAGAATGTACAAGCGTAGGCTACATGGGATCATCCCTATGTTCCCCGGGTCCTATGTTCCCCGGGTTCTATGTTCCCCGCTTTGATTGATTAATAGATTGAACATTTTATAAAAAAAAAAAAAAAATTAATTATTAATGTCCGCCTTGTTTCGAATGGTTAAGCTTAGGCCCTCTTTCGAACTGGTTAAGGTTAGAGTTTGGAATCAGGGCTGGTGGTCTAAAATGTTCAATCAATGAATCAAAGTGGGGAACATAGAACCCGGGGAACATAGGACCCGGGGAACATAGACATGCTCCCGGCTACATGTGTTGGTCCCGGGGGAGAGAGATGGTCTGGTGAGGCCAAGAATAGCATCACCGTGTTATGCTTTACCTTTAAGTGTTTGTGTGTGTGTGTGTGTGTGTGTGTGTGTGTGTGTGTGTGTGTGTGTGTGTGTGTGTGTGTGTGTGTGTGTGTGTGTGTGTTGTGTGTTGTGTGTTGTGTGTTGTGTGTTGTGTGTGTGTGTGTGTGCGTGCGTGCGTGCGTGCGTGCGTGCGTGCGTGCGTGCGTGCGTGCGTGCGTGCGTGCGTGCGTGCGTGCGTGCGTGCGTGCGTGCGTGCGTGCGTGCGTGTCTGATGTAACAGAGTCTTGGGAATGGATATGACACAACCACTATAGGCCTACTCTGGTTCCTCAGTCTCACTTTCTCCTCTCTCTCCCCCACTCTCCCCAGGGTAAGCAAACAGTAGTCACACCAACAGCACCATGAGAGGCTTAGTTAAGAGACTTGCAATACTTATTCTGCAATACAGCATTGCTGTCCTATATGGAAACCTCCTATCTCTAAAAAGTTGTCTTTTCAGGGATTGGCCCGATACAAAAGATTAGCTAGCCTAATCCTGTGGAGATTTAGAAAATGGAGGCAACTCCTAAGAAAAAAATACTTTGCTCAATGCTCATACAACAGAGAGAAGAAATGTACACGGCTGAGATCTGTTTCAGACGATCCCCAAAAGGACGAGTGCAGGAGTGGCCGCCGGAGCTTCACCATCACCCAGGTCGGTGGACTTACTGGGACCCGATTTCAAAGCATCTACAGTTTAATAAGATTAATAACAAAATGTGATAGCCTACCGTCGGCGTCGAATATGAAATAAAGGCATCTAAATTATAAATGTTTTCTTAAAAAAAAACAAGCTCAATCAAAAGATTCTACATGATTCCAAAATAGTGAAGAAAATTACTTTAGGAAGAACAACAAAGGCAGAGGCTCTGGTCAAAGACATCCTTGCTCCAAAGGCAGTGGGTGATGTTCTCAAGGCCTTAACATCAGACAAACCCCTCCCATTCTCCATACAGACGGATGCATCTAACCTAACCCAAAAAAAAAATAAAAAAAAAAAAAAAAAAAATTACAAAATCCGCCCATGTTCACCCAAAAAACACCCAAAACCGCTTGGCAACCCTAAGTGCCCCCCTGTGCCCCAGTACAGTGCTTGGTCTAGATACGCCCCTGGACTGCTCTACCTACCAAGCTCCGCCTTTGAGGGATGGGAGGGGAGGGGGGGCTTCGAGTTGTGATTAGATCCCTAAGTCACGAGGAGCTTATTTTCCACATAAAAGTCCTGGTTTTTAAAGTACGAATGTACTGATATCATTAAAAAGAAATGTCCTTCGAGTTTTTAAGCCGCAAATATGCAAAGTCGTCAGCGCTCCCAGTTTGAATGAGCTGAGCGTTAATCCAATCTTTGTGTGAGATGAATTGATACAAAAGACTGAATTTTCTCTGCAGAAGAAGCATTACCAATAAATCTTGCCCTTAAGCCCGGCGTATCAACATAATCCACAGTCTGTCTCAACATCAAATAAACTAATTCACAACCAATGTTCCATCAAATACTCAATAGAGCAAACAAATGACCAACAGTTATTTGGTAGGCTTTCACCACAAGACTTACAAATTATAGCTCCTATAGTGAGAAGGACCCGTGTCCAGATTTTTAATGGCCTGCCAAAAATGAAATTGCATTCAAAAGCCTTCTGGGTCCCAAGGGGCCAGGGGGATGGGTGTTGACGGGGGAGGTAAAGGAGTTCCGCTGACAGTCTATTTCCTTATTTACTTCTGCTCTGTACCAAACTCTAGGCTGCAGCACAGCATGGGTTAATCCACTGCCTTAGCGCAACACAACGAAGGGAAATGCCAAATGTGATTTACACAGAAACTTCTTATTGTTCATTTCCTCCAATTCTTTGTGTACTTGATCTCTCTCCCCCTCTCTCTCTCTCTCTCTCTCTCTCTCTCTCTCTCTCTCTCTCTCTCTCTCTCTCTCTCTCTCTCTCTCTCTCTCTCTCTCTCTCTCTCTCTCTCTCTCTCTCTCTCTCTCTCTCTCTCTCTCTCTCTCTCTCTCTCTCTCTCTCTCTCTCTCTCGCTCTCTCTCTCTCTCACACACAGACATACACACCAACGACTTTCTATTCAGCTTACATCATAAGTGCAACTGTGACAAATGACCAAATGACCCCAAAGGCCCATTGTCAAAGAAGCTAAGCGCTAGTTCAAGAAAATCCTCCTCTGGTGTAAATCTCAGAGCACTTCTTGGCACACTTGGAACAACACATGGAACTATAAGCCAACACATTGACGAGAATCTTTGTTTTGGTTGTGTGTGTATGGGGGATGGTTTGTGCTGAGGCAGAAAACTATCGTTAAGTAGAAAAGGTATACTGGTTTCCAGCACTTCTGCAGGACGCTGGCTAAGCTCCTCACTCAGAACCTTTAGTTATATTTCGTATAGCTTTGCACTCTGCTCTATTGGAACTGTCCCTTTAATCATATGCTATCATGAAAACGTTCAACCACATGCACGCACCCCCACACCTGCCTGGCCACGCCCACATCCGCTCAGACATAAGCGGGGCCATGGCCATACTACCAGCTCCTTCCCTACTTTCACCACCGGGAAGTACATGCAGGGCACCCCTTCAGATCAAGTGCTGAAGAAGTTAGTTAGTTATAGGAGCTGTGTTGGCATTGTCTTTTGTTTTCCCCCCACAAATTTTACGGGAGAAAGAAAGAATAATGTCGTCACCACCAGAGAGTCTAGAGGATTATTCTGACCTCCACCGGCGGTTCACAAGAGCCCCACAATGTTCCCCATCGCTGTCTGGGACGAGCAGCAGGAAGCCGGTACTAGAGACACAGACACGGGCTCTTATACGACAAGCCTGGGAATAAAAACCGTGTCAATCCTGCTCTTTATGTAAGAGGGGAAGACAGCGGTTTTCCCAGAGAGACCTCAACGTGAGTGAAACAATTGAAAAAGGTTCATGTAACAGACTAAGTAGACAAAACGGCCCAATATACACTACTGTTAGAGAGCAGAGTGTGAATGATCACAGTGAATCGAATCTCATTTTGAAATCGCTACGCTGCCTATGGACACGACAGTGGCAGACAGCTTTGGAGGTGATTGCATTGCACCATGGTGATCCACTCAACAGGTAGCGATTTCAAAATGAGATTCGATTCAAATGTATTGTCATTATACAGCACAATACATATATATACACACCATCCAACCAGAGTGAATAAATTAAATAAACGTAAAAAAAAAAAAAAAACTTGAACCAAGAGTGATTTGAACTTGTGACCATAGGATCCAGAGCCAGTAGAATAACAAGGTGAGCTAAGTCAGATGTTAAATCTGAGTGACTAATCCATGATTTATACTTGTGCCAATTGTGTTTGTCCCTAATCTTTAGTATTGGCATTAATAAATCAGATATCATGCGAATATGTCATGTTCTACAGTAGGACTTACTACTGTGATACTATTAAAACAGTAATTCGAATAATAGAAGCCTACTTTGCTGGAATGATTAATTTCAAAGTGCGTGTGTGCGAGGCTCGCTCTCCACGCATTATTTCTACGCTCATACCGGGGGGGGGGGCAAAGCTAGCGTACGTCAGTGGCCAATCAGAGCGCAAAACGCAAACGCGGAAGCATAAATCCGTTAGGATACGAATAGACGCACCCCGGTCCTCCAGGCCCAGGTCGGGCCTTGCCCTCGTTGACCTGTTGGCCTGGGTTAACCCTTTTTAAACCCGAAACGCCTTGAACTGCATTGTATAGCCTGTGTATACGCCAGTGTTAATTTTGGCAGCTATTTTCATTTTAGTTTTAGTCTTAGTCATTTGTCAAGTACTCCTTTTTCGTTTTCATCATATTTAGTCATCGGCATTTATTTTTCGTTTAGTCAGTTTTAGTCAACTAAATGTCTGAGCATTTTAGTCTTAGTCAGTGTTAGTCTCGATTTTGTCTTTTTTGTTTTTGTCTAGATTTAGTCGCAGAAAACTGATGATTTTTGTTGAAAAAAGGCATTTTATATTTTTATATTGTAAATAATGCAATTCTATTTATTAAGTATAATCTAGCCAAAACCCTATCAGCTGATTCACAATAAGTTCAGTAGAAGGCTAGAAGCCCAATAGTAACCAAACATTCCTTGAAATGGTCAATAGATTCAGAAATAGTCAGATTTTTTTTTTTTAACCAACAAATGAACATTAGGATAGTGTAAATACACAGTACACACTGATTGCAATTCTCACTGGGACCTACTGTACAAATTTCACACACGTCACACACACATTCCCTTTTGTCCCTCGAGTCGTACGCGTCGTACGCGCAGTTATGTTTCCGGGGTTTCTTAATGGGTTAAGGGAGCAACCATTTTCAATAAACATAGGGGGGTGGTTGTCTCCCCGGTGTGTTGGTAGCAGAGTCGACACTCCGGTTGAGCCCCGGTCTGACCGAGAGCATGCCCCTGCATGTTTCATGACGACTGCCAATTGTGTCAAACTCTTTATCTGAACCTCAACCCCGCAGGATTAATAAATTGGCATGGTCAGGGTTCTTGGTGGAATCTGTTAGCTGGCGGAGTTGGCTAACTCTGACTCCGCGAGGTTTGTGACCCCATGAGATTGTGACATGGTGCATGGCATACCGAACACCCTGTGGCCTAGGGCTGGGGCCTCCTCCACGCCACGCTGCTACAGCCTTTCCACGGGGTCAGGCTTTTTGACCCCGACCACGCGATGTTGGGGGCTGTGACGTGGGTTTTTTGCTTCACGTCCGTTCCCTGGTGGCGTGCGGGATGCGCGACCGAGTAGGGATGCGCGACCGAAGGTAAGTCCCACGATCTGCTCACCCTGTGCGTTTGAGGTACTGTTCCCTCTTCGCACAGTCGGGTCCGGTCTCCCTCCCGTCCCTCACTAGGGGGGCAGGGGGGGCCCGGATCCTCCTCGGTATTCTGATGGTTGTAGGGGACCTCAGCGGGTACATCTGTCGGGCTTTCCGCTCTGCTCCGCTCTGCTCCGCTCTTGTGTTCCAATAGAGTAGAGCGCAAAGCTATACGAAATATAATGAAGGTTATCCTATAACCCTAGTTATATGAGTATAGCGAGCGCTCTGCTCTGCCTCACTGAGGACCCCATGTGTCTTCCGTTTCGGCGGTGAAAGACTGGGGAAAGAGCTGGTAGTATGGCGACCATTGGCCCGCTTATGTGTGAGCGGATGTGGGCGTGGCCAGGCCGGTGTGGGGGTGCATGCATGTGGTTGAAAGTTTTCATGATAGCATATGATTAAAGGGACAGTTCCAATAGAGCAGAGCGCTCGCTATACTCATATAACTAGGGTTATAGGATAACCTTCGTTGTGTACCCAGCTGCGTTCAGTCCTGTGAGAGAGTTATGACCCAAGGTTGTTCTTCATCCAATGTGGCGGCCTTTTGTGTGGTATAGGGTTTGAACAATGTTGACCGGCGTGTGTGCAGTCACAACGAGGAAACGCTTGCACTCACTCAAAGCAACAGCCTTGAAGTGTAATGTCCAACTCCTGTCTGTGACTCATACGGGTC